>NW_009970721.1:124290-124648 GCF_000747805.2 Chaetura pelagica
GGGGGGGAAGGAAAAAAGGGGGGAACTTTATTCCGGGTAAGGGGTGAAAAAGCAGAGTGGGAGCTGGAGCTGGAGGGAGAGTTACTTTCGGTTCCTTCCTGGAGAGAGATAAAACCCTTCCCTGCTCCTCCAAAGCCGGGGCTGGAGGTGTGTGGATGGGGGGGCTAAAAGCAGCGGTGAAAACCCCGATTTCTTTTTTTAATCCGAACTTGACAGTGTTTATTGAACCGAGGGAATGCGGGTGTTTTGTTTGGTTTTGGGTTTTTTTTCTTCCCCCCCCTTTCCGTCAGGCCCCCCCTTCCCTTCTGCCCTGTTTGTCTGCCTGTCAAGGGGGGCTGGTCCCCCCCACCCCACCCCC
>NW_009970721.1:124891-126893 GCF_000747805.2 Chaetura pelagica
AAAAAAAAATCAAAATTCAATAAAAAAACCTTAAAACCCAATAAAATCCCCCCCCAAAAATGCAAAATCACCTCAGCAGAAAAACTGCCCAATAGCTCTTTTTTTTTTCTCCCTTTTTTTTTCCCTTTCCCCTCCCTCTTTTTTTTTTTTTTAGATTTTTTGATAAGGGTTATTTTTTGGTCTCCCTTCCTTCCGATCAGGGGAGAAATTCTCCAAAGCGAAAGCAAAAAGGTTTGGAAGATGGGGCAAGAGGTTTGGCGAGGGCAGGGGAGGGGATGGATGCAGCTCTGAGCACACACAGACACTCGCTGGGCGAACATTGGGAACCATTTCGCTCGGGGGAAGAAAAAAAAAAGAGGCTGTCAGAAGTCACCAAGTACTCAAACAAAAGCTGGATTTTCTGTCACCTCCTCATCTGCGAAGCCACTTTTCATTTTCTTTTTCATTTCTTTTTATTTTCGCCCCCCCCCTTCCCCCTCCCTCTGCCAGGAAAAAAATGAAGATAAATCCCAATTCGGGCTGTTTCGCTCCTTGTTATTAAGTTTTTTTAACCCCCCTGCAGGTTTGAAAAGGGGGGAAAAAAAAATCAACCCAAGATATTAGTGTGGCTGGGAGGGATGTGATGGTTCAGCATCATTTTCTGGAGAGATTCTCTCCCATTAGACCAGTACCGGGGCTTTTGTGGGGGCACAAACTGGAGCGTGCATGAAATAACCTTGTAGCTGAATTCAATAGCAAGGAGAGGTTTAATTCCAGGCTGGATATTTGCATGGAAACACCGCTGCTGCAAAGAGGGGATATTTTTTTTTGCCCTGCCCTCTGAGCGGACTTGCCCCACAGAACTTTCCATTCACCCACGGGGCTGGTTTCACGTCGAGATGAGCGTGAAAGGAGAATATTTTATGGGGGTTCACATGGTGTTCAATTTGATGGGGGTTCGCGTCGTGTGGCGGGGTTTTGCAGCGGGGGGAAAGGTTGTTTTAAGCCGTGTCTTTAGCCTTAAACCGTGTCTTTAGCTTTAAACCGTGTCTGTAGCTTTAAACCGTGTCTTTAGCCTTAAGCCGTGTCTCTAGGTTGCTTTAAGGTGAAGTGTCTCCCTCTCTGCTTTGTACCGTTCCATCCTCAGTCACCACCAGTTTCCGAAGCAAAAAAAAAAACAACAACCCACCACCACCAAAAAAAAAAAGCCCCCCGAATGTGGTTTATTTTTCATTATTTTATTGGGATGAAGATCCCCCAACAAGCCGGGGAGGGATTCATTCCGTGGGCTGCAGGTTTTCCGTGCAAAGACAAGAAATCTTGGCCAGATTTGTTTGCCTTTTGTGTCACACCAACATGCACCATCCACGACTAATTTAGTGACCTTGCCTGCTTGCTTTAAGGTTACAAACCCCCCCCCCCCCAACCCCCAAAACCCCCCCCCAACCTCAACAAACCCAAGGCTGCTGCTCCTTATTAGAACTGTGTGGCTTTGGTCATTTCAGCTCGTTTTGCGGTTCGGTTGTGGTGTGTTCTGTCATTTCTTTTCTTTCCCTTTCCCCTGACTCTGCTTCCCCGTGCTCTTCTCCCCCTGCATCCTCAGTCCTTCCTTTCTCTCTCCTTCCTTCTTTCTCTGCCTCTTTTTTTCCTCCCCCTTTCCCCTTCTATCTGCAGACAACCCTTCTTTTGTAAGGATTCTCTTGAAAATATCCCTCCAAAGTGGAAAAGCCACGTTGCTTTTGCCCCTCCACATGTCACAGCCCTGCAGAGTGTATTTTAAATGGGAATAGATAAAGAATTATGAGCATATATAGCATTTTTTTTCCTCTTTTCTCTCTCTTTTTATTTTTACCTCGCGAATATAAAAATAACCGTCATTGGAGGCTGGTGATTGACAGATAAATTGGTCTCGATAAAGGCCAAAGAAGACATTCTGCTCCTGCAGGAATATTTCCCTTTAAGGGCTCACATAAAGCAGGGGGCTTAAAACGGAATGAGGAACAAATTCTGAGGGGGGGAGGTT
>NW_009970721.1:127134-128005 GCF_000747805.2 Chaetura pelagica
AATCTCCTGCCAGCATCACTCCTTCTTGCCTGTTTTATCCCTGAATCTCTTGCCTCCCCTTGCTCCCATTCCCCATGCAACTTCCTGAGGGGAAAAGAAATCATCATCATCATCACGAGAATAACTGGAGGGGGTTCTGCTGCTGGGACTGGCTGTTGGACGCTGCCCCACTGGAGACCCCCAGCCCACCCTCCTGTCTCTCCCACCGCTTCCTCCACCCACACTTCTCCCTCCACTTGCCAATTTTGACCATTTCCCTCCTTAATCCCCCCAGCCCTAGAAAACCCCGAAGTGATGGAGAGCCCTGGAGAGCCCAGATCATCCTTCTTTTTAGGGGCTTCAGTTTCTTTTAAAAAATCACTATTTCTTTATTAGGTACCTTCATTTCTTTTTCTTCTGCTTCCAAATAAATCCCCTCATTCCCTTCTTTCAAACTCCAAGGGGCGTGAGCTCTTTACCTACCTGTCTTTCCTTACAAAGGAAAGGTTATTCCCTCAAAATGCAGGCAGGTTATCACCGATTATTAGTATTTTTTTTAACGCTCCCAACTTCTTCACTCGATTTGGTGCAAAAAAAAAAAGGAGAAAAGTTTCCCGGTCGTGTGAAAAAAAATAAAAATAAAAAAGGAAAAAAAAAAAGAAGACCAAAAAAACCCCCCCGATAACAAACAATCTTGTGCCCCCACACACATTGTTGCTTCCTCCTGCCACGCAAAATCTCTTCTCCTCAGCCCTAGAGCTGGAAACTCCGTCCCAGGGTTTTATTTAATGAACGACACGTTTATGAACAATCAAATGATCCTCGTAAAAATTTTATTGAAGGACATAAAAACATCCACGACTACTTGCCGAATAACGCAGCTTTTCACTGC
>NW_009970721.1:128869-130463 GCF_000747805.2 Chaetura pelagica
GGGGAAGGGGAAAAAAAAAAAAAAGAAGAAGAAGGGAAAAAAAAAAAAAGACCTGCGGATTGATCCACGCTATATTTTTGGGTAAATACAATCACGTGAGGGCGGGCAGCCAATGGCACACTGGGAAAGGCTGAAAAAATAATTACCTGCCCTGATTGTTCTATGAGAAGATAAAAAGTACACATACAGTTCATACAATAATCTTATGAATGTAAAAGAGGGGGGAACCATGTCGGCTTCTGGCCCCATAAGCAACTACTATGTTGACTCCTTGATAAGCCACGAGAACGAAGAGCTCTTGGCCTCCAGGTTCCCCAGCTCTGCCTCCCACCCGGCTGCTGCCCGACCGTCAGGATTAGTCCCGGACTGTGCCGACTTTCCGTCTTGCAGTTTCGCCCCCAAACCGGCCGTTTTTACCACCTCCTGGGCTCCCGTCCACTCCCAACCCTCCGTGGGCTACCACCCCTACGCTCCCCAGGCGCCCGTGGGGGCCGAGCCCAGGTACATGAGGACTTGGTTGGAGCCTCTCGCCGGGGCCGTCTCCTTCCCGGCCTTCGCCCCCGGTGCTCGCCCCTACGGCCTCAAACCCGACGCCTTCCCGGCCCGACGGGCGGACTGTGGCCCCTCCGACGGCCGCGGATACCCGGACTACATGTACGGGGCTCCGGGGGAGCTGAGAGACAGAGCAGCGCAGACAATTCCTTCCCCGGAGTCCGAAGCCATCGCTTCCAGCAAACACAAAGAAGAAAAGCACGAATTAGACCCTAGTAAGTCGAAAGTCATTCTTGTTTACGACCCGGGGAGGCATTGCGGCTGCCAGGACCCCACTCAATAAAATGAAATTACCTTAGAGAGCCCGACCCTAAAACTCCAGATACGCAGGAAGATTCTGGGGGTTTGAGCGAGTCCGCCTGGCAGAGCGAATATTTCCACTTGGTTTTGGGCTCTTTAGTCATGATATTATTTCTTTTTTAACCTTTAAAAAATATTTTCCTTTTTTTAAATTGATTTTTTCCTTTTTTTTTTTCTTCCTTTTTTTCCCTTTTTTTTGCAAAGGGTGGCTCGGAGAGGGGGGGGGTTGGGGTGGTTTGTTGGCTTCTTGGCTCAAATATTCATCACCTTCCACCGGGGGGAATTAAGGAAAAAAAAAAAAATAGAGAGAGGGGAAAAAAATAGAGAGGAAAAAAAAATAGAGAGAGGAAAAAAAAATAGAGAGAGGGGAAAAAATAGAGAAAAAAAATAGAGAGGAAAAAAAAAAGAGAGAGGAAAAAAAATAGAGAAAAAAAATAGAGAGCAGGAGAGTGAATGTGTGAGAGGGAAGGGGGGGTAGGCAGAGAGAGAAGCCTCTTTGCTTTCAAATATTCCCACTTTCAAAGAACAAGGAAGAGTTGTAGCTGGCTGGAAGTGAACGCATTGATGTGGGTTTTGTTTTTTTGTTGGGTTGTTGGTTTTTTTTTGGGGGGGGAGGGGAAAGGGACATCTCTGGCTGAACGCAGAGGTGTCTCTTGATCTAGTTTTAAAATCAATAAAAGCTCCAGCGGTGCAAATTCTATGTCAAATGCTCCAACACGTGGGAATAAATGAAAAGGTGGGT
>NW_009970721.1:130941-132409 GCF_000747805.2 Chaetura pelagica
CCCCCCCCACCCCCTCTATCCGGTCTCTGGCCTAAGATGCGGGTGATTTCCGAGCGATAAACCGGGGTGACAAGCGTCTGGGAGCACCTTGGTGCCCTCGGTACCGCGCTGTGCATCTGGCAGGGCGCTCACACCTATTGATGAGAGGCGGGCTGGTGCCAGGCACCCTCGTGATAAAAATAAGCCGAGGAATCAGGGGGTGAAAAGTCTCCCCTTGGCTGGCAGGGAACTGCCTAAAACGGGCAGAGGTGGGGGGAAGAGAAAAAAGAAAGCAAACTCCCAAAGAAGGGAGAGAAAGGTTGGGTGCCCTGGCAGGTCTGGAAGGGCTTTGAGATTGAGGGGGAAACAAGAAAAAAAACCCAATTTTGGGCAAGTTCTGGAAGTCAATGGGACACTTCGAGTGTCATCCTTGATATTAAAAAAATAAACCCAAGAAACTGGGCTTTCCAAGTCTGGGAAAGCTCCTAGGGAAAGTATTGGAGAGCTGAGGTTGTAAAAAGAGTTTATGGGCCTATGAAATGGTGGGAATTTTGACTTTTTATGACTATGTTCTTAGATTACTGCTGGCAGCAGTCATGTGGATAATTATTATTTTAAACCCATTGCTCCAGTTTTATTTAGTGAAACTTATTTTTTATGTGAGAACGGCAGCAAAAGAGAAGGAAATGACCCCTCCAAAATAAACAGATAAAACTCTTCTGAAGGTCACTTAAAAAATATTTAGGTAAGATCTAATGGAACAGGTTTCTGTCTATAGACACCACAGGGCGTGGAGGGGGGGAGGGAAGGAAGGTCAGTTGTATACATTGATTTTTTTTTTATATATATATATTTTTACACCCCCCCCATACATATATATATATATATATATATATATAAAATCTTCTTTCTCAGACAATCCCGTCGCAAATTGGATTCACGCGCGCTCCACGAGGAAGAAAAGATGCCCTTACACAAAGTATCAGACCCTGGAACTGGAAAAAGAGTTTTTATTCAATATGTACCTTACACGGGACCGGAGGTACGAAGTAGCCAGAGTCCTTAATCTCACCGAACGCCAAGTCAAAATCTGGTTTCAGAACAGGCGAATGAAAATGAAGAAAATGAATAAAGAAAAAACCGATAAAGAACAGCAATAAAGTTGGCGACGTCCAGTCAATGAGAAACGAGGGTGGAGAGAGAAAAGGGGGAAAAAAACACCAAACAAAACCAAAAAAAAAGCAAAAAAAAAAAAGGGGAAAAAAAGAGAAAAATACTCAAAAAAAAAAGGATATTAAAAAAAGAAAAAAAAAAAGAGTTTTTTTTGCGGGGTTTGAAATGTTTCTGACTTTGAATGTGCGGATGAATGTTTAGCGTTGTAGGCAAAAAAAAAGCCCCCCAGCAAAGCGTTTTGGGACACGAGTCTTTTCTAAAATGCAACTAAATAAAAGAAAGATGGGGGGGGGGTTTTGGTTGGTTGTTTTTTTTG
>NW_009970721.1:132581-133981 GCF_000747805.2 Chaetura pelagica
AAAAAAAAAAAAAAGGAGAAAAACACAGAAAAAAAAAAAAGGAAAAAGACTGAAGGGAAAAGGGCTCAATGATGTTCTGTCGTGTTGAACGTTTCTGCTGTACTTATTTGTGTATTTTATTCTCGTCTTCAGAACCGTTCTGTAATAACTGTTATGTTGGCTATTGTAGAGCAGCTCTATGTAAATATAAAGACACGGGAAGACATAAAAAAAAAGAAGAAAAAAGAGAAAAAAAAAAAGGAAACAAAAAGAGAAAAAAAATTCAGTTTGTAGGAGTCAGTTTATTAAAAAAAAAAATAATATATATAATAACATTTTTGCAATGGAGCAGCCTCGGGGCTTTGCCAAGCGGTGCCGGGAGGGACCCGAGCATCCTCCGCGGCCGCGGAGGGGGGCGGAAATTTCTCCTTTCTTCTTCTATTCCTTCCTTCCCCTGCGCTATTTCACTGCACCGTGATCATAAATAAAATGTAAAGGGAAAAAAAAAAAAGGGGGGAGAAAAAAAAAAAAAGGCGCTGAGGTAAGGGTTATATGTGCCATCAATTTTTAGATGGGGATAATTAATTGTACTAATTTATTACCCCAGGCAATCGAAGGATATGTAAAAAGGCTAAATATGGGTGCTGGGAATAGAGGAGCTGGCAAAGGCAGCCGCTCCCTGCCAGCCTCTCTCAAGGGGAGATTCTGCCTCACGGATGGGCTGCCAGAATTGGGAGGGTTGCTGGAATTGCTGGTTTTTTGCAAGGGAGACCAGGAAAAAATGGGGGGAAATGAAATTTCTAAGGGGGGGGGAGGCGGGAAAGGGAAATAATTGTGGTGGCGATGCGGCTGCCTGCACATTTTTGGGCTAAAAGGCAGCAAAAAACCCCCCCAAACCCTTCTTACAGCCTAAAAGGGAGGTTTTTAAAATGAAATAAGGGGGAAAGAGGGGGGGGGAAGGTGCAAATTCACCCCCCCGGGTTGCCAGGGAGAGCTGGGGCTGCAGGGACGAGGAGCCGGGTGGATCCAGGGCTCCTTCCCTGGGCTCGTTCCAGGCTGCTGAAGGAGGAACGAGAGGCAGGAGATTGGATAAAAAACGAGCAGCGAGGGATGTTTAATCATAAAAACTTGTTGTAGGTCCCCTTTCTTTAATGAAATGAGTGGAGCAGCGTTTTAATCTTTCTAATCAAGACCAGAGATGCGTTTGTCGCCCTCGTCCCGGTTCCTCCGAAATCAAAAAATCTGGAAGCGATTACTTCTGCTGATCCCATAAAATATTGCTCTTTAATATTTCTTGCTGAAGCATTCGGAGGTTTCTTTTCCCTTCCCCCTGATTTGTGTCCTCGGCTTTTCGAGCGGGGTCTTGTTGGTTTTTTTTTTCTGTTGGGTCACCGGAGATGGGGTGCGTGGGGTTGGGGGGG
>NW_009970721.1:135447-136096 GCF_000747805.2 Chaetura pelagica
GGGGGTGGTGTTGTGTTTTGGGGGGTTGTGTGGCGTCTTGGGGGGGTTGTGTGGTGTCTTGGGGGGTTGTGTGGGGTCTTGGGGGGTTGTGTGGGGGCCTGGGGGGTTGTGTGGTGTCTTGGGGGGTTGTGTGGTGTCTTGGGGGGTTGTGTTGTGTCTTGGGGGGGTGTGTGGTGTTTTGGGGGGTTGTGGGGTGTCCTGGGTGGTGGGTTGTGTGGTGTCTTGGGGGGTTGTGTTGTGTCTTGGGGGGTTGTGTTGTGTCTTGGTGTTGGGTTTGTTGGCCGTTGTTGTTTCCCCCCCCCGTGTGCGGTGGGTGTGTGCCTGGTTGGGAATTCACCCTTTTGTGAGGCGCACAACAAAACCGACAGGACCCTCCAGCTGTCCATAGGTACATTTCCGCAGCCAAAAAAATGCCACTTTTACAACTCTGTTTGTCTCCCTGCTATGCGGGGCTGAATAGGAGGGAACAAAACAGGACCCTAGATCTGGCTAGACGTCTGGCTTTAATTGCTTTATGGTTTAAATAAGGTGGGTGCTCTTCTCTTTGAAACCGGATTATTGGAATGTTTTGTCTACAAGCTACAAACAACAGACCCTCCTCGGGTGAGGGGGGGGAGTTAAAAAAAAAGGGGGGGGAATAAAGGGATGG
>NW_009970721.1:136988-138214 GCF_000747805.2 Chaetura pelagica
GGGGGGGGGGGACACGACAATGAAACACCTCAAAGTACAATACAAAGCCACGCGTGCACCCGCAAAACGCATCAAATACCACCCCCCCTCTCACCTAAACACGGCCAAAACAGTCAAGACAAAGAGCAGCACTTTCCCCAGACACTAAACGTCAAGATATTTCCCTTCCAAAGAAGCAGGCAATTGCATATTTCTTATTTCAGGACATTTAAGAGAGGGTGGCGGGTCCTTTCTTTTCCCAGCCACTTGAAGGGAAACGTGGATTTCCCAGCCTGGAGGCACCTTTCCCTCCTGCATCCAGGGGCAAGGAGTGGGAAAAGGCAGCAGCTCTTCTCTAACCCCATCCCCAAGTGTGAGAACTAGATTTTTAATATTTTAACCCTCCTTTTTTTTTCTTTCCACAGCGCTGCCCCCATTGCCAGGGCAGGGAGTGGGCATTTAAAAATAGAAATACTATTGATTAGAGGAGGAAAACTGTCACCTGGTCAATTAGCTGTTAATTAAGGAGCTTCCGTCCTTATTTTCTTGATTATTTTTTTCGGGAGGGGGGGGAGGGATTCTCTAGGGAAGGGGTGTTTTTGGGGCATGAGGTGGATGAGTCCTGGAAAAATGAACATATTTATGGTGCCGTCCTTGGGGTTATTGGGGCATAAGGATTATTTCTTCATAGCCACCCCGAGCTTGAATTTTTGTCAAGAATATTTTCACTCTAGGAGGTGGAAAAATCCCTGTTCTCCTGTTCTCCTGCATAGTTCATTGTCTGCTTGCGGGGAGGGGAAAAAAAAAAACAAACACCCTATGTAGCCTTTCCAAGTGGAAAAATACACCCTGGAGGTATGAAAAAATCAAAGGAAGGTGAACTGGGTGGCTACTGGGTCTTCTCTTCTTGAGAAAGTGGGAATAAAAGGGGAAAAAATGAGAGTTTCAGCCTCACCGGGGGTTTGAGCCTCCAAAAAAAATCGAGACTGTGACCTTTTCCTGGGCAGAAAAAAACGCACCTCAAAGCATCTCGGCGAGGGGACTTAAGGGGGGAATTTTTCCTCCCCCCTCCCACACTTGAAATGGGGCAGAAATCCCCCAGGTCCCTTCTGAAAATCCTTCAGCTGCTTTTGAGGGGGTTGGTTGATGGTTCATTTTCGGTCGGGAGAACACGAGGGGCCGTGGACTTTGGGAAGAAAGGGGACTGGTCACGACAATGTCACGTCGTGGGTTATAAGGACCTGGGG
>NW_009970721.1:138265-139136 GCF_000747805.2 Chaetura pelagica
GGGGGAATTTTTGCGGCTCTACACAAAAAATACCCCTTTGCCAAGTGTTGGTCTCGTGCCCCTCCCGAGCCCCCCAACTCCCCGAAAAATGAACACACGGACCCTGGTGATTTTATATGGTGATTTCCAACCCCCTCCCCTCTTTTTAAGGAGCTGAGTTCCCTCCGTGCAGTCGTAAAAATGAAGTGTCCGAAGTGAAAGGTTGGAGTGAGTGGCCACTGAGGGGGCAAAAAACTGGGGGCGAGGGGCACAAATACCCCTTGGAACAGGGGGAAAAAGGGGGAAAATCACTATATTGAGCGGCGAAACGACAAGAATCACTAAAAACCAAGCTCGGTGGCAGTTTTTTTTCCTTTTTCCAGGCATGCACAAAAGGGAGTACATACTTTCTGTCTCACTTTGCCTCCCTCTCGTCCAAAGTAGCTCCCTTTAAGCACTGGTTTGAGTTGGAAAGATGCTTTCCCTGTTCTTCCCAGCCGTGGGTTTGCAGGGGTTGAAGCAAAGGGAAGGGGGAAAGGGGGGGGCAACAACAACAACAACAAACAATCAAAAGAAATAAATGAATAAGAAAATAACTCCCCGTCATTTTTCTGCCTTTTATTTTGCTTTAAAGAAGGAAAGCAAGAGCAGCCAATCAATACGGAGACTCTTCCCCTCGCCCGCTCGCTCCCGTTTTGCTTTTGTTTGCTTGTTTGATTCCAATCTCCCAACCACCAGCACCACAACAACAACAACACCCGCGACACCCCCACCCCCCCCTGCAAGGAAGCGGAAAAAAAAAAAAAAGAAAGGCAAAAAACCCTAAAAAAAACCACCCCAACCCACCCCAAACACAACCCGAACTTCTCCAACCACACCAGAGCACCAACAT
>NW_009970721.1:139633-145435 GCF_000747805.2 Chaetura pelagica
AAAAAAAAATGGAAATCAAAAGAAAATAGCGCCCCAAAACGCTGTCATTTGGCTGCCTCGGCGTGGCGGAGGGATGTGTATCTATCGCGTGTGAGGGGAGAGAGAGAGAGAGGAGGGAAAGGGGAAAAAAAAAAGGAAGGAGAAGGAAGGGGAAAAAAAAAAAAAAAAGCCACACCACCGGGATTTTGAGGAATTTGCCTGTGGTGTTAAAGGGAAGGAGCAGAGTTACAGAGAAATTGAGAGAGAGAGAGAGAGAGGGAGAGCTCTACCTACCGACAGATTACAAGAGAAGTCAAGAGCACCGAGAACCAACCGTACAGACACACAGAGGCACCATGAACCGCCTTTGAGAGCGCATTAAACACAACCAAACAAAACCAAAAAAAAAAAAAAAAACAAAAAAAAAAAGAGAGAGAGACAGAGAGAGAAAGGAAGAAGAAAATTAACAGGAAACAGAAAATTTCCTCTTAATTTACTCCTTCTAAAAAGGAGGAAAAAAAGAGCCTAGAGCAAATTACTTACGATAGACTTGAACTGACAGCACATAAGTTCCATAAGGATATAATATCATGTAAATGCTGGGGCAACAATTCATGGATCCTTATGCAGTACTTCAAAACATTTTTACAAATTAAAAGCATTTCTTTGTGCAAGCTTTCCCCCCTTGTTTTTCTTTTTTTCCCCCCTATTTTTCTTTTTTCCCCCTATTTTTCTTTTTTTTCCCCGTGTTTTTTTTTCCCCCCGTGTTTTTTTTTTTTCCTCTTTTTTTTTTTTTTTCCTCCTTTTTTTTGACGTCTTTTTTTTTTTCCTTTTTTTTTTTTCCTTTTTGCATGCGAGGGTCATGAGTTCCTACTTTGTAAACCCTCTCTTTTCCAAGTACAAAGGCGGGGAATCGCTGGAACCAACTTACTACGACTGCAGATTTCCACAAAGTGTTAGCAGGAGCCATGCTCTCGTGTATGGTCCGGGCACTACTGCTCCCACCTTCCAGCACCCTTCACACCACGTCCAAGAGTTTTTCCACCACGGAACCTCCAGCATCTCCAACTCTGGATACCAGCAAAATCCATGCGCCTTGGCGTGTCACGGAGACGCTTCTAAATTCTATGGATATGAAGCTCTACCGAGGCAATCGCTTTATGGTGCTCAGCAAGAGACGACTGTTGTACAATATCCTGACTGTAAATCGTCTTCCAACAGTAACTCTAGCGAGGGACAAGGGCATTTAAATCAAAATTCGTCTCCCAGTCTCATGTTCCCATGGATGAGACCTCACGGTTAGGACCTTTTTTTCCTCCTCCTTAAATGTTTTCCTGTTTTTTCTCTCTTTCTCTCTCTCTCTCTCTCTCTCCTTTCTGTCTGTCTGTCTATATATATATGTATGCATATACAAGCACAGACATATGGATATCTATCTCCACATGCACATACACACTTATGCATACATATATATATATATCTCAATATATACTTAAAATTATAAATCTAAGAGGCGTGGGTGTAAAAATATGAAAGGAATGAGCAGGTTTTGTGCTAATGTTTCTTCTTTTTAGGAAGACCTTTGAAAGCAGAGCAGGCAGCAGTTACTAGAGAGCCAGCAAGGTGATTCCCTGCAAAAGGCTTAAATCACAATAAAGTAAAAGTTGTGTTGTTTTTTGGGGTTTTCTTTTATTGCTTGCCTTGAGGATAGGCAATAAGATACAGCTCCCACGAGGTTATTTGCATGTTGATAAGACACTGCTCTTTAAAATGTCATCTAGCCTTTCATAACCGCTGGGAGACGAAGCCTGAAAGGTGGGAACTTGTCTAAGTATTGCTAATACTTTACATCTGTTTCTTAAAGCCTAGAGATAAAAGTTTAAGCAGGGAAGCAACAAAAAAATAATAGGGGCAACTTAGCTCAGAGCTGTGGGGTGGGGAGGAGGCTGCTGTCCTGGGTTCAACAACAAAAAAATCCCAAAGAAATAGAGAAACAAAAAAAAAGGGGGTGGGAAATTCAAAAATAATTCGGGCTGAATTGGAACTTTGCTCCTGGGAAGTCCAGATCGTTGCACAGAAAGCGAAATACTTCAAAGTTTCCCCCCCCCCCATCCACCACCTAAAGGACCAAGGTTGGCTAGAAGCTTTGTTAATTCAAAACATGTGAAGGTTGGTGTTAATTTTCAGGACAATCAGAGCCCCAAAGTTTTCCCTTCCCTCCCCACTTTTATCCCCAGCAAAATTTAACAGCCAAAAGAAAAATAAAAGGGGAGGGGGAGGGGGGGGGGGGGGAATAGAAAGGAGTTAATGTGGAAAGGATGTGGCCCAGAGGCTGGGAGCTGGAAAACACGTTATTTATCTGAGCTGTGACCTAGAGGTAGTCTCAAGGATGTAATCATTTCAAACTGGAGCATATTATCTATATATATAGAATTTCTTTTTTGCAATTAGATTGGTTTTTTTCCTCTCCTGAAGAAAGGACAGTGCAGAAGGGGCTGAGCTGCACAGACCTCAGCCCCCTTTTTTCTTTCTGGGTGTTTTGTTGTTGTTGTATTTTTCATTATCTATGTCATATTTTGTTGCTGTTGCTGCAAATGTCCATCTGGAGTTGTTTCAAACCCAATCTCTGTGGTTGCAGAGCTCGGGCTGGGTCTGCTCTGCAGCCCCCGAAGGGAAAAGAAAAGGGATTTCACAGAAAACTCCCAGGCTCAAGGTGGAAATATTAGTAAATATGAGGACCCTGAGGTCTGTAAATTGGGGAGAAATATTTGGGGGAAGAAGAGGAGTTGGGGTGTTTGGAAGGAAGAGAAGGGAAGAGGGAACGGGGGAATGGAAGAGAAAGAGACAGAAAGAAAGAGAGACAAAAAGAGAAAGAGACAGACAGAAAAAGAGACACAGACAGACAGACAGACAGACAGACAGACAGACAGACAGACAGACAGACAGAAAGAAAGAAAGAAAGAAAGAAAGAAAGAAAGAAAGAAAGAAAGAAAGAAAGAAAGAAAGAAAGAAAAGAAGGAGAAGAAAGAAAAGAAGGAGAAGAAAGAAAAGATAATAAAAAAAGAGAAGAGAGAAATATAAGAAAATTAAGACAAGAAAGAGAGTCAGAAAATATAAGGAAATAAATAGAAGAAAGAAAGAAAGAGAAAGAGTGAGAGAGATTTAAAGAGGGAGAGAAAGAGAGAGAAAAAAAGGAAACGAAGGAAAGAAAAAGAAGGAAAATTAAAATAAGAGAAGAAAATGAAGAAAAGGGGAAAAGGAGAAAGGCTGGAGAGGTTTTGATGGTGAACAATGCACCTTTCATAGGAAAATCTGTCTAGTTTTTTCTCAAGCGGAGCTGCCCAGCAGCGTTCCCCATCCAGAACCACCTTTTAGGCAACTGGAAAGGTCTCTTTTGTGAATGAGCTTGACACACACCTCCCTGCACCCAGCCCAGCAGCCAGAGCTGAGCACTCCCCAGGAGCCCAGGGAAGGAAGGGCAACTGCCCATCACCACCAATATTCCCAATATCAACCCGATTATTATCAATAATCACCCAGCGCCTTTAATATGCAAAATATTGAGGGGGTGGGGGGGGGATGTTTTGGTTTGTTTGGGTTGTTGTTTTTTTTTTCTGGAGGATCCCTAGGAAAATTGGGGAGGGGGGTGAGGGGGGAAAAGGGAGCAAAGCCTCCAAAAAAAATAAAGGGGGGGTGGGGGGGGGGAGAATTAAGAAGTTATTTGATGTTTGTGTCCTACAGCTCCCGGAAGACGCAGTGGCAGACAAACTTACAGCCGGTACCAGACCCTGGAGTTAGAAAAGGAGTTCCTCTTCAACCCGTATTTGACACGGAAGCGGCGGATTGAGGTCTCTCACGCCCTGGGACTGACCGAGAGACAAGTGAAGATCTGGTTCCAGAACAGGAGGATGAAGTGGAAAAAAGAAAACAATAAAGATAAGCTGCCGGGGGCCAGAGACGAGGAGAAAACGGAAGAAGAAGGGAATGAAGAAGAGGAAAAAGAAGAGGAGGAAAAAGAAGAAAGCAAGGACTGAGTTCTCAGCCCCTTGAAGTCTCGTTTTATGGCAGATGATAAATCGAGATGTTTACGACGGTCATTTGCTTTTATAGAGTATAGAATGGAGAGGCTCACACAGCAGTAACTACCTGTCAAACAGTTGTAGCCTTTTTTATTGTCATAGAAACTTCCCCTACTTGTTTTTCCCCCTTTTTATTTTTTTTTTAATTTGTTCTTATTTTTTTTCAATATATTTTTTTTTTATTATTATTATTTTTAATAGCTGCCTTTTCGGTTCAATAAATCCACAGTTGGCTGGACCGCAGGAGCAAAGAGGAGTGGGGGGGAAAAAATGTGAATAGGAGCTAATCCAGCAAAGCCAAACTACCCCCAGCAGCCCTGAGCCAAGCCTGAATGCAAACATCACTGCTTGTCTGGGTGCAGAATATGTATTTTTAGGAACTGCTTTGACTTGGCTTTTCTTTTAATTATGATTATTATTAATAATGATTTTTTTTTGCCTGATTTTTATGATTATTTTTTTTAAGGCGTCTTTTCTTTTAAACTCGGGTGTTTTGGGGAGGGTTTTCTTGCCTCTCCCCAATCACCCCCCAGGGGAAAGGCGAGGGTGCTCCCAGCTTCTTTCAAACCTCTCCGTGTAGTCTCTATCTCTGGAGATCCCCATCCCATTTATCAACACCCACCCCCCCAACTCAACCAACCCATCAACCAACCCACTAACCAACCCCCCTCCCCGGAGGGGCCAATTCCCGCACCAGAAAAGGAGCTTGGAGGGTGAACATACCTGGTAGCACCCACCAAACCACCACCCCCCTCACCCCAATTTCTATAGGATTGAGGCTTGTATATACCTTAATAGGCCAAAATAGGCGACCCAACCCCTTCCCTTCTTCCTATAGGCGCTGTGGACCCTTTGCCTGTGTGAGCACTCGAAATTCTTCATGTACTACCTAAAGGGAAAACCTGCAATAATTCTCCACGCTATTATCAACAAAAGGGGCTTAAATATCCTACATTTTGGTCCGAATTTCTTTCAAAGAGCGAGCGAGGGAGCTGTGTTTTTGCCCTGATGCAAGCTACTAAGTAGCAGAAAATAATAATAATAAGAAGAAAAAAATACAATAAAAAAACCCTCCCCCCACGAACAACCCCCCCAACCAACCTTGTATTGTACTTTATCACTACCTATAGAAGGAGTCATGCTTTGGAAGTATTTGTAATGCGGTTTTATTGTCGTTTGTTGCTGCTTATTTTCTTGGAAAACAAAAATAAGGATAATAAGGATCATAAGTTAAAAAAAAAAAAGCATAAAAAAATATAATCCCAACAACTGAAACTGCCTAGTTGAGAACGCACAGTATTGTATGATTTTATTGTGCTTATCCAGTAGTGTAGAACTAAATTGCACTGAATGTATAGTTATCTATTTGTCTTGACTTATCTTGTTAATGCAACATGCTCGAGAGAAAGAAAGAAAGAAAAAAAAGGAAAAAAAATCGTCATTTGTTTTCTGTAAAAAAAAACCAACATAGTTCTGCGTGTTCAAACTCTTGAATGTAGCAATTTCCGCCAGAAAAAAAATAAAATACAAAAAAAAAATGTTAAAAAAATGATAAATAATAATAATAAAAAAGACAAAAAAAAAAAACAAACCCACCCAACACCCATTCCTGGACACCGTGGATTTGTATCGTATCCGTGAGACATGACGTAAATAATAATAATTATAAGAATAATAAGAATAAAAGGTTTTAAAAGGACTGCGTTGCCTCCAGTGCTGTGTCTCTGTTTAATCCCCCCCCCCC
>NW_009970721.1:146586-151823 GCF_000747805.2 Chaetura pelagica
TGGGGGGGGGGGGGGGTTGATTTGGTTTGTTTGGGTGGTTGTTTTTTTTTTCTGGAGGATCCCTAGGAAAATTGGGGAGGGGGGTGAGGGGGGAAAAGGGAGCAAAGCCTCCAAAAAAAATAAAGGGGGGGTGGGGGGGGGGAGAATTAAGAAGTTATTTGATGTTTGTGTCCTACAGCTCCCGGAAGACGCAGTGGCAGACAAACTTACAGCCGGTACCAGACCCTGGAGTTAGAAAAGGAGTTCCTCTTCAACCCGTATTTGACACGGAAGCGGCGGATTGAGGTCTCTCACGCCCTGGGACTGACCGAGAGACAAGTGAAGATCTGGTTCCAGAACAGGAGGATGAAGTGGAAAAAAGAAAACAATAAAGATAAGCTGCCGGGGGCCAGAGACGAGGAGAAAACGGAAGAAGAAGGGAATGAAGAAGAGGAAAAAGAAGAGGAGGAAAAAGAAGAAAGCAAGGACTGAGTTCTCAGCCCCTTGAAGTCTCGTTTTATGGCAGATGATAAATCGAGATGTTTACGACGGTCATTTGCTTTTATAGAGTATAGAATGGAGAGGCTCACACAGCAGTAACTACCTGTCAAACAGTTGTAGCCTTTTTTATTGTCATAGAAACTTTCCCCTACTGTTTTTCCCCCTTTTTATTTTTTTTTTAATTTGTTCTTATTTTTTTTCAATATATTTTTTTTATTATTATTATTTTTAATAGCTGCCTTTTCGGTTCAATAAATCCACAGTTGGCTGGACCGCAGGAGCAAAGAGGAGTGGGGGGGAAAAAATGTGAATAGGAGCTAATCCAGCAAAGCCAAACTACCCCCAGCAGCCCTGAGCCAAGCCTGGATGCAAACATCACTGCTTGTCTGGGTGCAGAATATGTATTTTTAGGAACTGCTTTGACTTGGCTTTTCTTTTAATTATGATTATTATTAATAATGATTTTTTTTTGCCTGATTTTTATTATTATTTTTTTTAAGGCGTCTTTTCTTTTAAACTCGGGTGTTTTGGGGAGGGTTTTCTTGCCTCTCCCCAATCACCCCCCAGGGGAAAGGCGAGGGTGCTCCCAGCTTCTTTCAAACCTCTCCGTGTAGTCTCTATCTCTGGAGATCCCCATCCCATTTATCAACACCCACCCCCCCAACTCAACCAACCCATCAACCAACCCACTAACCAACCCCCCTCCCCGGAGGGGCCAATTCCCGCACCAGAAAAGGAGCTTGGAGGGTGAACATACCTGGTAGCACCCACCAAACCACCACCCCCCTCACCCCAATTTCTATAGGATTGAGGCTTGTATATACCTTAATAGGCCAAAATAGGCGACCCAACCCCTTCCCTTCTTCCTATAGGCGCTGTGGACCCTTTGCCTGTGTGAGCACTCGAAATTCTTCATGTACTACCTAAAGGGAAAACCTGCAATAATTCTCCACGCTATTATCAACAAAAGGGGCTTAAATATCCTACATTTTGGTCCGAATTTCTTTCAAAGAGCGAGCGAGGGAGCTGTGTTTTTGCCCTGATGCAAGCTACTAAGTAGCAGAAAATAATAATAATAAGAAGAAAAAAATACAATAAAAAAACCCTCCCCCCACGAACAACCCCCCCAACCAACCTTGTATTGTACTTTATCACTACCTATAGAAGGAGTCATGCTTTGGAAGTATTTGTAATGCGGTTTTATTGTCGTTTGTTGCTGCTTATTTTCTTGGAAAACAAAAATAAGGATAATAAGGATCATAAGTTAAAAAAAAAAAGCATAAAAAAATATAATCCCAACAACTGAAACTGCCTAGTTGAGAACGCACAGTATTGTATGATTTTATTGTGCTTATCCAGTAGTGTAGAACTAAATTGCACTGAATGTATAGTTATCTATTTGTCTTGACTTATCTTGTTAATGCAACATGCTCGAGAGAAAGAAAGAAAGAAAAAAAAAGGAAAAAAAATCGTCATTTGTTTTCTGTAAAAAAAAACCAACATAGTTCTGCGTGTTCAAACTCTTGAATGTAGCAATTTCCGCCAGAAAAAAAATAAAATACAAAAAAAAAATGTTAAAAAAATGATAAATAATAATAATAAAAAAAACAAAAAAAAAAAACAAACCCACCCAACACCCATTCCTGGACACCGTGGATTTGTATCGTATCCGTGAGACATGACGTAAATAATAATAATTATAAGAATAATAAGAATAAAAGGTTTTAAAAGGACTGCGTTGCCTCCAGTGCTGTGTCTCTGTTTAATCCCCCCCCCCCCTCTAATGTCTCATCCTTCAAATCGCCCTCAAAAGCCGAAACTCATCTTGATTTGGGAAGAAATCCCAGTGATTTGGGAAGAAATCCCAGTGATTTGGGAAGAAATCCCAGTGATTTGGGAAGAAATCCCAGTGATTTGGGAAGAAATCCCAGTGATTTGGGAAGAAATCCCAGTGATTTGGGAAGAAATCCCAGTGATTTGGGAAGAAATCCCAGTGAATGGGAAGAAATCCCAGTGATTTGGGAAGAAATCCCAGTGATTTGGGAAGAAATCCCAGGGTTTTGGCTCACTCGTGTGTCCCCCCCCCAGCAGCGGAGGTGGCTGAGGGGGGGGAGGGGGTTGGGGGGGGGGGGGAGTTGGGAATGAAAGGAATGAAACGTAGAAAGGAGGGTGAGGTTGGATTTTTTGATCTTCCCAGCTGGGAAGAGACATGGGAAAGGGCTGGGAAAGTGGAAACCTTTGGTTCTGGGCTCTAAGAAAAACCCTCTCGGACCAGGAGCCGCCGCTGGGTGTGTGTGTGTGTGTGTGTGTCCCAGTTCCTGGGGACAACCCAGTGCTCGCACAGACTGGAGAGACTGGGAAAACTGGAGGTGGGCAGGAAAACCTGCCTGGAGCCCGCGGGGCACCAGGAGGGCTGGGGACATCACGTTTCCCAGTGGGAAAACAGCTCGAAACGCACCCCAAAAAAATCAATGAAGTTGGCAGGAAAGCAGTTTATTTTTTGTGATTTTTATGATGATTTTTTTTCCCCCAGGCATAAAAGTCCCTTTTCCTCTTTATTATTATTATTATTATTATTATTATTATTATTATTATTATTATTATTATTATTATTATTATTATTATTATTATTATTATTATTATTATTATTATTATTATTATTATTATTATTAAATTTCCTTGACTATTTCCTTTATTAGCATTATTCTCTTGATTTAATTCCTATTTCTTTTCCACCCTGCCCATGATGCCTTCAAGTCCTTCCTCTGCCAGGAGATGAACTTCATAAACACAAATATTTTCCCCACCCTCCTCCTCCTCATTTCGTTGAGCCAGGTTGATTGAGCTGGAAAACTGGGGCTCTATAGATTTTGCTGTCCTCTTTTTTTTTCCTCCCCTCACCCTGAGAAATGGAATCCATCCTCTAGAGCCCAGGGATGCAGGAGCAGACGGGATGTTTACCCAGATCTTGGAGATAAAGAAGCCTCAAGGCTCCTCAGCACGATGCTCTGAGCTCTGTCTGGAGGCTCCTGCTTTCATTCTTCACCCCAAACCCCACCAAGCTTAAAGGATTTAAATGCCTCAGGGCTTGAAATTGCTGGACTCTACCCAGGAGGGCTGGGGAAGGAGGGGGCAAGAAAGAAAAGACCCACCAAAAATAAGAATAAAAGGAGAACGAGTCAAGTTGTGCCAAGAGGAGGAAAATGGGACTCGGGTGGGCGCACCCACACCCACCTCTGCCCCCTTTTCCCCCCCCCAAATTTGCTCCTTCCCATGAAATAATGGGGTGAAATAAGGCTGGGGGAGGGGGAGGGAAATGCCCCCCAAAATAGGGGGTCGGATCCTGGCCGCGTGCAAGGCGGGGGCGCAGTTCCCGCGGGTGCGCACACCCGAGGGGCACAAAAATACCGATGCAGGCAGATTTTCGCCTCCTTAACCCGCATTAAACTCCCCCTAAAAAACAGATTAAACCCCCTCCGATGCGGGCAATTCTAGATTTTTTTACGTCGAGAGCAGGCGCGGAAAATAAGCGGGTTTATGAGCGGCTTTTATTCTAACAGAGGGGTTTTTTTTCTGGATATTTATCCAGCGTTTACATGCAAAAAAAAAAGGGATTTATTTTATTTTCTCTCCCCCTCGTTTGCCCTGATAAGATGGATTTTTATTCCTTGATTCCAGCGAGGGAAAAACCCGCGGAAATCAAGGAAAAGAAACTATATTTTGGGTTCCGTTACTTCATGATAATCGATAAATGGCGATAAAAAAAAAACTTGAACAAGAAAATAATCCTCCCAAGGAGAGGGAGGGGGAAGAGAGGGAGAAGTTCTCCAAGTGTTTCAAAGGGAGAAGTTTAAAAATAAGGAGAGAAAATAGAAAAGAAGCTGCATTTTCACTATTTAAATCCACAAATCTAAGTGGGTTGGGGTTTTTTTTCCAACCTCCCCCCTCGTCATAATCCTGAATGACATTTATATATATTAAAAAATTAAAATAATAAGGGTCTGGAGTGAAATGATTGAAACTAGAGGAGGTTTTTTGGGGGTAAAATGTTTCTGTTCCGTGCTCGACACAAGAGAGTCGCATCTTCAAGATGCCATCCAGTGATTTGGGTAATCACTCCATCATTTCCCGAGTGCCAAAAAATATATATATATAGATAAAAAATAAAAATAAAAGAGAGGAGAAAATAAAAAGGAGAAAAAAACCGTTTTATGGGGGAAAGTAATTGGAAAGAAGATTCGCTCTTCGCAAAAGTGGCTTATTCAGAAATGATCATCGCCTCGGTATGACTGAAATTAGCCTCATCTCCCCGCCTGAAAGAAGAAATATCGTCCTATTCCAGGCTTTTTTATTAGCCAATCAAATTTTCTCGCGGATCCCGGCGCCGTGATTTGTGAAAAAGTCGAGGAGGGGGGGAAAAAAAAAAAAAAAAAAGAGATGTAAAAATAAATATATATCTCTATAGAAGCGGAAAAAAAAAAAAAAAAAAGAGAGATTATTCCTGGAAAAGCTGAGTTGGAGCATATTGCTTATTTTCCCTTAATTTATTATTCTAATCACAGCCGCCTCCGCGCTCCTAACGCGGCCGTTAAGCGAGAAAATGAGTTGAGGTTTTTATACCCCGAAATGGGCAGCGATTAAATTGGAGAGGGAACGAATTTCTCGGGCGTTCATTTCTTCGGCTGTTGGTTTTGTTGTCATTTTGCTGGTGGTTTTGGTGGTGTTGTTGTTGGGGTTTTTTTTTTCTGGTTTTGCAG
>NW_009970722.1:0-789 GCF_000747805.2 Chaetura pelagica
AGCATCTCATGACCTGCCAGACCCACAGAGCTGGAAGGCTGGAAGGGCCAGGTTAATACTGACCGAGGACAGCTACGCTGATTAAGCAGAGGGTCCTTAGGAGCCTCCTCTTTTCCACGACAATGACCCCTTTCCTGGAAAAGAGGAAGTCCTTTGTTAGCAGTGCTTGAAGGCAGAACCCTGCCCAGGAGTGTTTTCTGACAAGCTGAGGAGCAGCAGTTGATGGCGCCTCATGGGGTCTCCTGCTGGGGAGCACCACCTCCAGCCTCCTCCTGTTCGCCCTAATCCCCCAGCACCCCTGTCTCCCCGTGCACAGGTGCTGTACTCACAGGCTGGAGATGGCTGTGCTGAATCGCCCAACGGCTACTGCCAGGCAGCGAGCAATGCAGACCAGCCCTGGGGAAAGAAAGCAGAGACAAGCCTGAGGACGCTTCTTGAGGAGGCCTGTCAGGGCATCTGCCAGGCCTCTGTGTGCAGGTGGACGCTAGGCCTGTAACATCCCTTGCTGTGGGACAGGGCCAGGGTTTATATGCCCTGCAGAGGGGCAGCTGAAGACCCCCTTGCAGGCAGGGCATGAAGGAGGCTGGCACAAGGCTTTGGCCTCTCGGCCTCTCCCATCCTGGGGTGCCCTGTGGTTCCCCCCATGTAGCACAGAGACACAGCCCTGGCAGCCAGTGCCACAGGGTCACCCAGGGGAGGTGGCCCCAGGCCTCCCTTGGGGCGGGATGATGCCGGTTCTGCAGGGCCCTGGGTCCCGGCTGAGCCAGGCAGGCTCATGGTGGGAACACG
>NW_009970722.1:886-17445 GCF_000747805.2 Chaetura pelagica
GCCAATGAACAGGCCCAAACATCCTTCAGTGAAGCACAGTTTATTTACACTCTTGCAAGAATGGGCGATCTAAACAAGTAGGCACACCCAGAGGAAGGTGAATAATGGTTTATATTCCCTATTCGCAATGCAAAGTTCCCTCCCCTGTATCCCCACTAGCTGGGTACTCCAGGGATTACAGCCTATCTGATGCTTCTAATTATCCTATAGGTTTCCCACCCTGTCCACACATTCCATTTTAGCAGTTACCTTTTTACCTTCGAAGGTGTAATTCTGAGCTTTCTTGCCCCCTTGGCTGTCTTCCCAGTTACCAAAATGATCTATACATACTGGTGTCACCCTGCCCCAAGAAGCAAGATAGAAGTGGGTTTGTTTGGTCTTATCTTGCCCATAAATCCTGCTCCATGTTCAGATCCCCCAGATGGAGTCCAATTAAGTCTCTCAGTTTCTTGGAGCGTAAACCACTCCAGGTGTCATTGGAATGTGCAGGTATCTCACTTCTCTCTTAAACAAACTATTATATTCCTTACATTAGGGTATATAAAAAACAACCCAACAATATGCTTCTAACACTAGGATGTGAAAACAACACTTAACCCAACACTATGTTTCTAACACTAGGATATGAGAACAACATTAAACCCTGCCCAGCCCAGACTAACACAGAGGGTGACATATCAGGGGGCAGTAACAGCAAGCCCCAGCTGAGAGGCTGTCATGGATGTGTGCTGTGTGGTGGCAGCCCAGCGTTGGTTGCATTTCTGCAGGCGACCGGATTTGCACCTTGTTCTAAGGGCAGGTTGGATGGGGCTCTGAGCAACCTGCTCCAGTGGGAGGTGTCCCTGCCCATGCAGGGGAGTTGGAACCTGATGATCTTAAAGGTCCCTTCCAACTCCAAACATTCTGTGATTCTAACAACTCCTCAGCTAGTGCAGAGGGACTGTGAGGAGCAATGTGGTGCATCTTACGGTTCTGATAGTTTTTGTCGGTAGGCTAAAATAAGCAGACACATACACTGGACTTTCCCGTGTTCCAGTCTAGGCCTTTTGCCAGACTCATCTTACTGATTGTGGCTGTCTCAAACTTAGTTGTCCCATCCGAGCTAGCTCTCTAAGCTTCCTTACTATTCAGGGAAGAGAAAGGCACTTCTTGAGGTTGACTTACCTGGTTTGTTTTACCAAAGTGTTTGTAAACACGTAGCTTAGTTTAGCTAAAATAACCAAGCTGTTAGTGTTTAAATAGGCATCTTCCTAATAAACATGGCAGGGGTAGTAACAAGTCTCAGTGCTTGTCAAGGCCAATTCAAAATGTGGAAAGCCATTGTGATCAAATCATGCAAAAGAAACATCTTTTGAACAAACTATGCACTTTTCATGCCTGACTCCAAGGAACAGGGGAGCCTAGTTTGCCTCAGATCTGTGTCTGACAATGTACCTAAACTAGTTTTGCTCACAGCTGTTGCAATTAAGAGTGCCACTGACCCACACAGTTCTCCTAAGGTGTGAGATGGTGGTTCCCGTCACCCCTACAGTCAGTTTTTCTGTTTTATCTTGGCTAATGATCTTGGCTTTCATGGATCTCTTGGTGATCTAGGGACATCTTACCCCCCTAGCTTCTAATATTAATGGGGTTACTGAAGAAGGAAAGCTAGATGCATACACATCATCATCATATCATCATGCTTGCCAGGATCACATCAGCCTCTTTCTCAGAAGAGCTCATGTTAAAAAAGCAGACAATTCTCCAAGAAAAAGTAGGCCTTCTATAACCACAATCTAATGCTCAAGCCTCTGCTGCCACCATGC
Organism: Chaetura pelagica; assembly: GCF_000747805.2. Taxonomy (NCBI): domain Eukaryota; kingdom Metazoa; phylum Chordata; class Aves; order Apodiformes; family Apodidae; genus Chaetura; species Chaetura pelagica. The sequence continues at coordinate 2,692 of NW_009970722.1, forward strand.
TAATTAAAAACGCTTTGGCTGGCCTGTCTCCAGAATTTTCTTTTAAGCAAAGCAGGCTTAACTTCCTAAAGAAACGAGAATGAAGTTAGAGTGGTATAATGCTCGTCACACATGGCTAGCCATCTTGGAGACATCAAGATTCTCAAAGCAGTTCTAATGTCACTGCTGGGCAATGCTCTCCCATGCACATCAGAGGCCCTTTAAAAATGTGTCTTCATTATTATTCTCTGACTTCAGATTAAGCTTTAGAAAGCTGCTGGGTGCCATCTGGTGGTACTGAATCCTGAAGAGGACCGTCGGCTGCAAATTACTCATTGCTGGACTGTGGATGAATTTCTGTACAGCAATGGACATGGAAAAATACTAGAGCTGTTCGTGCAGGGAACAGAAGAGCTGTACGAGCAAGAAACAGGAGAAAAGGACACTTTAGTAACAGGTTAAAGGAACTTTGTAACAGCAGAATACAAAGAAGGAACTGAATCAGGACCAGTTAGAGATGCTGATGCCACAAAGACCACAAAGAAGACCATATTCAACAAGATGCAGGTTTAGCAGAAGAAGTATCCAAATAGTAACTTACTACAGCGCCTAAAGTATCAAAGTTATAGCTCGTCATAATGCGTGAGCAATAAGTAATTACTAACCAATCAGTTAGCATATTGAAGACGTAATGATCTTTGTAATAAACCTATATATACTGATGTACCTAACAATAAAATGGAGCATTCACCATAACTCTATGAGTATTGTGTGTCTGACTCTCGCTCACCACAACACTGGACGGTGCATTGAAGAAGTATCCTGAGCCCAATTACAATTGAATCCAGCAGCCCTGGGAAGGGGCTGAGTGACCTACATAGGACCACCGCTTCCATGGCAGCTTTGGGCCATGCAAGATGCCCTGTTTTGGGTGGCACAGGAGCTGAAATTGGCATGGCTGCAGCCCCCCTTGCTCCGGTGGGGCTCACCTCTGGCCAGGAGGACCCATGTCCTCCTCACCAGTCATGGGGGACGCTGGTGCCAGTGGTCAGCAAGGACTAGGAAAAGTCCTGTTACAAATGGAGTATGTTATGCTGCTCCATGTCTGATGGGACCCCGTGGCTGTGTTCATCAGGGGAGGGGGAATGTCTCTGGTAGCCCCCAGCACTGAGGTCCCAATGGCTGTGAGCAGGCAGGCAGCATCTGCTGTGCTGCACTGCAGCATGGCTCCTTGTCTCATCAGATGGGATAGGATGTCCCTGAGGTGTCCCTGGAGCAGGGGTGACTCTGCTGGGCCAACCAGGGGACAGGACAAGGTGTCCCCCTGGGGCCCTGGGCTCTGCCACTCTTGCCCATCTGCATGGGCCATGCTGTCCCTGCTCCCTTCTGCCTGGCTGCTCAGGGCAGGCTCTTCCAGTGCCTGATAAAAAAATTTTTCCTAATGTCCAGTGTAAAGCTCTCCTGCCTCAACTTCAGACAATTTCCTCTGGTCCTGTCAGTATTCACTTGACAGAAGAGGCCAGTACCCTCCTCCCTACAACCTCCTTTCAGGTAGCTGAAGAGGGCAATGAGGTCTCCCCTCAGCCTCCTCTTCTCCAAGCTAAACATCCCTAGTTCCCTCAGCCTCTCCTCGTATGACTTGTTCTCTAGACCCTTCACCACTTGGTGGCTCTTCTCTGGACACCCTCCAGCACCTCCGTGTCCTCCCTATAGTGAGGGGCCCAGAACTGAACGCAGTAATTGGGGTTTGTCCTCACCAGAGCTAAGTACAGGTGCATGATCATGTCCCTGCTCCTGCTGGCCACACTTTTCCTTGTGCAGGTCAGGACAGTGTTGGCCTTCTTGGCCCCCTGGGCACACTGCTGGCTCATGTTTAGCCAGCTGTCCACCAGCAACCCCAGGTCCTTTTCTCCTGGGCAGCTCTCCAGCCACTCTTCCCCACGCCTGTAGTGTTGCCTGGGGTTGTTGTGACCAAAATGCAGGACCTGGCAGTTGCCCTTACAGAACCTCATGCAATAGGCCTTGGCCCATTGATCCAGCTTGTCCAGGTCCTTCTGTAGAGCTTTCCTATCCACTAGCAGATCAACACTCCCACCCAGTTTGATGTCATCTGCAAACTTACTGAGGATGCACTCAATCCCCTCACCCAGACAATTGATAAAGATGATAAAGAATGGCTCCAAAACTGAGCCCTGAGGGACACCACAGGAGACCAGGTGCCAACTAGATTTGACCCTTTTTACCAGAACTTTCTGAGCCTGGCCATCCAGGCAGATTTTACCCAATGAAGAGTGCTCTTGTCTATGCCATGATTCACCAGCTTCTCCAGGAGAATGCTGTGGGAGATGGTGTCAAAGGCTTCACCAAAGTCCAGGTAGACAATGACCACAACCTTCCCCTCATACAAAAGGAGGATCATGGTCATAGAAAGAGATCAGGCTGGTCAAGCAAGACCTCCCTTTCATAAACCCTGCTCCCCTGGCTGCCCTGCACTTGCCATGTGAGCTCACTCAAGGTGAGCCTCTCCATGATCTTTCCCAGTACTGAGGTCAGGCTGACAGGCCTGCAGTTCCTCGGATCCTCCTTCCAGCCCTTCCTGTAGGTGGGTTTCACATTATTCACCCTCCAGTCATCTGAGACCTCCCCTGGACTAGGACTGTTGATAAATGTTGGAGAGGGGCTTAGCAAGCTCCTTCATCAGCTCCCTCAGCACTCTTGGGTGGATCCCATCCAGCCCCATGGGTTTGTGTGTCCAGGTGCAGAAGCAGATCATTAACTACTTCCTCCTGGATCTTGGGGGGGTTGTTCTGCTCTCCATGCTTATCTTCCATCTCAGGAGGCTGAACACCCAGAGGGTAGATTTTTGTTTTCTAATGCAAAACGAAAAAAATCCAAGCCATTCCATGGGAATGTGAACAAAATGGCTGAAGATGTGAAATTTGTGTGGACAAACTCAATATATTATGGGTTAGAGTCATCTTCAGAGAGGGGGTAGACCAGGTATTTCCTTTTGCTCTTGGTTATGACACACAAGGCAAAAGGCTTTTTTTTATATGGTCTACAGCAGTGCTGCAGTTTCCAGCCTGAACCTTTGAAGTGGGTTTAGGTAAGTCCCTTTGGAGTTAGGTGTGGCAATTTGGATAATTCTGGAAAACACTGATTTTCATGTAGAAAGAAAGGACCCACACCAACAGTCACATCCCTGGTGATGCAACTTCTGAGTTGCACTGAGAAGAAACATTACTCATGCTGCACATTCCTACTTTGTAATTTGGGGATGAAGGGAAGGTTTGTCTGTTTTTCTTGAGCAATGAGCCTAACAGAGTCAGATGTGCATGTGTGTGTCCCCTTCTCCTTCCTCGGGTAATGCCTGGACTAGCAGGCTGTTCTCAGCCAAGGTCTCTGAGGACAGAAGTTCCTACAAGCTCCATGAAATCATTTGGGTGTATCTCCCTCAAGAGAGGAGGATGTGCTGGATATGAGGCCAGAGTTGTTCTGTGTACAGAGAAGGGCTTGGGGTAACTCCATGGCTGCTGGTGGGGATGCTCTGCTCTGCCATGAATATGATAAGGGCATTTCTCCCTGGGTAAGAGGTACATTTCTTCTTACTGTTCCCTTATTTTGATTTTACCCTTGCAACCCAAATTAAGGCGGTCTGCTGCAGGCATTCCTTGTTGGTGGCTCTAGGGCAGGGAGCTGTGAAGGTGCCTGTGGGGCCAGGGGAGAAGAGCTGCTCTCCCCAGGCAGCCAAGTGTTGCGTTATGGCTCAAGCGGGCTGCTGATCTCATGTCCTATTTCTGGAAGGCAGCCTTCTGCCATGGAAATGGAGGTGAGCCTTGCCAGGAGCACCATCTGAGCGCATGGGCTTTTGTTCTTCATGGCGGAATTGCCACCAAGCTCAGGGGCTACACAGGTTGCTCTCTGCTGTGGATCTCCTGAAAGACATCATCCAAAGTAGGAAAGCTCCTCCTTACACTGAGCAGATATTTTTGTGCTCAGTTTCATTACACCTTCTTCTCCTGCCCTACCTCCACATTTGTGCATATCTAACTGGGACATCTGGACATTAATAAACTTGAGAATGAGCCAAGTCAGGTCTACCTTGGCAAAGCAAGGGCTTTAGTCTCCTCTAGAAAGAGGCTCTTGTTAGAGCCTTTCAGTCTGAAGAACTGCCTAAAGGCTTCTCGCACGTGTGGCTCAATATCAAGGGGGCTGTGGGGTTTTGAAGAGCAATGTCTCATGCTCACAGTGAAGCTTGGTGTGAGGATGCAGTGGCCATCTTGCAGTGTCCTTGTGGGATGCATCGTGGTGAATTTGAGCCCTTTCTGGAGAAGAAGACCACACTTTCAGAAGATGTCTAGGGGTTTCTGGAAGCACGGTGAGGCCTAGGTAATTACCAAGTTTGCCTGGCCGATAATGAAGAGATAAGAAAGATAATGACTCTATGATGTCTCCAAATGTTTTTCCAAAAGTTAGGTAATTAGTCTTGAAGCCATCATAGGGGGCTTTTACAGAGCTGTGTTCATCAATAAGTTAACGACCACAAATCTCCTGATTATCATAATCTCTGGATTTAGATGATGTCCTTGGAGCAGGAAGGAAAAGCTCTGAAAGGAGCTATTGCAAGGGGAATGTTCGAATTGTCCTTCTGGCAGTATTTCTGCTGTTAACAGAGATGTAGAATAGAAACTGTCACACAAATCCTGAGGTTGCAAATTTATTATATTCCCAGCTCTTCTGAGACAGAGACACAGAAGGAGGAAAAAAGGAAGTAGAAAATACCCCCATATTAATAAATAATATAAAAATCCAAACCAAAAACAATCCATATTTTTTTCTTCCACAAGATATTCTTCCAATAGTTGTGACATATTTTCCTACACAGCTCTGCTGGAGAGAATTTGTCCTTTGTGAGAAATATCCGTGTTGACAATGGGTAGCTTTTGTTATTTATAACATAAAAAAGCCTTTCGCAAAAAATATTTCCTCAGTCATAGTCATTCCTCAGAGCACTGTCAGTTAAGGTTCTGAAAGAGCAAGCAGATGCCACTACATCTGTTACATCATCTTCCTATATCTGAATGCATCTCTCTGATCATAGTGGAAATTATTCAGAGGGGAACAACAGCAACAAACACAGCTATTTCCCCTCACCAGCCAAGCCTTTAGCACCTGGAAAAGAAGCGGCATGAGAAAGATGCCAGTGGATCTTACAGCTTACTTACGAAATCCAAACTGTTCACACGTGTTGCAGGAGAAACTTCTTTGGGTAAAGGGCTAAAAATGCCCATTTTAACAGGAACGTGGCAGAGAGACCTAGGAATCTAAGGAAATAGCTGTTCTGTTAGGTGAGAAACATGGGGCACAGTGGGTTTCTATGCCTGTTTCACGAAGAGAATAGCAGTGGAAAGAAGCAGTAGTACATAAGTAGGGAGCAGCATTTCTTCATAACGCTGCCTGCACTCACAGAATAGTTGCAGGTCACTGATATCAAGAAATGTTGCATTTACTTTTTTAAAAACATTTTGGGTAAAGGGCTAAAAACGTATACGTTCAATCTATAAATATAAATTAATATTAGCCTACTTTAAAAGATCATGTTTGGACATGGAGTTATACAAGATACTAATATTTTGTATTGATATGTACCTTTGATCTTTTTAATTTGAGGATTATTATTTTGGTCAACATGAACTTTCCAAGTTAAATTTAAGCATATCACAGAGCTTATGAATGATCAGTCAAGTGGTAGAGATCTGCTTCGTAACACAGTTAAGAAAATTATTAATATATTAATATATTCACAAATCAGTCTATTTAGACAACCCACTGTGACTTTCAGATGAGCTCTAATGAAGTATTAAAATTTTTAACTATTGTGTTTTATACCTGCATTCAATTTAAAATCTGTGTAGTGCCTCAGAATCCTAAAATGTCCTTGGAAAAATCTAAAATCTACAGGCAGAAGCAAAGTTCAAGGGTGGTTTTTGTTTTGGTTTTTTTGGTTGTTTGGTTTGGGGTTTTTTTTTGTTTTGTGAGTTGTTTTGTTTCTGTTTGTTTGGTTTGTTTGTGTTTCAATCTTTACAAAAGCCTTTTAGATGTTTCTAGATCTTCCTTTCTTAAAAAAAAAAAAAAAAAAAAAAAAAGGCTGTTTTCTGACACCAGATTGAATGGCTGAATTCTGCCTATCTAAATTCTGCCCTACAGTTTCAGCCAAAGAGAATGTTAGATACTTCTTGTCTGAAACTGCTGCTTGCATTCATGGTGGCCTGATCCTCCAGCTCCAGCAGCAGCAGGAGGATATTGGGCATCCCACTGTGTGTTTGTCCCGACTCAACAGAAGTACAATACCAGAGTGGTCCTCTCCTCATTCATTATAGTACACAAGGGATGTTGTAAGATGAGATTTTTTGCTGAGACTAATGAACAGAGTCTTGATTGCAGTGGAACTAGGACAACAACATTTAATTGCAGCATAACTGACTGAGGTAAAATGAGGATATTCTCCTCAGGTCATCCCGGGCCTTTTGAAATTATGAGATGTGAAGATGCCAGTACTTCATAACTTTATTGTGGGGTTGTTTGCACAGTTCAATCTATGGCAATTATGTTTGATTAAAAGTATAGCCTAAAATACAAATACAAATGTGAAGTTTCTAGCAATTTGTTTGCCAATTCTGGAACTGCCAGAGCCTCTCAAAGACACAAACTCTGAGGAATTATTTTTCCCCATTGAAAATTCCGTATTTTGGAAACTTTTTCTTCTTAATTGGAATGAGAAGCCAAACTGTCTCATAGTCTCTCACAGCATTTTGAGACTGAGATCAAGATTTTATTATTACAAACAAATCAAAAACTCTTTGGTTGCAATGAAATTAGAAAACATTCATAAGATGTGAAAACCTTGCAGTGGAGAGAACACAGCCAATGGAGAGAACAGTCCAACAGTGGTAAAGCCACAGCTCCATGCTCCTAGGTACAAGCGGAAGAGAGACTAAACATGTAGTCCAGGTCGGTACACACAGAGACACATGTATACAACACACTAATAGGTATATACTTAGCTGTCCACACTGATGAACACAGAGAGAAAACCCACCACTCACACAAATGCATGCAGCACCAATGGCCTCATCATATTCCCTCCTCTGGTTCATCAGGATCTGTCGGTAGGAAATGTGCCTATATATACAAACAAAACACAAGTTGCTCCAGTAACTGACTGAGACCCTCACTAACTGGCCCTGGATCCTCAGTTTTCACAGTTGCAAGCACCTGTGCACACAAGCCCCTCATGCCCACAGCCCAACTCACAGACACACGCACATACAGATGCAAGCAGGTCTCCTAGCTGACCCCATACCCCACAGTCTGGCATGGACCCCCCATCTGTCCAGTAGCCAGCTGCTTTGGTGACCTCAGTCTGAGAAGCATGCACCCACAGCTCCAACGCCACCTGTGCTTGCCACCTTGTCCAGCATGATCTTGCTTGTACACCTGGACTCCTGCCAGTTGTTGGCACCATGGATGAATGAGCCCTGTGACACATGTTCCCTGCTCCAGTTGCTACCACTCAGACACCCATGACCACACATATATGCAGAGTAGGGAGTCCCTCACCCAGAAAATTGCTTAGAAAAAGATTTTAGTGAGAAGACAGGCCAGACTGTAGTGACTATGGACATGGCACAGGACATGGCCAGACAAGGGTACTGAGCAGTAACATGTTTACATGTCACCACCCCTTTTATCCCTTTATCCCTCTATTTTGCATACTTGTTCCTCCCCACACTGCCTTGAACCCTTGCTTTCCCCACGCTTGGTTTCTCCTCTAAACATCCTTCAATAAGTCTTAAACAATTCCCAAATGCTCTTTCCTATATACCTGTTGTGAGTTAACCCCAGTAGGCAGCTGAACCCCAGACAGCTGTTTGCTTGCTGTCCCCCCCACCCCACCGCCTCCCCCCATGGGATGTGGGAGAGAACTGAAAGGGTAAAAGTGAGAAAAAATCACAGGCTGAGATAATCACAGTTGAATAAGTAAAACAAAAGCTGCACACAGAAGTAAAACAAAGTAAGGAATTTACTCCCTCCCATGGGAAGGCAGGTGTTCAGCTATCTCCAGGAAAGTGGGGCCCCATCATGAGTAATGCTTACTTGGGAATAAAAATGTATAATTCTGAACATTCCCCCTTCCTTCTTCTTCCTGCAGCTTTTTATTGCTGATGTTATATATGCTGGAATATCCCTGTGGTGAGTGGCAATCAGCTATCCCAGCTGGATCCCTGTGCTGGGGTGGTTTGGCAGGCTTTTTGGTAGTGGGGGAAAGGCCCCAAGGGTGGCTCGGTAAGAAGCTGAGAAGCTGCCCCAGTCCAAAACCAGCCAGGGAGCCACCAGAGAGACAATAGATGCAACTTTGCGATGAAGATACGAAAGAACTGAAATGACACCTGAGCAGAGCTAGCAGTGGGAGAAAGAGCTGTGCTGGAGGAGGAGAGCAGTGCTGGTGGTTGGTGAGGAAGAAGAGGAAGAAGGTGCCCCAGCAGAAGTTTCCCTGCAGCCCATGGCGAGATGGCAGCTGTGCCCCTGCACTCGTGGAGGAACGTGGTGGAACATTTCCCTGAAGATGCCAGCAGGGGTGAACTTGGTTTTGTTGTCACTGGACACTGATTATGCAGCTGTGGAAGACCAGAGGAGTTGGGTGTTCCCGAAGCAGCCCCTGACTCTGTGGGAAGCCCAGGCTGGAGCAGCTCCGGACCTCATGGGAAGGACTCATGAAGGAGAGGTTGGTGGAGGACTCTCTCCCATGGGAGGGACCCCATGGGGAAGCAGGGAAGGACTGTAAGGAATGCTTCTTCCTGAGGAGGAAGGAGCAGCAGGAACCACCAGCCTGTGAACTGACTCCAAACCCCATCCCCTGTCCCCCTGTGCCGCTGGGGGGAAGGAGGGAAAGAAACCGGGAACAAAGGGATTTGGGCCCAGGAAGAAGGGAGGGGTGGGGTAACATATGCAAGCCCTGCTCTTTGTGCTGTGTCCTGTGTGCATCTGATTAGTGTGAAATTGAATTCTTATTTTTCCCCAAGTTGAGTCTGTTTTGCCTGGGACCTTAACTGGTGAAGAACCCTCCTTGTCCTTTGTCTCGACCCATGAGCTTCTAGCTGGCTTAAATGCTTATCTCCATGACCAAATCATTCTCTGTCCAGTATCAGAGCTGTGATGGGCTTCCTTGTATCCACTGGTGATTTTCTGGCCTTTACTAGGACTTTCCCTTCTGCAAAACAGTCTTTCCTACCTGTTGTCGTCTAAGTACTTCAGCATGGTGCTGCAGGAGATTCCCCAGGTTCCCAGACGCAACTTTCTAAGTTCTTCCTACCATCTCCCCAACAAGTCCTCCCTCTTCTTCTTCATGCCAAATGCTATTCAATACTAACTGCAAGAAACAAAGACTTCAAACGTTGTATTCATTCACTTCAAATTGACACTGCAGCAGCTGCGGTCCTCACAGGGACACTTCCCCTGGAGTGGGAGAGAGTAGGCACGGTCACACAGCAGTGACTGCTGATGCCACGACTGTCTTCTGCATCAGGGGGCACCCTCCCTAGACACAGGGGAACCAGCAAATAGAAACAACTGGTACACAGGGACTGCTGCAAGTGAGTTTGAAAAGCTTTTTTTTTGCTTTTTTTTTTTTTTTTTTCTGTGAATTGTAGGAGCAAAAAAGCAGAAATTAATTTATTTCTGAAAATGTGATCATCCAGCTGGTGAAGTCACTGCTTTTCAAGTGAAAAAAACACTTGAACAAATAAAGTGCTAAGAACTAATCAGACCAATTACCAAATTGTGTTTTGCAGTAATAAATACACATAGGTATCTCACAGTGAAAGAAAGAGCTTACTGTTTTCTAACTTTTTTACATTTACAATATACTCAGTTAGAACAATTGCTTTCACTCAAAAAACATGATGAACCTCTGCTTTGCTATGTTTACTTCTATAGAGTAAAATGAAGTCTTAAGGACAGCAAACTTGTTTTTTTTCAGTTACCTTTCAGAAATCCTTTTAAAATTGTCACAAGCACACAGTTATACATATCCATGTTAAAAGTCACTGTATTAGACAAGGTCAGATGTAAGGCTGTGAGACATTTTACCTTCAAAAGCATAGTATAGGCAACATTCCTGCCAGATGCACAACAACCTACGGTTCCTTTGAAGTTATGAGACAAATCTTGCCTCCAGGATTACCATTTGGCTGTGGTAATTTGTGTGCAGTATTTTAGGGCAAAGGCTGTCCTTCCATTTTCTCCACTGTCACAAAATATTAATCCTGCCATAGGGAAGGAATGGTTTCATCTGTGACCAGAAGATGGATCCTGTCCAGAAAACTGTCAGTCTCATGATAAGTAAGGAAACATAAGGGTTTGTGGGCTGACAGAAGAAGCACAAGGTAACAGGAACATAACAGCAACCAGCCTGACAAGGAGTGGTTCAAGCCCATCAGTGGTCTGCACCTACCGATCTTGGTATCAAGCTATCACAGACAAGAAGAGTTTTTAAGAAGGGATCTGAGGGGAGCCATGGAGAGCTGCTTTGGTATTTATTGAAAACACCTGTGATGTACAAGATAGGTGTGTGTATTTCTGTCAGAATTTGGGGTAAAAGTGCAGTAGAAATTTGCTTTTTTAAAAAATTAACAGGGAAACCTCCTTGCAATTATCTTACGCTCATAATTGGGTAAAGGTGTTCTGGTATCAAGATTTTACCTTACTTAACTTTGGTTTTAGAGAGGTATATTTTGCACTCTTCTGTTTGTTTACTTAATTTCTTGACAAAGAAACCTGCTTTGAAAGCATTACACCAAGCCCAACTTCAAATGCCTGTATAGAAATGTTTGTTAGTAGGGGTAGATTGTGACTCACCACATAATATTTAAAGTCAATACCTGCAATCACTTTATGATTATTCCAGTATTGCTAGAAACAGCTGATAGGTTCTGAAATAAGTTAATAGATCAGAAGACATTGAAAGCTGTAAATATTCTGGGATGACTTACTAGAAATTAGGACGAGATTTTATCTCCTACACTACACTGGCTGCAGTAGCCAAGAGTAAAGGATGACACTGGAAGGGTGACTTATTTTTGCAAGGAGGCATTTCCTTGAGAAGAAATACAGTCCTTGTGTCATATTAATTTAGAGATGAAGTGTAAATTTTTGCTATCCTGTACCATGGGCTCCAGTATTCAACAGTAAATGAGAAGTCCTCTCTTTTATAGATGTTATCTAACATCTTCGTAAGTGACCTCAGTGCTGGGATCAAGAGCACCCTGAAGTTTACTGACAACACCAAGATGAGTGGAGAGGTTGACACTCCGGAAGGGAGGGCCACCCTCCAGGATGACTTGGACAAACTGGAGGACTGGGCTAGCAGAAATCTTTTGAAGTTCCATGGGGAGAAGTGTAAGGTCTTGCACCTGAGAACACATAACCCAGGAGTGCAGTTCAGACTGGGACCCACCTGGTTGGAGAGCAGCCTGTGGAAAGGGACCTGGAGATCATAGTGGATAACAGGCTCAACATGAGTGAGCAGTGAGCTGCAGCAGCAAAGAAAGCCAACAGGATGCTGGGCTGCATCAAGAAGGACATCACCAGCAGAGATATGGAAGTCATCATCCACATGGAGATTCCTTGTATACAAGGAGTGGCATGGAAAAGACAAGGGGTAATGGGCACAAGTTGCTCCTGGAGATATTCTGATTGGGTACAACAGGTAAATGTTTCACCATGAGAACATTCAAACATGGGAATAGTCTGCCAAGGGAAGTGGTAGATTCCTCTACATTGGACAATTTTAAGTCTCAGCTTGACAGGGTGCTGAGCCATCTCAGATGAACTGTAGTAGTACCTAGAAAGGTTGGACCAGATCCTCGAGTTCCCTTCCAGACTGGCATTCGGTGATCCTGTGATTCATGGGTAGTTACAATAGATTTGTTAAATCCACACCAATAATTGCCTCATAGTTAACTTGTGTCACTGCACTCTGAGGTAAGACAAACTGAGCTTGCTCACCTGAACTCTTTCTGCTCTTCACCATTTAAATAGTATCTTGTAAATGTTATATAAGTTTTTCAGTGCAATTCAACAGCGTTTTTTTTTTCCATCTGTGTATTCTCCCTCTTTCTTTCCATGTGTGTGCCCTGCACAGGGCTTCTCCACCTCCTGACAACTGCAACTAGTGAGTGCTTGCTTGACTTCTGCTGCACAGAGCAGATGGAACTGCTGCAGTATTTCATTTCACGCTGGGAAAGCTGTGAGGAGCCATAAGCCTTAGGGCCAGCAGAAGCAGTAAGTCATGGGACCAGCAAGAGGGCAGAGGCCACAAGGCCAGGTTTCAAATTAACTGCATAATAAGGACATTGTACAAGGAGATCGGGAGGGATTCCGAATATGCATCCTGTGGAGGCCAGACTACTGATTGCAGGCAGCCCCAGTGGCAGAAGATGTGGAGGATGAAACAATAAAGAATATACAAGCTTGATCTAGCAAATTTAGGCAGTCTTAGAATGACAAAGCTGATTCTCAGCCTTTGTGAAGTGTCTTCTCTGGGGTTGCTCTGTGATGGTAGAGCCCTCTTAGAGAACTTTCTGTATCTACAATTCCACATGGCATCTTCTTTGAACACACAAGTCTGCATTATTTTTTCTACTAACAGCGAAGCCGATGTGGTTCAAGGCCTGCATGCTGTTTGCACATGAATACATCTGCCTTTGTGACAATCACACACCTGACTGCAATATCAACATGGCTCAAGAAGAGGTCTGTGTTGGTGGTTTACAATGCAGTTCCACTTCTGTGAAGCCAGATCTCCCATCTATAACATGACTCACCAGAGCAATGCAAGGTGGAATTACCCACCTTTTATTCTCACCTTCCCTCTCTTCTACAAGACAAAGCTTTCTATTTGGCTCATTTACAGCACCTTTAATTTCTTTATAGATGCCCATTCTATACTTGGGGAGAAGGAAAATTTTGTCAAGAAATGGAAGATGCAGATGAAAGAAGCTTATTAAATCCCCAAATGCTCCAAAAATCTTCAAGTCCTGGTAAAACCTACTACAACCACACAAAAATGTTGTCTTACTGGAAGACAGAATATGGAGTCTTTGAGAGGGTAGGGGCTAAGTAAAATAAGTTCAGAGTGGGAAAACAAAACTCATACAGCACTTGGAGGGAAAAGAGAGATTTCAGGATATTAAATTGGAAATTGAAACGGACCTGTTAACACAGGAACCATTATTTTTGTTGCTTGCTGTTGGATAATGAAACTTTGATGGCAAAGGAAAATCCTTTTGCGTGTGGAATAAGCTGACCAGAAAAGGAGATGTTTCTAGCTGTTCTACAGGAATATAAATAGAGAAAAACACAATTTGTTCTGCGATCGTGGTTATAAAAACTGCTGCACAACAGCAGTTGGGAGAGAGGAGTGAGAAAATGGGAGACTATGCAGACACCAAGGTCAGAGAAGAAGGGGGGTTGGAGTTGTTCCAGGTGCCAGAAAAGAGATTCCACTGCAACCCTTGGTGAAGACCATGGCGAGACAGGCTGTCCACCTGCCGCCCATGGAGGTCCATGGTGGAGCACATAACCACCCTGCAAATATGTAAGGGGTGAGTGTCAGGGAGATGGACCCGCTTTTCCAGCGGGTCACACCTCAGTCTCCTTTTCTCCAAGCTAAAGAGACCCAGCTCCCTCAGCCTTTCCTCATAAGGGAGATGTTCCACTCCCTTAATCATCTCTGTGGCTCTGCGCTGGACTCTTTCGAGCAGTTCCCTGTCCTTCCTGAACTGAGGGGCCCAGAACTGGACACAATACTCCAGATGCGGCCTCACCAAGGCAGAATAGAGGGGGAGGAGAACCTCTCTTGACCGACTAACCACACCCTTTCTAATGCACCCCAGGACGCCATTGGCCTTCTTGGCTACAAGGGCACATTGCTGGCTCATGGTCATCCTAAGGTAGCATAAGACTTGTCCCTACTACATAGAGGTATAGGAGTTGATCTTTGAGCTTGCAAGACTTCTTGATGGAGTAAGTGTATTTTTATGACCAAAACACTATTTTCATATTAATTCCTTTCTCCATAGCCAACAGACCTTGGTCAAAGCTTGGTTGTAAATGCATTTTTAAGGTAAACTGTGTACTTTAAAAGTTCTAGTCATGCTGTCTCCCAATCTCTCTCTTATAGTCTGACATTTTCAGCAAAGTTACGTTGTTTTGTACATGCTGTTAATAATTACTGATGTCCTGAACGCTCCTCTGGCCCTGTGGGGAACGGCCCATCTTCTCTCCCTCCACAGAAAACTAAACAAAATGCCCTTCAAGCCAGCAAAGCAAAAGTGGTGTCTTTTTGCTGATTTAGCCAAGGACAGAAAGAAACAGGCCCCTTGCCCTACCAGGTAAGTCCACAGCAAGAAAAGAGCCTTAGGGTTTTGATTAACTGGCAGCAAAATGGACAATAGGTTAAATAAAGCCTGTGACAGAGTATGTACCTGGCCAGTGCTAACTGGCTAATTGGAACAGCGGTGCCTAATTTGAACAGTGATCTCTGATCTATAAAAGAGGGCCAGTTCTGCAGACCCTGCTGCCTCTGCCTGCCCAGCAGACCCTGCTGCAGGACCAGAAGCCGCCGGGAACCCAGCCCCGCTGTCCGGAGGTGCCGAGAGGGCAGGGGGGGCTGCCCCGCAGCCGCTGCCGAGGGGTCGGGGTCCGATGGAGCCC
>NW_009970722.1:17480-17766 GCF_000747805.2 Chaetura pelagica
AGCCACACGCTACGGAAGGTGAACGCGCACACGCACTAACTTTCCTGCCGGGCTCCACTCCTACCCTCTTGCTCCATTGATTCCACACCTCTCCCTCGGAGTGTACCTTTGCATAGGACCTTGGCATTATTTTCCGGACATATTCCTCGTCTGCCTCTCCTGAACTTCGCTCCCTCCGTTTGTATTAACCCTTAATAAATCGGTTGATTCGTAAACTAAACCTTGGTCTCATTTGTGAGCGTGGTGAGGAGGGGTACTCTAAAACACTCTCAGACACGGCCCCGCG
>NW_009970722.1:19324-60236 GCF_000747805.2 Chaetura pelagica
CGGCGTGTGCACAGAGCTGTGCGCGTACGGGTGGGTGAGCGGGGTGATTGCGGTGCTGCAATAGAGGCCTCCCACAAAAGATCGCGCTGTGTGTGTGTGTGTGTGGAAATACATGTGGTCATGCACGGTCGTGCACACACACACACGCGCGCTTCTGTTTAATTATGTGTGCTTGGGTTTTTTTAATTTCGTGTTGCGGTGGGGTTGATTCCTCTCTCTTAAAACAGGGGCAGGCTTCTTGCCTAAGGTATCTGTTGACGTAGCCTCTCTGTCCTGCTTACGGAGTGGCAAATCCAGCCTGAGAAATGGGGGTTACTCTGAGAGCTGGTGCAAGAGATTTTACTCACATGAATGGGAAGAAAACCCACAACCAATTCACTGATTTTATATACGTACTAATACCCCGTTTAGAGGAGGCCGTTAAAGCGTCATCTCTAAGCTCTTCTGGGCTGCGGACTGCTCAGTCATAATGAGAAATTGGAAAGCAGCCTGTGGCGTGGAGACACTGTCCAGCTGATACTTTTCTGTGTATGTGCATGGAGGAGAGGGAAGGGAGCTCTGTTTTTCATTCTGTTTTAAGTGCAAATTCCTTTTTTGTGTGTTGGGCTGCACCATTGGTCACAGTCCCCAATTTTTAAGGAGAATAAGTATCGTGGCACAGTGATCAGTCTAATAAAATCAGTTCTGCCTCAGCAGAGGTGCTATAAACGTTCATGCAGATCAGAGTGATTGTGGTCTCACTCCTCCTTTAGACTCTTCTGTAGGAACTGAGTGCATCTCCTCTCTGTTTCTGTAAGCACACTGTCATCTTTCTTGTGTAATAGACATCTGCTTGATTTAGATACCTAAGAGCGTCTCACCTCTTAAAGGTAACTAGTAAGAAAATATTTTAGCACCTGTTTCACAGAGGGAAAATGTCAGGGCAGAGTTTATGCTATAGATGTTTACATTCATCTGGTTTTAACCTGAATTTCAATATCTTCTCAATTTCAGTACTGTTGTATGAATTAAATGCTGCTGAGGAGTTTGATAACAGCAGGCGGGTGTTTCCCATTCCCCTTCACCCAATATGATCTTACTCAGCAGCTGCTCTGCATGAAAGTAAATGTTTTACAGTACCTTTCTTTACGGTTGTGGAAGGTAAAGTAACTGAAATGGGATTCTGCTGAACTTTTCTAGTATGCTGTCTTCAGCAATAAGTGATCAGGACACACAGTATTTGTCTTTTTGGAGTATTTCATAATTGGCTTCTTTTCAAAGAGACAGTACTCTGAGAAATGATCTGCAAAGTACTCTTAATTTTTTCTGTGTCTATGTTAGGGTAGACAATGTTGCTTTGCTTTAATAATTAAAAAACAGGGGTTTTGTGTGGATTTTTTAAATGCTTATTAATATTGTAAAGATAACACAACTCAGAATGAGCTTAAAGCTCTCCTTGCTTACCCAATATCCCTATCTGTGCAGGTTGGTTTAAATAGTTGTATCTGAATACCTGTTATGATGCAGTCTTTGCCAGAGAAAGATAAAGGAGGTTCACTTCAGTGTTAAAGCTGACATATATAAGTGCTTTGGTTTTCGTTATTGAATGTGAAATGGAGTTGTTTAGTATGAAATCACTGAAGACTAAGGAATTTGGTGGTACTGGAGAAGCTCATCAGAGAAGAGGTCTTGCTTATTTTCTTTGGTATATTAAGGGCTGGTATCATTTTTTTATTTTTTTTTTTGTAACAATCAATGCGTATCAAGTAGTAGTAACAATTTAAAGTTGTTACCAATTATGTTTCTAAACTTGAAATACAAATAGTGATGTTAGAGCTGAAGTAATGTGTGCTTTTTATCATTTTCATATTGCTATTCCTTAAATTTTTCTCTAATCGGGTTACTAGCATCTCATTTCCTCACAGATAAATACCTTACTTCGTGCTCTTGCAGTTGTAACCTAGTCATCAAACCGTATCAGCTGTACATTCCAGAAAGCCAGTCATCCTTTCATCTGTAAAATGCAAAGTTTGGGGCAGCTGTGGTAAAGGTGCACACTTGTGGGTTTTTTGGAATTGCTTTCATCAATGAACGTGTCTTTGATAATCATTTTGTAAACTGTTTAAAACAAAAAAAAGTATCTTTCTCACACCACAGAAAAACAATCAAGCAAAATTCAACCCCCCTCTTAAACTTTTGCTTCCAGGTGTTACAGCCTAGGTTAAACGATGCAAAGTGGAAAAGCCTGCTTTAAATGTGTTTCCTCTACTGCGTTGTTTAAAATACAACTGAAATAGCATGTGCAGTGTCTTGATAGGTCTTCTCTGTCACTCTTAACAGGTTTGTCTGCTATTGCTGACTTTTTCTTTTGTTGTTTTTGTTGGTTTTTTTTAGCAATGGAGTGTGACAGCATATGTTTATTTAATCAGTATCAGTTTTGTTGGTGTGTTCCTGAGATTTCATTAAAATGAGCCTGAGATTTCAAAGAAGCTTTTAAATATTATACTAAAATATGTAAAATAATTCTGTCCCAAATGAGTGCCAAGCTTTCGCATCTTCCCTAAAATCTCACTGAAGTTAGTGAGAATTGTCAGGACTAAACATATCTGTTTTCCAAGTTAACTGGAAAACCTGCTAGTGTTTTACGTGATGCATCTGAGTGTAGTAAATGATTAATTCAATTGAAAATCTAGGAATTGTGTTCTGAAATGCGTATTGTGCAGCTATTCAAAATAGCATTTTAGGTTTTTTATTTGTTTTCAAATCTGAGTTGTTCCCCTCTCAGTCCTGTACTTCATTTTGTAGTAAAATAAAACCTTACAATTTTATTCGTACTGTAGAACAGAGGACCTCTGTATTCATAGTGCCTGTGCCTCTCCCTTCTGCATATAGTTAGAAATTGTTTATGGGCCAGGATGAATTCAATTCACTCGTGTTCTTTCTTCGAAAGAGCTTGGTCAAAACATACAGAGTAAGGATGGTTAAGTAGGTTTCCTTAATTCTGTGCATCACTGAAGAGGAAGAATAATGGGTAAAGGTGTGCTCTCTGTCAAATCAGTAGTCTTGGAGGCAGTGCTAAAATACACCGTGTTCAGAAGTTGGAGCTTAGCAGTGGCTGTGAGCCTGCTGTGGCACTGGCCTTGCCCAAGCTCAGTGGGAGTATCGATGAACTCTGGGTGGTATAGAGTGCTGCATTAGCCCTGACTGGCTTTATACTTCTCATACACTGGGCATAAACATGTGAAATGTGTTTAGGCTAGCAAATACGTTGCCAGAAGGCCAATCTTTTATCTAGCTCTTTTGCAGGTATCAAATCCTGCAAACAAAAAGGTTTTCTAATTTGGGTAGCATTTCTCACAGCTGTTGTAGAATTAGCCAGCAATAATCATAACTTTGGGGAAATTTAATTATTTGTGAGTTGATAATGATAATTTTTTTGAGGATTTTAACAATAACAATGTAAATGTTACTACAGTGCAGCACAGACAACTTAAATGGTTTTATAAATGTTGGAGTGCTTTGTTCGCTTTGATACTGTTGCACAGAGGATTGATGTTGTCAGCCTTTACTCTGAAGCTGCAGAAAGGAGTTTTCTGAACAGGCAGAAGGTAACAGTGTGGTTCCTGCAATTGAGGCTTAAATCTGAATGCTAATTTAGGGTTAATATAATGAGTTAGCAATGCTAATAGCCTTCCAGTTTTTTTTACAGTGGGGTATGCTGATATGTTCAGGGTGTGATTAACTTGCATGTCTTTGTTCTAAACCCACACCTAACAAGCAGGCATTGTCTATATTTCTAGGGATGATCAGTTACTTAAGCTTTTAAGTTTGTTGGGATATTTTTCAAGTTTTCAAGTACATCCATAACAGGGTAGCCTAGGTACTAGGAGGTGTAGCTTCGAAGACTGAATCTTACAAATGTACATTACAGTGAAAAGCAGCAGAAATACACTATATTCACAGAAGTGTGTAAGTTCGTGGAAGGACGTTAGGACAGTTGATGATGCAGTTAAGCACAGGATGATACCAGGGAGGAGGTTGTGTGTGAATTCTTTTCCCCTATTAGAGACGTTCTCACTAACTTCTCAGATACACAACTTCAGTTCTGTGGGAATGTCTTTACTGATAACTAGCGAATACATGTTAACAAATCTTTTTTTTATAATGCAGCTGGGATAGGCTGAACTAAAACAGCAGTGGCTAGACCCAGACAGTTGTGGGAAACAAAAGTGAACTATCTGCAAGTATGAGAGTACTGAAAGAAAAGGCAAATGCAGAGCTGCTCAGGAATGGTCTTTATCTGCTAATGAGTCTCCTAAATATTGGTTCTGATGGCAGTAGGTGTGGACAACAGGGGGGAAGCAATTAATTTTGGGGAAGATGATGTGCCCTGAGCTGCTGGTCATTTGTGTTGTCCCACTGGAAAGCGTAGAGAAGAGATATGTAAGTCAGTTGGGGTGCGACCAGATTCTTGAGGGCTCTGAGCACTGAAATAGTCTTATGTTTTATTCTTTTGTTTTAGGACCAGGGCTTTGACATAAACAAAAGAAATACCATGCCTTGCTACTTATATTTATCTTCTAGTTGAAGCAACCTACAAGATGCTTGACTCCTTCCTGTCTTCTTAGTCATATAGATGCTAGGTTTGAATTAGTGTTTCTTGAATGCTTACTTTTCAATGAATGGAGTTTACTTCTACTTTTATAGCTTTAGTTCATATATGCCTATTTTCCATTCTTCTGAACATGGGATGAGGAAGACAGACATACTCTTGAGTCCAGCTGTGAGCTAGATTGGTGTGATCTGTCTGTGGCTTCTGTGAAAGTGCTGTTTTGCATGGACGTACGGAAATGCTTACATCTGCCACTGTACTTTTGAGAATTATGTCTGTCATCTGGGATGAGTAGCTTGAAATATCTCTTCAGAAAATGAGTGGGTTCAGTCTGACACTCGGTAATGACTTCCTCATAATTCTGGGGCCCAAGCATGGTGTCTGAAAGCCCTGATTACTTCCTTTGAACACTGTTTTTTATGTCTATGGTATTCTTTTCATCTGACTTTCACCCTGCCTTTCCCTTGAGAAAGGAAAAGTGAAGTAGCTTGTAGTAGTTAGCTGTGTCTCTAGTTCTTCTGGTGTTCTTTGGTCCCACCCTGTTTTGGTAAGTCCATGGGCTGCACTGCCTTTGAAATTCATAATTTGGTTGTACATTGTCAAGCCTTCAACTGTGTGCAGCTGAAAGAATTTGCTGCTGTAGAACACAGAATGCAAATAGCAGGTAAAATTCAGAACTCACTTTTTTGAACACCATATTTTTTACCATCTGTCATCTTCTGAACATAATTGCCATAATAGTTGGAGATTCCCTTTTTTGAAAAAATGCAAATTTTATTCTACAGTATGTTGTACACTCTTACTGCTTCAAATGTTTGGGCTAATGTTAATGGCATGAGCTTCAACAAGGCCAGATCCTGGGTCCTGCACTTGGGCCACAACAACCCTAGACAACCCTGCAGGCCTGGGGAAGTGTGGCTGGAAAGTGTCTGGCAGAAAAAGACCTGGGGGTTCTCGTTGACAAGTGGCTGAATGTGAGCCAGCAGTGTGCCCAGGTGGCCAAGAAAGCCAATGGCATCCTGGCTTGTATTAGAAATAGTGTGACCAGCAGAAGTAGAGAGATGATTGTCCCCCTGTACTCAGCACTGGTGAGGCCACACCTGGAGTATTGTGTCCAGTTTTGGGCACCTCAATTCAAGAGAGATATCGAGGTGCTGGAGCAAGTACAGAGGAGGGCAACAAAGCTGGTGAAGGGCCTAGAGAATAAATCTTATGAAGAACACTTGAAGGAGCTGAGAATGTTTAGTTTGAGGAAGAAGAGGCTGAGGGGAGACCTCATCAGTCTCTGCAACTACCTGAAAGGTCATTGTAGAGAGGTTGGTGCTGGTCTCTTCTCACAGGTCATTAGTGACAGAACAAGGGGGAATGGCTTCAAGCTGCAACAGGGGAGGTTTAGACTGGACATTAGGAAATATTTTTTCACAGAGTGGTTAGACACTGGGATAGGCTGCCCAGGGAGGGGGTTGAGTCATCATCCCTGGATGTGTTTAAGGATTGTTTGGATGTGTTGTTGGTGGATGTGGTTTAGGAGAGAACTTTGTAGAGTATGGATGGTGGTTGGACTCGGTGATCCCAAGGGTCTTTTCCAACCTGCATAGTTCTATGATTCTATGAAATATCTTATACCTTAGTGCTGATACCTGGATTCTAATCCTCAAGCTACTGTGAGTGGGCAATAGGGCCATACAGTCAGACTCTGAAACTTCTTGATTCTGTGTTATTGCTGGTCTGCAATAAAGTTTTAGGGTTAACTGACAGGGTTCTGTTCTTGGTAGCCTTGTTTGTTTGCTTTCCCTGCCTCAATTCTGTGACTTACTTCTGCTCCTGGGAAGATCCCGTGTTCATTTCTTATCCCCTTTAAATTGTAGGTGATTTTCATTGGAATACCCCACAAAACCAAGGCAATTGCTGCTTTCTTAGTTAGCAGTCTGCTGCACATGACTTCGAAAACGAAACAAAAACAGCTAAACCATCTATGGATAACTTAAAAAGGCAAAAAGAACTTGAATACTTCTTAACCCTGTAATTTCCTGTGCCTCCTCTGCCTAAAGCCATGATAGCCACAGACTTAACATGGTGTAATTGTAGGTCAGACAACTGTAACTCCTTGGTTATGGAGGTTATTATTGTAAAGCTTAATAAACTGCTGCTCACTGTTAGTAGCCATAGTCACCATCTCATTTGATTTTGCATGTAGGATATTCTTGAAGCAGCCATATAAAGAGAGTTGGTCTTGTCTGGCTGATGAGGGTGACTCCTTAGACTGTACTAACATGTGTCTGCAATTGGCTGAGCTAATCGATGTGGCTCCGAAGTCCACCTCAGTTATGGGAGGGGGGGTAGGACACCACAACCAAGCATTTTAAAAATAGATGCAAATGTGTATATGGAGTTATCGCAACACCAGTCTTATTGTAGTGTTAGTGGATTACATTAGACTGGATAGTCCACCAGTTGTTTAACCAGATTCAGTGGGGTTTTTGTAATTCGGGTTTAAAACTTTCTTTGTTATTACCACTGATATAATTAGATGTATTTATGGGATGGCCATTCCAAACGAGAGGGATAATGTTAGAGGAGAGCATGAAGGCTTGAAAACTGTACAAGTTGCCAAGACATGTGGCTACTTGGGAGTAGGAGACAGTTTCTGATAGCAAGTGGCAGGTAAAGCTGCAGAAAATCAGAGAGGAGGCTTTTTGAAGGCCTTTTGAAGAGGTGGCTGGAGAAGCAGGAGGCAAACCTAGGGATGGAGAGTTGTGGAAATGAGCAGGAGCAAGAGCAGCATTGTTGGGTATGTCCCAAGTGGCTAGCCAAATACCTGAGATGGGAGTCTAATGTGGGCTACAAGTGGTGAACTATAGGAATGCCTAGAAGATCTCTAAGAGCAGAAGCTGTGGGGTATAAAATGGAGGAGAAAAATTGGAGAGAACTGATAGTGGAGCTGGAGAACTGCAAAGCAGTAGCTCTGATGTGCTGCAGCACGGGAGGGAAAAAAAGCGGTCACCGGAGAGGAAAGGTGGGCCATTAGGGATGTCTCTGTGGGTTTGGTGCTACATTTTTAAGATACCAAGCAGGTTTGTCTTGTGTAGTGAAGGGGAGATAGAGAAAAGTGGGAGATTAGAAAGAAGAGTGAGTGCTGAGTGCAGGACAGATCAGATATGGATCAGAGGGTCTGATCCAGGAAGTAATAATCCCACATAATCCTGTCTTTCTGTCCTTTAGATGTTTATTGTTTTCAAACAACTAGATTTCATTTTGTGTATGGATAATATATACTAATACCTACTCTTGCGTTTAAAAAACACTTCTCATCTAAGAAGTGAAAAGAAAGGCATGAAATACTTCTTTCACAAAACCTATTTTTTTTAAACATTTATCGGTTGTGGTTATTCTGAAACACAGTTTTAGTAATCTCTGACATGCTTTCCTTGAAGGAAGGACTTGTGCATATTAATTTTCCAAAACTCTCTACTGAGAAAGTGCTCTTTAAGAAACCAGGTTATAATCTCATTAAAATGTGAGATTCTGTAGAAAAATGTAAATATTGTATTGGTAGTTTGTATACCTAAGAACTTAGTCTTTGATTTAATAGGCTACCTAATCAAATCCCTAATTTTAGTCACGTGAGCAAAATGCCAGTGGTTTAACACAGGTGCTTAATCAGGTGTATGATTAAGAACCTTACCTACATAAGATGGGTTTGAGAGTGAAGTTGTGTAATATATTCTCCTGATAATACTCTGTGCCTTGGTTTTGAAGACTGGTAAGTTTTCTGTCTGCTTTCATTAAAGCCATACAATTTTTTAGTTGCTAGCAGAGTTTTTTTCAAATTTAGCCACCAGTTGAGTAAAAGTACTCTTTAATGTTGTTGCTTATACTTGAATTAAAAATATCTGGGTTTATGTTTGTAGAAATACTGAATGTAAATTTTTTATTATGTTAGAACGTCGTGGATATAATTGGAGAATGAACTTTATTTTTTTCTTTTAAGGCTGTATTCTGTTTTAGTGAAATTTATATACTTCTAAAAACTTTTATTTTTTAATTGAAAAGAAATTACATGCAAATACCGTTGGTTTGTTGTTGTTTGTTTTTTTTCAATCTGGAGTACTCTATTTTTCCTTCCTTCTTCATGGTTCATTCAAGAGGTGACTATTTGAACTCAGTGACATAGACCTTTTGACTAATTCTTTCTGATCTCTATGCAGTCGTGTTTTACACGAGAACTGAGAAGATGGATCCTTTATCTAGGTTTCATAATTCTATGTTATACAACAAAATGAAAGTTAAATTGCAGAGGCTAATTAATGAAAGGATTTATTATTTTTGTTTGTTTATTTGCATTCAAATCAACAGCTTTGATTTGTGTCTCTGATGGAAAACAAGAGCTGTATAAGCTGCTTCAAGCAGATTACGGATAATGTGGTTGGCATACTAATCCAGAGCTCTTGCTCGATGTTGACAGCAATTTCTAGATCATCATCCTGTGTTTCTTATTTGGGTTTTTATAGTGTATGAGTAGATGTTATTTGAGGTTTTATATTCCTTTAAATAAATAAATAAATGAAATTTATCCTTTTCGGAAAAAATAAAACCCTGAACCCTTAAGGAGGCAAATCTATCTGAGTTGGCAAGAGTTTGTATTTCAGATTGATGGGTCTATATTGCCTAAATGTAAGCATAAGCCACAGTGCAGAAAATAGTAATTATAAGACTTATTATTCCCCTAGGAATATACAAAAATAAGCTTTTCCTAAGTAAAACCCAAGAAAACCTGCCTTTAATGATGTGGTTATTTGAGCGAGGAGGGTTTGAGTTGTCTATGCACCGTGGCAGATGGAGTCGTGTAATACTGGTGCTTCTTCAAGCCTGTACGTTTTTCTGGAAATCCTAATATATACTCTTGTGTTTTAAAAAACAACTTCCCTTTTCTAAAACACATACCTGCATTTGACATACATTGCTTTACAAATGAAATGGATAGAGTTCTAAAAGAGATGGGAATATTAATAAAACATTTAGGCTTTCTTATAGTAGCGGTCTGAATTTTTAACTATGGGACAGGTTTTCTCTATATATTTCAAACAACAAGACTTGTAATAAATCAGAAAGGTACTCTGTATACATATTCAAGTGACTAATTATCTTAGTACAGGTATAAGGTTTTCTTTTTATTATATTAGAAAGGGATTAACAGTATTTTTACTTATTTAGGTATTTCAGATTGTCTTTGAATAGAAAAGAAGAAAAAGCAACATTTAAAAACAACCCCTCTGAATTTTAAGCATGTGTTGAATAAAAAAGAAACAAAAGCTATAAAAATGTTTTGTGTGTATACAAAAACATCCTGGTAATCTAAGCAGAGAAACATTTATCTAATTTTTCTGTTAACAGAAATAGTGTTAATGGAACTTAACAATTTTAGAAGTGACAGATGTGATACTTTTTTTGTAGTTGAAGCTAGAAGACTAAAAATACTACTCTAAAAAAACCCACTTATTTTTCTCGTCAGCTTCTATGTAGTTTCGCAACTTTCACCAAACCAACAATTGGACATTGTGAGGTGGGAAATTAACATTGCAAAAAGCAAATTATTTTCCTGCTGCTCTGATTGAAAAGATGATTGCTGGCTTGGATCATCATCAGATCTGTTTCTGGAGCATAGCCCAGGACTTCTCCAGTCCTGACTTGGTTGTCTTTTGGAACATTAACAGCTAGAGTATATTTGGAGATACATATTTAGTTTGATATTTATGTCTCTTCTTGTGATGCTATCCCAGGTGTGGTTTATCACTAGTCTTGGCGATCATGGCAGGGTTATATTTTTAAGATAGAATTTGGTTCAAGGTACGTGATGGTTCACAAGAAATGCATAGCAGTCCTTGTGGAGTTCTGTGGATCCAATACTTGGGCGCTTGTTTCAGTACATTAGGTTAGGTGCTGAGGTTTACTGTTTGGGTGGGACAGTACTTCATCAGAGGACTGGACTTTTTTTTTTTTGTGGGGGGTTTGTTAGTTGTTTTGTTTTTGTTTTGTTTTGGGGTTTTTTAAGAGAATTAAAAAAAATCCTTAGTGGATTGC
Organism: Chaetura pelagica; assembly: GCF_000747805.2. Lineage (NCBI taxonomy): Eukaryota > Metazoa > Chordata > Aves > Apodiformes > Apodidae > Chaetura > Chaetura pelagica. Next base: position 29,997 of record NW_009970722.1, read on the forward strand.
TTGTGATACAATTTTTGTTCAAATATCTCATATCAGCACAGTATTTCTTGTTTTTGTCTCTCTTGAGGTAATTATTCATATTTTGTAGATGAGGAGTTCAGGCAGGTGATGTAACGTGTCTATACTAGAGCTGGAAGTTTATCCTTATTCCTTTAAATCCTTGGCTTGCAGCCCAACCACTTATACTTCAGTTCCCCTAAGATAAAGGCACCCCAAACCAGTTTTAAGCTGTCTTTAAGCACTCTGACATGTAGTAAGAAACAGTACAGCTTTTGGCTTATCTTTCTGATATTTTGTGGCGCTTCATATTGAGGGTCTGCAAGGGGATGAATCAATCTCTCAATTGCTGCTGAAATCCATGTGTGAGCTGGAGGCTGCACACACTGTGCATCTCTCCTTCATGTACTTCTAAGATGAAACAAGGGTTGCAGCTATAATTTATAGTTAAATCCATTTGCAGTGTTGCCCACTTATTCTACTTTTTCTTTTTTTTAACATTAATGCTTATAGTAATAAAGACTTTGTGAGTGTGGAACTGCTACAATTGCACAGGAATGTGTCCATTCATCCTCTTAAATGTGGTTTTTGTTTGTGTTCCTTGAATTGATCTCTGTTACCCTCTGGTGCTGCAGCTGTTCCTAAAAATAGAAACGCTGTTTATTGCATGTTGACAAGGAGAAAACTGATACAATTCCACATTAAAACTAATGATGCTCATGTGAATTTATTTTATACAATCCTTAATACCATTACCTGAAATTATATGAAGAGTGTAAGGTTTATTTTTTTTTCACTTGAAACATGAAAAGCATAATTTGCGTCATTCAAAAAATAAATTTTATACTCACCCTCTAAACACACACTACTAGTACACGTGATGAGTTTGGTTGCTTCAGGCAGCATTGAGTGTGCTTGGTGAGCCTGACTGTTTGCTAACCAATTGGAGTGGTATCCCATGAGCAAAGCACGGTCCTGCAGTGCGTGACAAGGATTTGACCTGACAGTTTTACCATCACGCAACACATGGAGGCTTAGAGTTACAAAATCAGGCATGAGGGACTGTGTGGCAGAGACCTGGGCTGTGCTGGCTGCTTTTGCAGATAAAAACGTGTAATGCTTTTGTCAGACAGAGAAAACTGAAAAGCCATTTTCTCTTTGCCTTTTTCTCTATCCTGCCTTACTAGAAACTGGCTAGTTGTGTAGCCATCTCTATTTTTGTTTGTTAAAGACATTGACAAATCAATTGTGCTTATGCAAGGGAAATGTATTAATTTACTATGATGGGAAGCCATTTGGTTTGTCTTTCTTAGGTTACTTTGCCTTTCAAAAGGAAGATGCTTGGGTTTTGGATATTTGAATGGTTTCTTTGTGCTCTGCTGTAGATTGCAGTGGGGCACTTTACTTTCATCACACGTTGCTGGCTGATGTTGAGCATCTCAAACAACACTTCCAAATCCTTTTCCTCAGGGCTGCTCTCAATCCATTCTCCTCCCAGCCTGTGTTTGTGCTTGAGATTGCCCCAACCCGTATGCAGGACCTTGCACTTGGCCTTGTTGAACTTCATGCAGGTTTGCTTGGGTGCACCTCAAGCCTGTTAAGATCCCTCTGGGTGGCATCCCTTCCTACGTGAATCACGTGAGTGATTGCACATCAATCACTCCACACTGCTTGGTGTCACTGGCAAACTTGCTGAGTGTGCACTCAGTGCCACTGTCCATATCACCAACAAAGATGTATGTTAAACAGTGCTGGTCCCAAAACTGCACCCTGAGCATCACCACTTGTCACTGGTCTCCACTTGGAAATGGAGCTGTTGACTGCAACTCTTTGATTGTGACCATCCAGGCAATTCCTTACCCACTAAGTGGTCCATTCATAGAATCTGTATCTCTCAAATTTAGAGACAAGGATGCCATGTAGAACAGTGTCAAATGCTGTGCGCAAGTCCAGGTAGAATACATTGGTTGTTCTTCCCTTGTTCACCAGCACTGTAGCCTCATCATAGAAGGCGACCAAATTTGTTTCTTGGCTAGTGAAACCATGTTGGCTGTGACCAATCACCTCCTTATTACCCGTGTGCCTTAGCATAGTTTCCAGGAGCATCTGCTCCACAATGCTGCTGGGCACAGAGGTGAGGCTGACTGGCCTGTAGTTCCCCAGGTCTTATTTTCTTCCCTTTATAAAACTGGAGGCTGTGTTTCCCCTTTTCCGGTCAGTATTAAGAGATGCATCTGAAAGGGGCTACGGGCAATAGCAGGAGGAATGTGAGAGACTGAAAGAGAAGGCAAGAGAAAATACCAATAAGGGGAAGGAATGAGTTGAATTTGAAAGAAAAAAATGCCGTGGGGAATGCGTGTGTATATCTAAACAATAGCATTCATGAAAAGCATCAGTGTTTCCATCAGCAAAAGCATTACAGCTAGCAGTTATAAATGCCAGAGAAGTCATGTCCAAGTTTGTTTTTCAATTTTAACAGAAAACCCCCCTCTTTTGTAGAAAGAGCAGCCTCATCTTGTTGGAAAATAACTCCAAAATTCAGAATGATGTGGTTATTTTGTGCAAGATGTACTCTGTATATATATGAGTTCAGATTGCAGTCAGAGAGGCACACAATTAGTACCACAGCCAGCACTGAGCAAGGATATCCTGCTGTAACTAGGCCTTGAATAAGGCAATTAATCAAGAGGTTTAGAGAGTGTCTCATGTGAATCACCAACTTGGCAGAGAAGACTTGAGGTTTATATGAATAATTGGACCTAAAGAATGCAGGAAGTCATAAAGAAGACATGAATTAGTAAGACTGGTAGCTAGAACAGTCTTGAGCAGTTGAAGATGTAGGAGTTGTGACGCTGTGGTCTTCAGGTGAACTTAGCTCGTTATAATGTAATTATAATGCTAAAAATCACACTGCCAGTTCAAAAAGACCCCTGCCCAGGTGAAGACCCTTTTCCTGAACGTGTGTGATAGTAGAAATAGTGATGTCACTATATGTAAGTAACTAACCAATCACTGTAAAGAGAATGGACTCGAAGCTTACTAACTATAGTTTTGTGTATAAATATGTCATGAAAAATCTCGTTTAGTATGCTCAATTTGTGTGAAGGCACCAAGCACCCAGTTCTGTACAAACTTGCAACAGATATCAGAATCTCTTTCCTAAACAGTGTCTCTTTGTGTTTCAGGAGCTATCTTAAAATGCTAACAATCTTTTCATGCAACGTAGTAATATTACATAAATGCAGATTTTTTTTAATTGCTACTGGGTGAATTAAAATAAAAACTTCTTTTGCATTTGATTTACCTATGTCAGTGGAACACTTGATGATAGATTAAAAAGAAAAGAGGCTGGAGCTAAGGAAAAAAATCATTGGAAATTTGGATTTAATATAAAAATATTTTTTAAGACTGCTTAGTGGAAGCCAGGAATCGCACATCCTCTGTGGAAAGCTTTCTGGTTTTGAGTGTTGGGTGATGAGTTCCTGGAAACTGAGCAAGGCAGGTTGAGGGACTCCAGTGTTTAGGTGCTCATGAACTTGTAGTTCATACTTAATGAACGTTTGCACTGCAGCTTGAAGGGAGCTGAGGGATCTGTTTCTGTGTATGGCTTATACACCCTGACAATCCTTAGCAGAAGAAAACTCAGTGGAATTCCAGGAGCTGTTGTTCAACTTCTTGACACCACTTTGACAAAGCAAATTTAAATCTAAGCGTTTTCAAGGAATTGTTGGTCTTCAGGGCTTTAGTTTTTGTCTTTTCTCTTCCTTAAACTGTCTTTTTAGTTTGTTGTGGCCTCGGGTTTTTAACTCCTCTTTGCAGCTGAAATGCTCTTGGAAACATCAGCTGGTAGGCACATTAGCTGGCCAGTTGCTGAGACAAGTTCTGAGCAATGCTTTGGTTTCTTCAAGGATGGATTTAAATGCAAAGTCTCCAAAATAAATTAACTTCTCTTTCTTGTTATCTTTTGAACTGTTTACTCTTTATTTGACTGGCCACTTAATGCTTTATGTGTGACCTCAAAGCATTATCTGGCAGGGAGGTGTATCAGCTTGCCACTGCAAGTCAGCAGGTGGTCTGTTGTGTATGTGCTGCTGCATGGACTTGTATCTTGGAAGTCTGTCACTTTTGAGTCTCGGGGGATCTATTGCTCAATTAATCCTTTTTTGCTTATAAAAATAGGTGGGGTTCATGTATTGTTTTACAGAATAGGTGTTAACAGGCATCATCCTAATTAAATGTCTGGAGCATTTTTCCTTTCTGGCTTGGATCTAGAGAGCAGTGCAGGAGAGGAGGCAGTGTGGAGGGGGTGCAGAGTTGTTCAACAGTCTTAGTTATATGTTTAGTAAAAACATGACGAAATGTGCATAGTATGTCTTAAACTACCCACAGTAAAAATGTTTCTTTGTGTTATTTCTTAAGAGGATGCCATTCCCTGTGGATATATTGAACGACTGCAGTCATGAGGACTTGGAGAAGTCATCAGAGAGCTACTTGTCTGACCTTCAGAGTGGGGATCCAGAGCATCCTGAATTCTTTTCACTGCCAGGCCATGGCAAAGTAAGAACTATCTTAGTCTCCGTTTTCTTGATATGTTTGTAGATTTAAAAGATTTTAAAAATCCAGTTCATAACTACTGAATCGCAAGACTATTTTAGCAAAGCTTTTGTATTTTCAAAATTCCTGTTTGTGTACTAAACTCTACTTTTTCTTCATTCTGTAGTTGGATTTAAATCTGAGCATCAGGAACTATTTGCTACTTCTAGACAATAGATCTGATTAAGTAATTTTTTTAAAAACTGGAAGTCTCAACTAATGAGATCTAAAAAGCACTACCTCACACAGCCACAAAAATCTATCATAACTGTGGGGTTCATTATTTACTGAAGCTAACTGACTCTTTGTATCTTAGTCCTCCAGTGTTCTTCGTGGCTGGCCTTAATTCTTTATCAGCAAGTTTCAGTAATTTCAGATACAATTTTTTTCTTTTTATTTGAAATAGTCACAGTTCTTATTGGGAGTTCTAGTAGAGACTGTGACACTTCATGTTTTTAACATTTGTCCCTTGTGTGGTAAGTTGGACCCTGTTGGTTCTGTCTAGAAGAACATTGCTGTTAAAACTAGTACCAATAAAAGCAAGAGTGTGTATCTTGAATGAAAAATATGTGAGCTGAGAGGATTCTCTGTGGGAGCAAAAAGTCATTGCTGCAGATTCCTTGGCAGAAGCAGAATCTTGAGTACTTTCCTGTGTTTCTGCAGGTGCTATATGCCCATATGTTTGTATTAATATCGTCGATTGTGGCATAGCATATCATAATTGTATTAAATTGGGTAAGCAAGTCTATTTACAATACCGTTAACATCTCTTTAGTTTTTATGCATTATTTAAGTATCAAAAGCATGAATTTATGTATTAGAATGCGTTTTCACAGTGTTACCCAGCTTCTGAAAGGTAGAGTGATTTGACCCTTCTCATGTTGTTGCCGGGGGGAAATCAAGGAGCCAACTTTGGAATTTCTAAAATACATACGATTTAAGAGAAGAAAATGCTTTTGAATCCAGCTTTCCCATCTTAGCACAATCGGGCTGAGGTTAACAAATAGCAGCTTCAGTGTGCCTGTTGGTTTCTGTGCTTAACTGCCTTCCTCTTTATGTAGATTTTGACAGCTTGCATAGCTGGGGCAGTTGAAATGAACGTATTTCTGTCTCTGCACACCTTACTTCACTTGTGCACATAAATGCAAACTGCTGACAGCAGAGATGTAGCAGTATAAACTACTGTCACTAAAAATGCCAGAGGATGAGTCAGAGCTCTTTATAATCTAGTCTTGTCTTTAGGAAGATATATCTAAAGTAAGGGCTGGGGTCTGATGCTTGTCCTTTACCGTTAACTGTTAAGCTCTTGGTTTTCAACATCTATCTTGCTTACTCTGCTAAACATTCTCTATGTATTTTGCTAACGTTTTAGCAAGAGTTTATTGAAGTATTGTACACTCTTGTTTCAGATTCCTATTATCTTGCCAACCGTGGGCTTCGTTCCTCTTTACGGTGAAGAGCAGACACACAAAGTTCTTGCTTTGTTTGCACCAGGGGATTTGCTCACAGGTTTCATTTTAAACTTTTAATCTCTGTTGCTGTTTCTTTTACTGTGACAAACATGTGACCAGGCCCTTGCTCATTGCATGCTGATGTAGATCATAACTTTGCCACTTGTGCATTTGTTTTTCACTGTATTCTTGTTCTCATACTAATATTTTTGTTGTCCAGTCATATATACAAGTGACAGAACATTGCATGGTTGTCAGAGTAGAACTGGATCTGTTGGATGCAAAAGATGTGTAGCAAAATAACATGGTGCTTATCTGAATCTCAAGTACAACATGTGTCTCTTGGTCTTATTATGTACATCTCACCTGTCCAAAATAAATTAATTGAGCATTCATAGAATCTGTTAATCTGCCTGTGGTTTTAGATATTCTTTATTAGCAGTGATCGGTCATCTTCAAGTGTAAATTTGTCTCTAGCTTCAAGTCCTAACATAGCCCTAGCTAAGGTGACATCTTACTGTTTTGGGTGGATTTTTCTCCTTTTCCCTTTTTCCTTCCAGTCCTCCATGTTGCCTTCTCTTTCCATTTAATTCCATGTATATGATCTCCAAGTTTGTCACAAATGCCCATAGATCAGACTTCTGACTGCCAATCACATGTCCATTAGCCTTTTTTCATTCATCTGACTCCCTAAAACTTGCACAGTTTCAATATCAATTAGCAACCCCAAACCAAAATATGTGCGACTGAAACTCCTTGGCAGGTGCACTTTTTAGTGGAAGAAGGTTCTAGAGCATAATGGTGGAGGGTAGTGGTTATGTCTGAACAACAGTTTCTGTATGTCATACTGTAGAAAACCTACATTTGGTTTTATTGTTCTCAGTTTTCAAGCAAATAATGGACTAGGGAGCATCACATACTGGGGGGTGTATATCATCACATTTATTTGGCTTGTGTAATAAGGACTGTGTTAGTACAGTGCCAACTAGAAGATGCTTAACTTTGTTACTACATTTTTATTCTTAATTGTTTAGCAGCTTTAATGAGTATGTTTCTTTTGGAATGTTAAGAATCGCTAACTTTTTTATTTCCCCTTGTTTCTTTCAAGCTGTAGCCCTGTATCTTGCTGAACAGTGGTGGTCAATTGATGACATTGTGAGAACATCTGTCCCTGGTAGACAGGGACTTCATCAGGTAAAGCACTCTAGCATTCACCTAGAAATTTTTTTTATCCTTCAAGGTAATGACAAGCAATAGCAAATGGCTAATGTGTGAGATGTTTCATGTTTTCATTTCATTCAAAAGTTAACTGTCTGTCTCACATCAAAAGCAAGGTCAGTGGGATTAGAGGAATAGGCACAAAAAAGAAGGGAAGTTTGTTGTGAAAATAGTGTTTGGAGCAAGCGTGACTCTTGTACAGTAGCTTCATGTGTGAACTATATAGATACTGATGATGTTTAGAGGTTTTTTTCTGTATTCTTACAATGTTGTATGTCTGGTTCTGTGGAAGCATCTTAGTAGAGTGGTTCATTGGACCATAGCAGCTGAACCTGTTGGTCTTACCAGGAGACTAGCAAGCTAAAAATATTGTTGGGAACCCTTTGATAGAAGCAAGTTGGAGCTGGTGGCTTGCTGTAGCAAACCATGAGGTTTGGAAAGTAAGTTGCCTGGTGTCTGATATGTTCCTCATTGCTGACCTTTGGTACTGTTAGTGACACCTACGTAGCATGGACTTCTGGGGGTGTTTTTTTTTTCCAAAACTGGAAATCCTTGGGTTTTTTGAGCAGTATAATTTATATATGCTCATGAAATCTGGGCACTCATCTCTGTTTTTTGTGAGTTTTTAAAATTTACTGTAGAGAATTTGATAAGAAACCTTGTTTGCATGTGCTTCTTAATGGTAGAATGGCAATTAAATTGGGAAAGCCAAATCTTTTACTGGTGAGGTAGCGGAGACTCTGGACATTCTTCCTTCCCAGTGGATAGGGATAGTGGTGAATTTTAAATTTTGCTTGTAAAAGGAACCCTGTATGACTGACAAAAGGATTTTGAGTTGCTTGTTTCATGCCACAGAAACTGTTGCAACTAGTTCTTCCACTGCATCATGTCCTGTTGTCTACCACTCTCTCAGCAGTGAATGAGTATGCCAAGTCTTGCTAAACTGCGAGGCTCAATTTCTAAGACTCTACTTACCTGCTAGCCTGTGAAGTGTGAGCCTGGTGTATTGCTATTGTGCTTAGTGAATGTTTCTTAAATCCAAAAGTTATTTTGAGTCAAAATAAAAAACTTCCCCTACTTCCCCACTCCCAGCACTTCTTTCAGCTTTTACCCATTGGATTAGGAGTGGCACTGAAGTAGTGATATACCCTCTGTCTATGGTAGTGGTTTATGCTTCCAAGCATCTCCATGCCCTCAAACCCCAGAGCTTCATCCTGCTTTAGTGCTTGCAGCTTCTCTTGACTCCATCTGCAGCTGTGTTAACTGGCAACTTTGAAAAATAAGGTCCTGATATGTGATATTAACTAATCTGACCAGTCTTCTAAAATATTCTTCTGTATTTCCTTAGGTGAAGTCTCTTGGAGAGAGGGTTGTTCTCTATGTTCTGAATCGAATTATCTACCGGAAGCAAGAAATGGAGGAAAATGAGGTCCCTTTTCTCTGTCATGGTAGCAGTGACTATGCTAAGATCATGTGGAAAAAAGGAGAGGCTGTTGGGTTCTATTCTGTTAAACCTACAGGTAAAACACTTGAGTATTGTGGGATTTAGGGGAGAAGAGGGAGGAGATAAAGAGCTTATTTGAAGAATATTTTATTTAGAAGACTTTACAAGCCTTGCAGGCCTAATGAAGTAGGTGTTTTCCTGAAGTCATAAGAGGTCAGATTCCTGTAAAATGTCTGGCTTATGTGCTTCAGCAATCTAAGTTTTTAGGTTTATTCATATTCTACAAAACACATTTAAAACTGTATAAAAGAAGTATACCCCAAAGATTTTTTCTTTTTCTGAAGAGCAAGTTGTTTATGGTTGGATTGGGCTGTGCTTGTTTTTTTAGTGTTTTTTTTTTTTTTGACGTAGATCCAGAGTGCAAAATTCCTTTTGTCTGAAATTATTGTAGAATCAGATGCCATTATGACTTAAACATCTTGCAGCATAACAGCGTAAGAACTTTTCTCACAGGCATAAGATTCAGCTACTGCTAGTGATAACAAAGAGATTCCCTTTCCTTCCACACATGCATTCCCTCGGAGATTAAAACTGAGCTGGCAGATTTATGCTATTAACATTACGGACTTTCTGTTGTGTTTTGTTTTTTTTCTAAAACATTGTGATTTCCTATAGTTACTTTGGAATTTGTGTTTTTCTTTTTTTGCTGAAAAAAATAGTGTTTGGATAGGCTGTTTAGCACACTGATAGCATTTTGTAGAATACTAATGTTTGGATCAAGGAGCAACAGCCTTATATTCTTTTGTCTCTGGAAGGACTTAACTAATTCAGGATTAATTATGATACTGGAGGCTTGCTGGAGACTTACCCCATCTATCATACATACATAGGTATATGTGTATATATATCTATATATCTATCTTTGCAAACTGTAAAAAAAACACCAACAACAAAAAACAAACAACCAAAACTGTTTGGGGCACTTTCTGCGACCTTTCTGGTCTGGCAGTCAAGATAAGAAAGTTACTGGCTAACTTGTTCTGATTGTCGTTATCTTTTTGTGCATGGGTTTCTGTGGGTTTTTTGTGTTCTTTTTTTCCTTAAGGAGATTAGGCATTGCACAGTTTGTATAAGTCTCAATATTATTTTTAATGTTAAAATTGCTGTGGTGTGGTGGTCACAAAGTAGTATTTATGTTGCAGTGTTTTTTGTTGTGGCCTTATAAAGCTAGAAATCAAAAGTAGTGATTATGCTTTTAGTCTAGAATGGGGGTACTTCCTGATGTGATGTGGCACTGTGAAGTTTTGCTATACTTAACACTCCTTGTAGTCTCATGAGGCCCTCTCATATACTTGTCCTTAGTTAGCAAACACTGAAGGCTAATCTTTTTAGACATAATAATTTCATCCCTGATGGTTGTGTGTTTTATTCTGCAAATTGAGCAGAAAGATAGCTCTGGAAACATGGTTAGGAAAGAGTAGTGGAGCTTGACTGATATTCCTCAAGGTATCCAAGTGATGTACCCTTTCTGCCCATGTTTTGTTTGCTTGGAAAATGTAGGTAAATATGTTCATTGGTCTTAAAAATATACAAGGGTGCAAGAAGGACATGTTGTATAGACAACTGTGTTCATCTCTGGTTTTGTTAGAGGAAAGGACAAATTTTTAGCATAGTTCAGTGGCTTTCAAATTGAGACCCTGAAATGGATTGGATAATTAATGGGCTATCTTACTGCCATTTTATGGCATCCCTTTGTTGCTGAGTCCATAGCTACCCTTTCATACTGAAGCACCTGTGTGTTGTGACAGTCTGTTTTATCTTTGTTTAATTACGGATAACATGGTGTTTACGGGAGAATTCCAATGTAAAGTGTCCTAGAATTATCTGTGGTTTTATTTAAAAAATTGGAATTGTTTTAGTCTTTAAACAAGAGCTGAATTGTAGTCTTCATATTTGTCTAGAGGAGTGATGTAATCTCCATGAAAGTGCAATTCAATAATTTTATTGTCTCCTTTTCCTTCATCCTTCCTTCAGTTTCATTTTTAGTATAGATTTCCTATGGAATTATATAGTGAGATTTCAAAGTGAGCCTTTCCTCTCTTATTTCTGGTATTCTTTTCAGGTATTACAGACTTTTACTAACATATTGATCTATTGGTGTATCTTGACAACATAACGAAGCTTACCCAAAAAGCCAATGAATGGTGGATAGCAACTATTTATTTTTAATGAACATTATACATTATTATTATACAATTACATGACTTACAATTATTGAGTTTGGTATAATTTTTATAGATTATAAGTCTTGATTTGAATAGTTAAAAATACATGCTGCAGCATGTCAATGCTGAAGAACTGATGGATATTTTTCCCCTCTTATTATTTCAGGAAGTGTTTATGGCTCTTACTGTGCTCAAAGATACAAGCTGCCTGTGCTTGACACAATATTTGTAAGAAAGGAACATCGTGGAAAAGACTCAGGGCTAATCATGTTGGAAGACTTTGTGGATTCCTTTAATGAAGAAAATCTTGGCCTAAGGTACCCACTGTCATCTTTCATGTACGCTGGTAAGCTCTTTATATTACTCTTCTGTGCTTCCCTGTGCTTTCTTTACATGTACCAGTGAGTCCTGTCATTCAAGCTCTATGTTTGTGGTTGCATCCTCAGTTCTTTTATTAGAAGCTCTGCTCTTCAGTAAAGGTTAGAAAGGCTGACTTGCTTAAGATGGTGAAGTAGTTTGTGATTAGTTTTTAATCCCCTACATGAGATTAGAGTTTTGGATCTTTGTTGGCTTTCTACTACTGCAGAGTTTTCCACTGTGTTCCCTTTAAGCTTCCAGAATGGGCTGAGGCATTTCTGTGTGTAATATATCTTCTTTGTACCTTTTTCTTGCTCTGTCTTAAGCTTCACAAGGTCACTTAATTCATGCTTTCTCAGAACTTGTGGTCAAATGGACTTACTAGGCTGTTTTAGCTTGGATATAAGAAGTCACAGTTCTAATACATAAGGAGAACATCTGTGGCTTTTCCATTAGCAACCCAAGAGGGTTATGTGCTCTCGGAAATGACGTGTTCTGGAAATGATACTGCCTGAGGCTGTATTCAGGCAAGAAACGTTTCCTTCGCCCTGTTTCTCAAGGCTTGTCCTACTCTTAGGCCAGTTACTAAAACTAGATTTGATTTATTAGGCTTCAAGCAGCAGAATTTTATGACTAATCTATTTCCCTGGTCTAGGAACTGTACAACAGGGATCTTATCCATTGAGATTATGCATCAGTGGTGACTCTAGTGAGAAATTGTAGTTTTCCTTGTAGTTACTACAGAAAAACATCAAAGCATGTGTCTCAACATTAATGTTTAGTATGTGTATTGGGAGAAAAGAGGTGGAGGAACAGCTAAGAAAATAAACCAGAAGTGAACAGTGAGTGGATGATAAACCATTCAATGGTAATGTGTTTGCATTCTCAAGGAGTTTTTTTCATGAATGCCTATAATAACATGGATTAGCACAGATCGTCTGGCTGTATCCTCTGCCTTAGAGCTCTTCCATCTGGGTTTGGGTCTTTGACAGGGACCAGTGAAGGTGTAAAACTCAAGTGGGTGCTTAGAGATAACACTGGAACATGTTTTAACCTGAGTAAGCGATTTATTGAGGAGTAGGGTAAAGCAGCATTATATTTATTTCATGATCAACTGTTTTGTTGAATATTTCTTTCTGTGGTGATTTATGTGTATGATGGAAGACTGCAAATTAATTTGTTTCCAGATAAGCTTTAAAAACTGAGGTACAGCTGAATATATAGTGTATATGTAATATAGTGGTTTTCTTATGTATGTTCAGCTTGTAAGCAGTATCTTGAGAAGTACCCTGGGGATAAGTCGCTCTTCTGGGAAGTGGAGGGAGCAGGGCATTGGTTCCAGAGAAGGTCTGTTACACAGAGAATACAAAGAGAGAACCTCAAAATGACAGGTATGGATGTTTTGTTGTTTTCTGACACTTTGTAAGAGTTGGACAAATACTCTGTAACACTGACTTCTAAGAACACTGCTTATGGAAACTAGCAGAAAGACATATACACTTTTTTGTCCTGATATCTGTGAGATCATCTTTGGAATGGTTAATTGTTACATGAAGGTACTATAATTTTCCATTTCCCTGTCTCCTCTTTTAAGCCTTAACACCAGAGACCTCACAGAAAGAAAACAAGGCTATTCAAGCAAAAGTTCGCTTGCAGCAGTCTGCAGCAGTATCTGAAGCAAGCGGACAGAAGACAGAGCTAGAGACACATCTAACTGTAGGTACACATTACCCATATATTAAAAAAGCTTGAGAGCTTTTTGGTTTTCTGTACTCATGTAATATATTTTGTCCTATTCTTCTGACTTTAGTTACCTGTATTTTATGTTCAGTAAATGTTTGTAATTTCTGTGAGAGAGTACATTTCTTAAGTAATTAAGGATTTGAGCAGATTAGTATATTTAATCAACAGTATGTTACGCTTGCTTGATATTTCTATTTCAAGTTCTCAAAGAGTAGTCCTGGATTGTGTGGAGTGAAGAGGTTGTATTTTTTGTACGTCTTTAAATTAAGACGTGACCAGTTTGGCAGAACCCATGGCTTTTCCCAGAAAGTTGTGCCTCTTCAGTTGACTGTTTAGGTACTAAAAAAGTCCCAAAGTAGTGCTTTTTTTAGTCTCTAAATGGCCAGAACCAACAATTCTTATGCTGTCTTTCACTTCTAACAGAATTTTGAGCATGGTCACTGAGTTCTAGATTGAGATTCCAATAATGATCATATCAGCAAAATGCAAAGATATCGTTTTGGTTGTAGAGCTCTATGGATATACTTGGAGAAGATAGCAGAGGGATAGTAGTTCTTAAAAGAAGGAGACAGTAGATAGCAAAGTGCTCCAACTCCTCATAGCTTACTAGAGTTGCTGGAAGTTCTTTTCTTGGCACCTGCACTATCTACAAGCAGTTCTGTAATGCTTTGGAAATGGTTGAACCACCAAACAGAATAGAATATCCCACCTTTCCCCACACCAAGAAAAAACATTCCCCAACTTTCATTCTCATCTTCCAGTTAGAGCTCCCTATTTTCTGTGTTTTGATGCTAAAATGAATCATGTAAAGGTTTGGGTTGGAAGGGGTCTTAAAGTAATTTGTCATTAGTCTGCAATTTCTCATGTATTTAAAAATCACTTGAAACTATTTCAAGAAGCAGTATGTAGATATGGCCACTTTTTTCCATCCTTCTTGGGTAGTGCAGGAAGTGGGGCTGGAAAGGTGGCAGAACACCTGGATGCTGGTTGTTGCCACTTCTAGATGACATTCAGCATCTGAGAAAGAGGACTGTGCATAGCTTTATTTTAATGTGAACAACTTTGTACCAGCTTCAGAGTATGAAGTTCTTGACAACTGAGTTGGGATGGTGGGGAAGAACAAGAGAAAAAGAGCTGCAGAGAGAGGGAACTCTGGCATAAGCAGCCTCTTGTGCTGACTGTGTTTGCAGCCTGCATTACTGCTGAATCATTAAGTTCTGTTTTTCCTTGTCTGATCTTTTTTTACAGAGGCTGCAGTATTCTGTTGCATGCCATGATAAGAATAGGACTATGAAATAGAATAAAATAGAAAAATAAAACTTTCCTCTTAAATTTTGTCAGCTGCTGTGGTGTAATCCCTTGGATTTATACAGGGAAAAAAAAGACTTCTAGCATTTAATTACATTGACACCTGTTATAAATGGAATTTTTTTGAAAACTCGGTAGTGTTGTTTCTATGACAGGCTGTTTTCAAGTCTTATCTTTTATGTTAAGGCCAGAAGTAAAATGCAAAAAAAAAAAGTCCTTGTAATAAGGATTTTTTTAAAATGTATCTGTTGAAAGATAAGGTACATATATGTAAGTATCTTAAAAAGAAAGTGATTTTAGCAGCTTTTCCTTAGAATCATTATTATGAAGTAGTTCTTAAGGAAGGTGCAACCACAGATGGATAGATTAAGGTATTTCAGTCAATTCAGAATTTTCTGAAATGACATTAGCTTTGCTTTTGCTTCACAGGCTGACCCTCAAAAAGGTAAAGAATCAACAGATGTTCATGCCAGCACATCTCAAGGTAAAAATAACCTTGATTATCAATATTGTAATTACTGTGGATTAATAGGTTAGCAGACTCTTTTACTGCTTTCAATCTCAGCATATTAATTGCAAAGTGTATAAAATCATAAATTCCTCTAAGGTAGTGGAGCTCAACTCATAAACCTCTTAGAGGACTTCAGATAAAAATTGTTATGATAAAGGTTTTTTCTTGATAAAGATGATTTGCATGTGTACTCAGAAAAAAAGTTTCACAATGACGTGCTGTCTTACTTTCACTGAGTTGCTTTAATTAAATACTAGACTAACAGGGTAAATTATTCATAGATCTTACACTGCATTTGTTCACTTGCATTTATTTTGTTTTGGTTTTGTTTTTCCTAAGACCCTAATACAGCTCCTGTATTCTTTCGGACACGAAGCAGTAATTTAAAACGTCCCAGGATAGGAAGACATAGACAGGAACCTGAACCTGGAACTTCCCAAGAAAATACGGAAAATGCTCTTCCTGTGTCAGAAAGCAGGTAGAGGAGCCCGTATTTTATTGCTTTCTTGTTTTGTTGCTTGGGTAGATCAGTGTCTCACAGTGTGCTACTTTGTACTTCTTCTTATTTTACTTGCTTGATTTTAAAATTGCTAAAAGTCAAGCCTGATGTGATATAATTGGTACATCACCTGAAGAATGTTTGCACCAAAATACAGTTTCTGTGAAAGTTTGGCAGATACTGCAAGGAACAGGGCTAAAAGCATTCTGTTTTAACTGAGTCTGCATGAAGGTAAAACCATCTGTATCCATACAGCAGGATTTCTTGCGATAATATAGCTGGACATCCACAATGCTTTGTGTGATTTTTGTGGCATAACAAGTGGCGTGTTGTCTCTATATAATAACAGTTAAAGGGAACCACCACCCATCTTCAAAGTAAAGCCCTTTGTTTAGAAAAATTCTAATTTAAACCCATCATATCCAAACTTAAATCCTGGCAAGAAAACCTCAAGTTACTCTCCACTGTATAGGATGTAATAATCCTGTGTAATAATTGTTAAATAGGGATGTGAAGAGTTGTACCATAACAATTCTTACAATACAGGGCCTTGAAGTACTAATTGGCATTGGCTTCCATCCAGAAAACAGAACTGAGGCTATTTCAAATAAATAAATTGCTTCTTCCTCTCATACACATTACTCCCTTCCTCCTATATAAGTGTGTGTATGATTATAAATACACACTGTTCTCCTCTGTGCCCCTAAGTCTCTTGTTCTCTTCCAAAAAAACCCAACAAAACTCCAATACAACCTGAAAAACCTCTTTTGAATAGCTGAGGCTACCTTGATTGTTTTCTAGGAAATCCCCCAAAGAGTTGTTCCATTAGGTTTTCTTTAACCAAATTAGTTGTTGGTGGTTGTTTCTGTTTTGTTGTGTTTTTTTTTCATATGAAGCTGAAGTCTTCAGGGAGATATGGCATAATTTTTTTGTTTATATTATTCTGTGGAACTACAGAGATACAGCACTGCTGTCCTGCACTGTCAGTGTGCTGCTCTAAGTCAGTTCAGACAGGCCAAATGGCATGGCTTGATGCCACCACAGGTTGAGAAATTATTTTTCCTTTTACTGCAAATAGTTTGCTGGGTGCTATGTGAGAGGACTGGCTTGTTACTGAACGTCAGTACTTTGGACCTTGCAAAATGAAATTAATCAGGTGCCACTGCTGCTTTGAACAAGATGTGTAGCATGGTGTTTGTAAACAATGCTAAGGGGAATCCTTGTGGCAGCAGGGCAGGATGTTAGCTTTGTTCTCTCCTTCCATGCACAACAGCAATTCTACAGGGTCTTCTGTCACAGACTTTGTCCTTATAAAGTGCCTTCATCTCAAGATTGGCACCTGGGATAAAGCCCTCCAATTATGCCTTTACTGTAAGATCATGAAGCAGCCTCCTGCAAATCTGTTGGATGTACTTTTCTCCATTGTTTGCCTGTAATACTTCCAGTTCATCTGAGTTGTATCATCTCGAAGATGAAAACTGAATGTTTGAGAGAGTGTTAGTACCCATCACGTGCATCAGAACTTCATCTTTAGCTATTTGCTAACTTAATCTCTAGCTGATTGAACCTTTCTCAGCCATATTTTTTTGATTGCCTTGAAATTTTTTTCTAGTCATGGTCTTTCTAATGTACGTATATTCAAAAATTGTAGAAAGATATTTACTTCAATAACTCCCTAATTTTTGATTGTTTCTACAGTGGGGGTGGCAGAAGTTGCTTCTTTTCTTACCCCTTTGTAACTTCCAAGTGTAACGGATTACTGCGTTCTAAATTTAAAGTAACCAACTTAAAACAAGTTTCTGACATTTATTCCCATAAGGTGGAAGTGAGACAGGTGTCTTTATTTTATAATTTCCAAAGCCATTTTTCCTAGTTGTTATTTTGTTTTGCTAATGAGGAGTTAGCCATTTTAGATCTTACATAGTTTTCTATTTTCTTTCTATTTCCCATGGTGGGCATCTAATACAGCAGTTTATAATTGGTCATTAATTTCCCTGCTGAGATCACCAAAATATATTACTTTAAAAGATAAAAAGATATTTTTTAATACCTGCTGCAGGCTGGAACTTCCTTCCCATACATCTGAAAGCCCTGAGGATTTAGTAGAAGTACCTGAGGAGAATACTTCTGAGGAGGATGAGAAAAAAATTATTGAAAATAAGAGCCAGTCTGCATCAGAAGCCGAACTACATCTGTCACCCCCTGAGAAAAAGAGTGAGAAGGAGGTGAGCTGGGTATGATAGCAGTTAAGTTTGGAATACAGCTACAGTTTCTGTTAAATATGGTACTTGCTGCCTTGATCCATGTAACTAATCAACTCTGATTCTGTACCAATGCTTTGTTGAAGTGTATGTCTGAGAAGCTAAGGCTAGAATAAATTAGTTTCAGGGAATATTCCATTACACTTGTTTTGAATGACACCCTTCATAGAATCTTCAGTGAGGTAAGTTTCTAACTTGTCTACCAGCCTAATTTTCTGAATTTTTTCTCCTATTTAAGTATTTGGAGAACTGGAGTAAGGTCAAGATCTGATCCAGTATCTTTAATATTAAAAAAAAATAGTTTAATTGAAGAAGCCAATAGCTGCTATGCATCAGTGACTACTGTTGGCTCTTCTTACTTCTTCACGTAAACCTAGAGTATCCATTGTGCCTAGTGGTGCCTCTGGGGTTTTTTTGTTCTCACTAATTGATCAGTGAGAAAGGGGATCTGACATTGTATTGAGTTCAAGGAATGGCTGTAGCATGTATGCTGGTGGGATGCATGAAAAACTGCTTGCCTGGGCTCCTAACAGCATAAGCTCTTGAAAAATTTTAGTGCAGGTGACAACACCAAGCTAATACACTGGTTAAGTTAGCTACTCTGCACTGAGCTCTGCCTTCTTAGTACATGTTTTTAGGTTCCCAAGCTATCTACTTCTCATTAAGTTGCCAATTTTTATCACAGATACACCCACTAGTATTGGGGAGTGGTGACTGGGCATAATCTTGATTTAGAAATGTCATTTTTAGGAAACTCCATCTGAACCTCTTAATGGTGAGGTAGAAGAAGAAACCGGTAAGACCTTAGTTGTGGCTGAAGAGAGGATGGCAAATGAAGTTCTAAGTGGTGAATCAAAATTGCAGTCTGAGAGTCAAGGAGAAGAAAATTTAACGCAGTTTGTTCCATTAATCCCTGAGTCCTCAGCAAAACCGTCAGAAGACACTGTATCAGAGAAGGTGAGGGAACTGAAACTAAACGTGAAGGTACCTTTCCTTCAGAGTGTACATATCTTGCTGGTTTTTATTTTATTAAGTAACAGATTGAAAGTAGCCCCTACCATAATACAGAATTGTTGGGACAACCAATTACTAGACCAGATGATGTAAATCCATACACAGAATATATTAATGTGCATGTGATACCAAAAAGAAATATATATATATAGCTCCAGTTTGTCTTAGCAGTAATGAAACAGCTGTTTCTCATTAAAATATTGTTTACACATGAGTGAAAAGCCACATCTTTATGTTGTGTAGTAATTCTGTCCTGATGAAGTGTTCAAGCCATTAATTACTGGTAAAGTACCCTTCTAGAACACATTTTTCTTTTATTTTTGTTTTTTGTTTATAGTGCCAAAGCAGGTTGTTATATGCTAGCAAAATATCTAAAATAAAAACCTTTTTTTTTCCCCTAGATTAATTTCAGAATGTTTTTACTGTTCCTGAGTAATTCTTTGAATAATTTAAGTTTGAAAATAGAAGAGCAACTCTGGATATTGAATGCAGTTCACAAAATAGTCTGGTTAATGGTACATGTAGTATTAAAAACTGCTGAATGCTGAATTACCCTTTGAGGTTGCTAGCTATGGGCAGTAGTTGTTTAGCCTCTTGGATCTGCAATTAATTGTCTCTGTGGTTGTTTTGACACCCATCCCCTCATGCCCCCCTGCCCCAGGTTTTAAATTCAAATGATTCAGAAGTGCTGACCGAAGAAACTATGTCTGTAGAGAAGGAGGGCAATGAAGAACAGCAACAATCTGAAAAGCCCACCACTGAAAATGCAGCTGCATCGCTGCCAAAGGAAGAGCCTTCTGACAATGGTTTGCTTAACTCTATGGTAAGTGAAGCAGCAGAAGAAACTTCTTCTGAAAACAGTGGGGAAGATCCAAATGAGGAGGCAGGAGTGAGTCAGAGCTCTGTGATAGTGGTTGAACTTGAGGGTGCTTCTTTGCAGCAGTCTGCTGGACAGGAAGGACAGAAGACCCAGTTGGAAGAGCACTCAGAAGGGCCTGCTGAGCAGGTAGATCAGCCCATGCAGACAACAGTGGAGCAGGCTGCAGACAGCAGCTCTGAGGAAGCAGAAGTTGAAGTACCAATTGTAGATAGGAGAAACCTGCGAAGAAAGGCCAAAGGCTACAAAGGTCCACCCAAGAAGAAAGGAAAACCAGCTTAAAAACAAAATACTGATTGTTTATTCAGCTATTTATAAGACAGTTACTATTTTGTGTAAAACACTAGGGTGTAACTAAACCGTATGGGACACAGGACACACATACGTTTCAAATTCTAGGTTGGACTTCCTCTTGGGATTCATCACCTTTCCTCAAGTTTTCTTGAATTTTTAACCACTAGACATAGAGCTTCATCAGAATATGAAAGTAAACAGCCAGTCTCCTCCTTTTATAAAGGATATGTGCTGAATAAATACAGTTGTGCTAGCAAAGGGAACAGTTTCCATATTTGTAGTGGCAGTTGTGAAAGAAAAATGCAGTGCGAATTCCTGGCCCTATCAAGGTCCCTTAAATTCCCATAAAATTCCATGAGGCCAGACATCACTAGCATTTTTTTTTTTAATAACGTCATGTTCTCTACCGTGGAAAGAAGCAGAACAAGAAAAATCATTCCTTGCCTCTTGTTCCCTCTCCATAGGTTCTCTCAGATGAGATTTAAAAGAATGTAAGATTCTGTAATTCCAAGTCTCAAAAGACTCAAGAAGGTATAAGTCAGTAGATAAAACTACAGAAGCAGCATCTGTCTTTCATGAGAATCGCTTGAAACAGCTGAGTCAGTAGAAACGCTGTCAGAGCAGCATCTGCTGTAGCGCACTCTGATAATGAAGTTCTTTTTGTGAAGATTAAGAGATGCCTACGCAGGAAACAGATTTGTAGCTTCCAATTGAGAGATGCCTACACAAGAAACAATTTGTAGCTTCCAAAGCAAGCATCTCTCTTTAAGTGTAAGTTTTTTGAGTGTGTGGAGTATAGACTCCAGTACACATAGAAAATAGCTTGAACTGCCTTCCTAACTACTTGCATGTGTTGAGTGGTTACTCAACTTGATTACTTGTTACATTACAGGAAAAAGATATGACTTTTGATCTCGTTTTGGTCTGAATGGAAGTTGTGCTTTGTGTTTTCCAAATACTCGGCTGGTGCTGTGGGGTAACTGTTAAAATGTTGTGTCTGCCAGGTGTGTAACTCCTCTGAGTGCTGGCATTTCAGGTGGTTGTTACATTCATTAGCGTGAATATTAGTGAGTGTTTCAGCAAATGCTTGTTTGCCAAACTGCCTTTAGGAGTTAGCAGGAGGCTGCTTGCAAATCTCATTTCCACTTCCTTTTTCTAACTTGGGTGTAATTCCTGGGATGATAGCTTCCCAATACACAGCTTTTCTGAAAAGCAGAGACCAAACTTTGCTACATGCAGGCAGAAATAAAAACAGGCTTGTCATCCATCTTTCCCTTCAGAGGGTCTCCTGGCAAACCATGTATTTAACTTAATTTGTCACACATACAGTGAGTTACTCCTTAGTTTGCTATGTGTTTCTTTCAATAAATGAAGCTCCTCTTGTAATGGGTTAAAAACTCAGAAATAAGAAAGAACAGTGGTTCAAAGATCAGAAAATCACACCACTATTTGTCCTGCTATATGCCTTTTCCAAGATGAGGGAACTAGTCTCCCACAGTGTCTCTGAAGTAAACTTAACTAGAAAAGGCTGTTAGGGCTTCTGAGTACAAGGTTCACTTTAATAGTTGCAAAGGTGTCCTAACTTTTATACCTCTGTGAAGCTAATGTCAGAATCTGGTTTTGGCTTTTATGCTTATACAGTTTAACTGTATTTATAAGATATTTTAACTGTATAAGATACATTCATATTCTTCTCAGTTGATGAAGTACCATGCTCCTTTTTAACCAGTTAAGAGCAGCTTACAGGGAAAAAAAAACAAACAACAGGTTTTTAAGAAATGTGTATTACCTGAATTTACATTCGGGGTGCATGGGATTACCAAGTTAAATCTGTTTCTTGAACTATTGCTCATAGCTGTAACTTGCTGTCAGTGTGCATACATGTACTCCTTATGAACCTTTTGACTGATAAAACATTCAAGATCTTTCATGATTCTTTGTAAATGTATTCAAGTGAACCTTAAGCATTTCTAAAACCAATCAGTCGTTTCTATAAAGCACATGACACAAAACTTCTGTTATCTTCTGGATGGCTTCTCTTTTAGTGCTAAGATTTATTGTATAGAAAAAAAAAGAGTAGCTAGAAAACACATACTGAATTACTAAGAATTTAGGACTTGTGAGGGCTGGTGGCTTTGAAAAGGTGATATACAGTATATTGTGATGTGTCTTTCATTTTTAGAGCAAGCTTTATAAAGATTAATCTGCTGAATACTTCAACTGAAAAATGTATCCACATAAAAAAAATCAAGGATTATTTTCCTTATGAAAAATTATTTCAGTTACTTTATGGTGGATTTTACATACATTAACATACACATAACATTTACATACATTGTATTCCCTGTGAGATGGGAAACCTGTTCATTGAAAGGTAAGGTCAGTCATCTGGCTTACTTTTCATGGATAAGTTGGAACCAGTTTTGATGACTGTCTTTCTTTTAAGCATATTTCTTTTTTGGATATTGAATACATTAGTATTACAACAGGATTATTAGATTATGACAGTCTTTGTTTCTGCTGAGAAGAATCAGATTGCTAACCTCATTTCACTGTATCAGTTATAAATACTTCTAAAATTAACTTAAATGCACACCTTTGAAATATGGTCATGAGTCTGTAAATCTTGGGTACTGATTGAACTAAAGGGTGTAGTTTATTTCTATAACAACTTCTTTGGCACCACTAATTTTGCAGCAAATACAGAGTAGCAAAATCAAAACACTGACTTTAATAATATTTTTTATTGCTGTAATGATTGTTCCATTGGAACAGTAGTTTCAAATTAGTCTGTACCTTCTGTTGCATTAATGCAAGGGAACATATCTGACAGCTGTATTAACTGATGTGTTTTACCTTGAGAAAAGCAGACTACTTTAGGCATGGATGTTTTTTTCTTTTTTTTTTTTTCTTTTGGCTGTTAACTGTCTTATTACCATCAAACTCTTCCAGAATTTTTAAGATCCTGTACCAGCAACCAATGAGTAAAACACCAACTTTATACAAGTTTGTACCAAATGTTATTACAATATGCTGTGGAACTACGTGTGTACAGTGAAAAACATCAGTATTATTTTTGAGATTTATTTAGCCTAGGAATAGAGTTTAAAGAACATTATTTTGTGAGTTCAGCATTGCACTTAAATGGTAAATGGTTTTGCATCTGAATCAAACATTTTTTTCAAATGGCTCTGTTATCTTACTTGTTAATTTTTAATGGGATTTGCTTTACTTCTCCCACGTTCTGTTTTGCTGTGTATTAATTTCATGCAGAATTCTTGTTTGCTGTTCTCATGTTTCTCATGTTTCATAGCCCTTTACATGAAAATGTATACATGTCTTATTTCAGAAGTGCTTTTAACTTATTTGAAGTGATGTCTGACCTTGATTTGTTGCTTTTTCTACTGTTTTATTTGTAGATGTCAGTAATCAACTTGATAATTTACTATGTCATCAACACTACTAAGTTAAACGTAGCAACAAATAGGCCTATGTTTCAGCTTCTCTGCTTTAAGTGACTGTTCTAAAAATCTTACTTCTAAGGGGATACACTTCTGAATTTAATTTCAGAAATAATCGTGTTAGATGTTTTCTAAACTAGTGATAATCCTGTTTATAAACCTCATGAAAAGATGTGTTGCTATTCTAGAATATTGTACTCAAGTCTTGTTACAGTGCTAGATTTTTCCTTTTTTTAGTACTGTCTTGGCTGCTTTTGAAATGTTTTGAAGTAGTAATTAAACTTATATTTTGTGATTATTTTTCTTATTTGTTTTTAGTCTTTTGAGTCCTTTGTGACAACAGGAGGCACATACTGGAACTAGCTCAATTTTTACAATCTATTTGCTACCTAGTTGCTCTAAAAGCTCAAAGATTATTAATTGAAAAATATTCTATCAATTAAAACAATTTCCTACATTTAACTAGCTTATGCATCAGACTTCTTTAAAAACAAGCTGTAGAACAGGCAGTTCTGAATGTTAGAGCACACATTCTGCTGTTGACATAGTTGGTATAAACCTAGCAGTTATGTATATATGTATATATGTATATAATGTAGTTTGCTACAGCTAAGACAACTAGAAATGCTGTAGCACACTCCCTACAGTCTGCTACACTGAAATGTCTCAAGTGCAATTACATTCAGCCAACAAGTCATATAGCACAAAAGTCATAATTTTCTTGAGACATTTTCTGTAGAAGACAGAGTATTCTGCTAATTTTATTTGTTAACATGCAGTAAAGTATGAAGCAGTAAGAACTTAGATGGAGGCTTATCCATTTCGACAAAATGCCCTCTTCTCCAGGCAAATGACTTACTGGCTTGTGAGCCTCTCTTAGTTTCAAATTACTTTTTTTACTTCCTTGTGTAGTAAAAAATCAGTAAGTTAAGTCTAGACTAGGGCAAAGTATTAAACCAACAAACCAGCCTGTAAGAGAAGACTTTGGTATAATTACAGTTCTGCCTCTATCAGATAGTATAAGAGACAATAGAAGGCTGGTACAAAAGCAGTTAGCTTGACTTCCTGGCCAGAATTCCAGTTCTCCAACATGATCTGGTCATGAGCGTGATTTAGTGATTATCAGTCGTACCAGAGGCCAAGAGCTGCAATTGTTCAGCCTGGAGAAGAGAAAGCTCAGGAGGATCTTACCTTGTGTACAAATACCTAGTGGGGAGTAAGAAGAAGATTAAGCAAGACTCTTCTCTGTGGTTCCCAGTGACAGGACAAGAGGTGGGGGCACAAACTGGAATACAGTACTTCTCTTAAAACATTTTAAACTGTTCAGAGTGGTCGAACACTGGATCAGGTTGTCCAGAGGTGCTGAAGTTTCATCCTTGGAGATACTCAAAACAAGACTGGATGTAGCCCTCAAACACCTGCTGTGGTTTACTCTAGGCTGGGGACTTGCTCCCTTACAACTGTAACAACTGTTATTCTATGATCTGCTAGTTTATTGCACACATGACCACCTCTAACCTTAATCCAACAAGCCCCATTGCAAACCTGTTCACATTCTGGCTTCTGAAACACAAGTTCTGTTTGAAAGTCTCCTTCTTACAATGTTGAGAGTTGCGTACCTTCATAAACCAGAGAAAGCATGTAAGGCTTTGACCAAATTCTTGATGGGAAGATTACCCATGCAGTTGTACAGTGTCACTGAAACCTAGTTTAGAAGCAGCTTTTGTTTCTTGTGTATTGAGGATGCAAACTAAATACATAGTATGAGTTCATGCTTGTGATCTTCAGTGGTCTAAATGTGTCTTAAGACACACTAGTGTCTTAAAGCCACCAAAATATCTGCAAGTACTTGTAGTTTATGGGCTGTTGTGCCATTCTCAAATTTTACATCTCAAAATCCCTACAACTTCAGGAGTTTAAACTTGAATAAACTATTCTCTTGCCTGAACCAATAGTGCTACACTCCAACCCTTACTCTTTCCATTAGTGTAGTCATGGATGCAAAGAGGAGAAAAACAGGAGATAATGGAGGGAGGAAATACATGCTCCCCTAGTTACGTTCTTCCTCTGCCTCCCCATGCTGTTAATGTGCTCTCAAGCCCATGCTTCTGTAGAGGCAAGTATCATAGAACCATTCAGGTTGGAAAAGACTCCTGGGCTCACCAAGTCCAACCACCATCCCTACTCTACAAAGTTCTCCCCTAAACCACATCCACCACCACCACTCAACCACCTCCCTGGGCAGCCTATTCCAGTGTCTAACCACTCTTTCTGTGAAAATATTTCCTAATGTCCAGTCTAAACCTCCCCTGTTGCAGCTTGAAGCCATGCCCTCCTGTCACTGATTACCTGTGAAAAGAGACCATCACCAACCTTTCTGCAGTGACCTTCCAGGTAGTTGTAGAGACTGATGATGTCTCCTCTCATCCCCCTCTTCCTCAAACTAAACACTCCCAGCTCCTTCAAGTGTTCTTCATAAGATTTATTCTCTAGGCCCTTCACTAGCTTTGTTGCCCTCCTCTGTACTTGCTCCTGCACCTCAATATCTCTCTTGAATTGAGGTGCCCAAAACTGGACACAACACTCCAGGTGTGGCCTCACCAGTGCTGAGGACAATCACCTCTCTACTTCTGCTTGTCACACCATTTCTAATATAAGCCAGGATGCCATTGGCTTTCTTGACCACCGGAACAGCTGCATTCTTCCAGCCCTTCTGCCTTCCAAGAAGCAGAATACAAGTTTGTATGTTCCTCTGGTACCTTCAGCCAGGTACAGCAGGGCATCATGGGAGATGGTGACTATATTTCCCATCACTAGGAATGTGTGCTGAATTGAGTATAGAATATGTCTAAGCCACAAAACTGCCACTGTAGAAACACTAAGAAGACTGAGAAAATTTATGACAGTAGAAGAACATGAAAATTGAATCACTTTATTTGGACAGTGTTCAGCTGAGCAAACATAATAAATAGAAAATCCCCAAAAGCTGTTTCTGGCATACTGAAGTTCCTTAGCAGCTTAAGTGTCAGCGTTCTTCAATAGTTCCAGAGATCTTGCAAAGTTGTTGAAACCACTGATTTTGCTGGAGCCCCTGTCCAATGCTTAGTATCAAAATGTAACTTAAACAAGCAGTACTGCATTAATACAGCCATCATTTTCTGGATTGTTGGTTACTTGTGCATATTTTCCTAAAGAGAAAAGGGAATTAAATGTCTACAGAAGCTTGTAGTAGTTCATATTACCAGAATTTTCTATATTTGCAAGTTCAATCCACAAGTCTCACAAATTCCTCTTCCAAACTGAAATGCATTTTAAAATTTAAATCTACCTTCTGCTGAGTTGCAAACTTAGGTTCTCAAAATACTTTCTTTAGGCTGTTGTTTATAAATGCATAGTTTAGAGTTCCAGGTAGATTTAAATAAAATAATTCACAGTTTCTGCTATAGTCCAAGTAAACTGCTGTTCAAAAAAAGGCACCACGATCCTATGAAGATACTTCCACTGAAAACAATGGTTGTTCATAGTTAGGTCTTTGCAGGCTTGTAGCACTGACTAATGTGACACAAATTAAACACGTTGAGTCTTTTTTCTGAACTTTATCTAATTTGATTTTGAAAGTATGAATGGAAAGCATAAGACTAAAACTTAAAACGTTCATTTTTAGAGCTGCCTAGATTCTGCCACAGCCCAGACCTAACATTTAACAGTGGATAAATTACGACAATTTACAGGATGTGGTCTTAACAATACATCAGGCAGTGAAGACTTAAAACTTTTACAAGTAATTCTACAGTGCAGCTAGTTTAACAACTTACCCCAGATAACTTTGCCCCCTTGGGTCACAAGGCCAAGCTCACTCACGTTCACCTCAATGACTGTACCCTTGGTAATTACGCCCAGAGTTGTATACAAAGGAGAAGAAGGATTCTTTTTTACACCAAGGATAGGTAGGCAAAAGGTAGCTTTAAGTTCAGGATGTGTCACATGTGCCTTCTTGAAACGTAAGCCCTGTTGCATAAGGAGTGTTGAAACAAGTAAGTATTTCCTTTAAGCTCTCATGACTAACCTAGGATAACACTTTTTAGCATTATGTCCTCAGTGTATGTTCCAAGAATATTGGAAGACTGAAACCTAAAATACAAAACACTACCTGCCTACTACAAAATGCTAAATTTGTTCTAAAACCGGATTAATGGGAAGATAAAGCTTTCCATGTATATTTTCAGCCATATTTTAACAGCAGTACAAGAACACGTGCTACCTCAGGTGGCCTCTCTTGCATAAAGAAATGAGGCATTTATGGTAACACATTTAGCAGCGTTACTGGTTTTCACAAGCAGAAATTTTTCCTTTATTGTTGCAAAACTGAAAAAACATTTCTTTTAGCACTTTCTATCTAGCAACCTGTGAGAAATAGTAAGTGTCAATAATAAGTCCCCCCAAGGCTTCTGTGTAAGATAACCATCAAAATAGTAACATGGTATGATGCAACAGGCAGCCTGCCTTGAGAGTCGGTTCATTTCTGTGAGGAAACGGGAACAGGTATTTACAGAAAGACTACACTGTCTTAGGAAGTCTAACTGTTCTTCCTGTGCACTGCCAGGCTGCAAGGGCCCAGTCACTGTTCCTGCAGCTGTGTAGGAAAGGTCAGGCTAGAGGCACATCACTTCCCTCACCTACAGTCACAACTGTGCTTCAAGCATGCTGAACAAGCCAGAGGAAGGGATTCTGGAGCCCTAGAACAGAGCTCGCTTCTGCAGCTGACAGAATCACAGCACCTTCAAAAAGAAGCCTCTGACCTTAAAAGTTAATCAAAGTGCCTTTGCTAAAGAGGATCTTCCTCTGCTAATCTGACACTTTGTAACTTAGGTTTCTGGCTTCATCTGGGTTATGGCAGTAAGAACAGAAGTTTCAATGCAGCGTGCAGGGGCATCTCCCCATCCCGACTATTGTATGTTTGGATTTCTGTAAGGAAATGAATAACCATGTTCTGTATCAGTAGTAATCAAGTGAATTACCACAGAAGAAAGTTTCTTTGCCCCAGGAACTTAAAGCAGTAAGTTAACAGAATTGCTACATAAGTGTTCTTTAAGACTCAGTAACATTACCATTGGTCGAATGAATCGTTCGTATTTAGGAGGCTTCCGAGTGAACCCATCTCCAACAAAACAAACTTTTGTGACCATTCTCTTCCAGGCCTTCTTTTTTCTCTTTCCTGTACGAATTACTTTTAAAACTTCTGTTTCTCCTTGTGCACGGACCTTTGGCACAGGAACCTCCCATTTCCCCTGGAAGAGGAAAGAAAAAAAAAAGTCAGTAGTCTTACATGGTCCATTGCTAAATGAAAGGGGTCAACCAAAGCATAAAATAGAATTTCCCTCAAGAGTACTTTTTATACAATGCATAGTTACTTATTTTAATTAGCACTTAGAGTTATGAAAACTCTAGGTTTTCGTATACTGAATATTCTTTCTTTATCCTAGATTGATCAGTTGTTTAGGGTTTCATGTTCTGTACAGAATGAATATTTAGACTTTGCTTCCAGTCTGTAAGTCACCTGAGCATCAGCAACACCAGGTGGTCACTGTCACAAGTAATAGTAAGTATGTGAGTGTTAATACAGTTACTTACAGCTTTTTCTTTTCTTTTCTGCTTGATCATGTTAGAGAGAACCTTAGCCCGAGTCTGGCCCTCTCGGTCCAGCAGGTATGCTGGCACAGCTCCTTTAGGTGTTTTTTCATCATTCTTTTTCTTGGTATTTCTATTTTCATGCATTTTAATGCTGCAAGGAAAGACAACCAGTATTAAGAGTAGGAAAAAAGGTTCATTTTTAGATCAGATATATCCTTTTAACTTAGCTTGTGCCTGCTCAAAATTTTCTTTCAAAATAGGTATTTGTAAACAAGTACATATTTAAAGCACAATCCCAAATAATTTTCAAGGTAAACTAACACGTTCCTTTAATGTAACACCTGGCAGGCTGCACAGTGCATAAAAGCTTGGCTATTTCCATTATGACAGGAACACGAGATGTACATATTGTAAAAGGAATTTCTGAGTTACTTATAACAGGCAGCTGGGCGCTCTAAGAAAGAGCAGCCTTCCTCTCTGAGAAAAAGCAACATACTACTACTCTTCTGAGATTTGCTGGAAATGCTTAAAACCTTGAGGAATGTGTTTGTGCACAAAGGGTTGTGTTTTGTTGATTTTGAGGCTTTTTAGGAGAAAAAAAAAAAAAAAAAAAAGTCCACAAACTAATTAACATAACCAATACCTGCAGAAATAACAGAGGAAAACAACTGTCTGCACTTGGTAAACAGCAAAAACAACACAGTGGATAGAAATTAAGGTCATTCGCAAAGCAGATTGCTGACAGTTTTTAGTTTGATTTCTAAGACAGGAAAAATTTTCAGGAAAATGCTGTTGTTTATCCATGTTTGATACTTAACTTATCCTGGCAGACAGGCCTCGTGTTCTGCTGAGGCACTGTGTATGCTACTGTGCTCTCCTAGCACTGCTTTGAAAAGCCTGCTGCCTCTCGCTGCACTAGCACAGCAGTTGATGTTAAAGCCCTAAGTAAATGCCTTGACATTTTTATCACAGCTACATTATTCATTGCTGTTGCTAACGACCACTTATTAAAGGCAGGCTTTTAGGAGCAGAATTGTTAGCATCCCTTGAAACACAAGGCAGTCAGAAAAACCCACTTTCTCCTGCAACCCCGGCGCTATTAAAAAGCATCGCGTGTGATCCCACCAAGAAGCAGCTGTTGCAGCATCTTGGCCTCCAAACGCCAGGGAGGGCGGCGGGTACTCACGTCTTCTTCATCTGTATCTTCTCGGCGTGTCGCTGCTTGTGGTAGAGCTTGGCCTTCAGCCCGATCATCTTCTTGGCCTTCCGGGAGCGCTCGTGCGCCTCGCGTCCCTCCTTCTTCCTCCTCCGCTCGTGGTAGTCCAGCCGGTACCCATAGCGCTTGCGGTGCAGCTC
>NW_009970722.1:60726-84747 GCF_000747805.2 Chaetura pelagica
GGCGGGGGCTGCGGGGCCTCAGGGACTTAACGCCGGGCACGTCCTGCTGCTCCTGCCCCAAACAAACACCTGCTTTTCCCTGCCCCGCGTCCTCCTCCCGGACCAACAGAGCTGTTTCTGCTTCGCCGACGGGAGCCCTGCAGCTGATCCGTGTGAGCTGCGGTGTTACAGGTTCTGCCCCACTGCTGGCAAGTTCCTTCGAGACGTGTGTTTAGTGCTCGTGGCCGCGCGTCTCTGCGGCACTTCTAATTAAGGCTTAATGACGTTATTTGTACAGATTGGGCGCTGGTTTAGCTTGTACAGCAGTAACCTGGAAATAGCGGCCTGATGTACCGTGGGAAGACAGTTGAATTCCATTGCTTATTTAAATGGAAATAATGCAGTCAGCTGTTTTCTGTTCTGAACGTTTTGCACAACGTTTACTTATCTCGGCAGGGAGCAGCTTTAGAGACAGATGTCAGAATGCTGAGAATTATGAGGAAAATTTCGGTGAACCCATTGAAGTTCTCAAGTTTGTGCAACAAGGTAAGTTTTTCCTAAATTGTGATACTTCCTGTGGGAGCAAAAGAGATACCAGAGCTACTCCCAGTAAACTTTTGGGTTTTGTCTTTCATTTACATACTGGTATTCAAACTGAATACATAGTTCCATGTTGGAATTAGGCTTCATCTAAGTTAGAATGTGGAAGTTTAATTTGTAATTTTTCTGTTAACTTACTTACACAAATAAGACTTATTTAAAATATTGTGACTACCAGCAGTGTGTGTCGATGCACTCATAGATTTTTACTGGACTTCCCAAGTAATATTTAAGCTGGAAGATGATAGATTTAGGTTAGACATTAGGAAGAAATTCTTTAGTGTGAGTGTGGTGAGACACTGGAACAGGTTGTCCAGGGAAGTTGGGGATGCCCCATCCCTGGAAGTGTTCAAGGGCAGGTGGGATGTGTCTTTGAGCAACCTGGTCTAGTGGGAGGCGTCTCTGCCCATGCAGGGGGGTTGGATCTGGATGATTTTGAGAGTCCCTGCCAACCCTAGCCATTCTGTGATTCTGTGATATTGGGACTGGACTTGGTTTAAACCTCAGTTCTATCATCTTCATGCCTCTGCCTCCAAGTAGCTGGTATTTGGATCTTATGTCATAAAATCATAGAATGGCAGGGGTTGGAAGTGACCTCTGGAGATCATCTAGTTCAACCCCTCTGCTAAAGCTGGTTCACCTAGAGCAGGTTGTATATAAATATCTAACAGCAGTATCGGATCTTGTAGTTATGTGTTTTTTAGTTTAGTTTTCTACAGCTAAATGGCAAAAATGTAGTTTCACACAGAATCACAGAACTGCCTTGCTGTGGACAGGGACACTTCCCACAAGACCAGGTTGCTCAAAGCCACATCCAGCCTGGCCTTGAACACTTCCAAGGAGTGGGGCAAATATTTATAATGATAAATATTCTATATTATTTTTATATGTTTTTTTCCTTTTAAGCATTTCTATTTCAAGAATACAAAAATGAGAGTCTTAAGTGTGATACCACAAAACTGCAGTCTAAGGAACTATAGTTCTCCACCAGGTATGTTAAAATTATTTTCTTAATACTAAACGTTACTGTATTCTCACATAAAGTGAGAATACTTTCTAAATTGTGTTATGTTGCATTCTTTTGGTCACGATTCATCTCATTTGGTGTGTGAAGTGCAAATAGAGCAGTTAAAAAGTTCAAGGACTGAAAAGAGATCTTCTTTATTGCTGCTCTTTTCTGACTGTATGTATGCTTTAAAAGAAACAGATATTTTAGAAGTCAAATCAGTTGTGAAGTTTGCTGGAACCCCAGCCCAGTTGCCTGAAGTATTAGTTGATTATCAGGTAACTAATGATAGCCACCATGTTGGACAACTGTAGAAAGACAGGGGTATGATTAAATAGGAGTTAAAAGTTACTGTTGATGTATTTGATAATTCCTTTCAAAGTAATGTATTTTGATACTTGTATTAGTCCTTGCAGTCTGAGTCTGAAATAGAGTAAAAATAATAAGGTACTTGGAAAACAATATTTCAACAAAAAGGAATTTTTGCTATTTTCTTAGTAGCTACACAGAGACCGAATGGAAATTGATTGATACAAGGTAGTGTTGGGAGTCAGGGCTACTTTTTCTGTGCTTCGTCTACCTCAAGATGCAGATGGGAGGAAAATACTGGTAACTGGTCGGTAACCACCTTCTTTAGAAAAAATTAATTGTTAATGGATTCAGCAGTGTGTATCTTGTAACATGCAGTCATGTACACAAGAGGAAGAGTTGCTTTAGTTGCTAATGTCAGCATGGTCTGTGTTACTTCCTGTTACACTTCTGTGTAGTTGTCTGTGTAATGTCCTTGCTGCCTGCTGTACTGATCCCTGCTTGTGCTGTGTGGAATACCTCAGTGTCTCACATGGAGGCAGAGCTTCATTCCGTGCACAAGAAGATAGCGTGGCTTGGGCAAGCAAGAAGTCTCAGACATACTAATGTGTTACTTTGTGGGTTATTTTAGAAACCAGAGGGGAAAAAGGCAATGTTAATTGGGTTTTTATTTGAGTTGGTGGTGTTTGTGAAAGTCCAGCCTCTGCTATCATGTTCTAAGATGAGTCTTTCTCCTTGTCAAGATGTTAACCTATAAGATGCCTCTTTATTGTCTTGCTGGTAAGACGGGTGATCTGTAGATGTAGCCTATCAAAGTACTATAAAGTATTAGGTGAGTGAGTTGCTGAAACACAACTTAAATGGCTTGAGTAACTGAATTAGTGATTAGTCTGATAAAAGTTTAGCTTGGTGGCTTCCTTTCCAGCTATATAGGGTGTGCGAGCGGAAATATCTTTCAAGAAAATATGCCTTTAAAACTCCTCAGTCCCATGTTTTCTTAACCTAGGTCAGTTTGTGTTTTCTGTGTGGGACTAAATGCTGTCCAGCTTCAGTACTTAAAGGAGAAATTACTTTTGGAATGTGTTATCTGGTAGCCAGTTCAGAAAAATGTTGACATTACAGTTGCCTGGAATGGTGGTATGTTTTATTATGGCTTCTGCAGAGGAAGATTTTACTGTGCCGATGATACTTTTCTGTGTAGGCTTTTTCCTGTTATTTCTAAATTACAGCTTGTTTGAAGAGTTTAACGGGGTTTTTTGGTTTTTTTTAAGAAAGTGGTATTTATTGAAAATTCAGTACATATCTTTAGAGATTTGAGGATTTTCATGAGTAGTGGCTTTTTTAAAATAAGATTTTTAGGAGTTTTCTTGAATAGATTTAGTTATACTTATTTTCCAAAATTTATTCATTTTTGTTAAAATTGACCATTTTTGCACTGGGATGAGTCTTACAGATTTTTGTTTTGTTTGTCTCCAGGAGATGTTAAATCTTTGCGTTCTGTCATTAATCCTCATATATCCAGGTATGTCATACTAGTTTCTTTTCCAGATTGCAACCACAGCAATTGATGTGATAAAGCTGTGGGTTATTGCTGTGCCTGTCACATGCATAGTTTGTGTGCGTATTCTAAATTAAAAGTAGTACTTCCTTATTTTTACCCTTCTGACATTTCAATACAGAACATTTGCTGGTGTCAGGGTGGTCTTGGGCTGTCTCTGCTTTAGTTATTTAGAACCAAAACTGAGCTCTTAGGGAAGCTCCACATTCATGGTGTCTGGTGGGCACTGAATGAGGTGGAAGGGTTATTTTAGGTTTGTGGAAGCACTCGGCTGTGTTAGATGAGGGCTTTATTGACATGAGCAAAGTAATGATGGGCTGACCTCCTAAAGGAGTGGCTTGGGGGTGAAGTTCTCTTGGAAGACTATTTCTTGTCCAGAGGGCAAATCTGGCTAGCGTTAAGGTGAATATGGGGGCTGATCACAAACCTGTGATGTGCAGAGCTAGTGAAGCAGTTTTGGAAGCTACTAGCGAGGTACTTCAGAAAGGAAGGCTTGGTTTAACAGATTCAAGGACAGCTTCCTGGGAACTTGGGTAGTATATTTGAGTAGTAGAGTGCATATATGCAATCAATTGTTTCAGGCACCAGGGGTTAGAGACTGGGATGGATGAGAGGGTGGATGAGCTGCTTCTGTCTGTGGGGAGGGTTGATGAGTGAGGATGAGACCAAGAAGTAGTTGGACCCTGAAATGAAGAGTAGAAACCTGTTCCAAAACTCTTGAGTATTACTGATCTGAGGAATACTAACTACTTTGGCATCAAAATGTGTCAGATAAGTCATAGAGGAAAAGTGTTATTAACCTGGTATACTATTCTCAGTGAATATTAATTGTTTATACAAATAACATTGTCACAGAATTAAAAAAAAAATGACCACAGTAAAAGCAATTATTTCATGTCACGCAGAATCCGAAACATTGGCATCATGGCCCACATTGATGCAGGGAAAACTACGACAACAGAGAGAATGCTGTATTATTCTGGATACATAAGGACACTTGGAGGTTAGAAATACTTTTTGTCTTTTGGTAGGTTTGACAGATTTAACAGTGTACAGTAACATGCAGTGCAGTGATCATAGGATCACATTTTTACTTCTAGTGCATTGATTTGTTTAACATTTAATTTGACTTATTTCTTTGTGGCCACCTAGTAAAGCTGTTTCTTCAGTTGTACTTTGACCTGTAAAGCAACAAACAATAACAATTTATTTTGAAAGCCATAGCACAGTATGAATTCGTTACTTCAACAACTCTCACAAAATTCAAGATTGGAAGGGTCACAACATCCTCAATTTTTGTTACCTTTTATGCTTTAAAATTTAATTTCCTGTTCTCTGCCATGTATAAGAATGGTAGATGATGCTCTTAGGCTTGTGGAGCAGTTGGACCTTGTGGCCTGCTTGATTAAAAATGTGGAACTGCTTCTCTTTTTATTAAAAATAAAAAACAACCTCTCCCCAAAAAAACATAAAAAAACCAACAAAAGCAAAAGCCTACCACTTACTTGTTTGTTTGGGGTTTTTGTTGTTTGTTGGGGTTTTTTCTAATGTAAGTTTAGTTTTAACTTAATTACCTTTTAAATACTAAATTTTAACATGTCAGTCATATTCCATACAATGAGTGCAACCAAGCTCTTTGCAGTTGTAGTTTGTTAATGATTTTGGACTTTTCTTTAGTTTTCAGGTTTCTCACAGTGCTACTAGGATTAAGGACAACAAAAAGCTTGTTGGAATTTCTTGTCTTTGACTTATATGACCATATTCTGGAAAAGCCTAGTTTTCATAGCTTATACATACATAAAACTGACAGTGCTTCCAAATCTCTCTCAGCATTTGTATTCCAAGACAAGTTCAGCTTTTGAATTATTTCCCTTCCCAACTGTAATCCTGCTGTCTGCCGACAGATGTTGACGATGGGGACACAGTGACAGATTTTATGGTACAGGAGCGAGAACGTGGTATTACCATTCAGTCTGCTGCTGTTACATTTGACTGGAAGGACTTCAGAATCAATCTGATTGACACCCCAGGTATAATACTTAATCAGTAATCACTTTATTAGGGGAGAGGAGATGAGGTGCAGTGTCAGAAAAGATAAGTCTTAATTTTAAATATTGTGCGATGTTTAGTTGGTTTAATTGCAGCAGTAAAAAAAGGCTGGTACTGAGCTCTTTTTGGCTTTGGCTAAGTATTTTTTGCCTAATTTAGTTCATTTAAAGTGAGTTCAGACATTTCCACACAAAATTACTCTCAGTTCTGGGATTGCAGCCTAGCAGCCATGTGTGTTTCAAGGACTGATGGGTGTGTTTTTCTGCAAATAAAGACAAGGTTGTTTTGACTTGATTTAAAAAAACATAAAAATTGCAATGTTGATGTTGCCTGTTTGAATTATGATGGTATAAAAGGAAGACTGTTTTTTAGGTCATGTGGACTTCACTGTGGAAGTTGAGCGTTGCTTGAGAGTCCTGGATGGAGCTGTGACAGTGTTTGATGCTTCAGCTGGTGTTGAGGTAAAAATGCCTGATAGCTTTTTTTTGTCTAATAACTTAAATGAGACTGAAATAATAATAGTACAGAGATGTTGCTCTGTATTATTTCTTCTTATGCTTTGATAAAAATTCATCTCCAGGAATGAGCACTTAAAGATGAGCACTTAAAGTCCTGTGTTGTACAGGAATTTCCATGGAAATAAGGGGCAAGCAAGTGGGATGTCCATTAAAGTCTGGAGTATTTTTGTTCTTTTGTTGCTGTCCTTCAGAAACGTTGATTGAGCTGAATGCTTCTGGCTAAATCCACCAGTGGGGGAAAAAAACCAGTATCTGTTCATCTCTCATTTTCAGATTTTTTATATAAAATGAGTAATTTTCAGCCAAAATTTCTCCCTCTGCAATAGCCTGTTTATCATACAATCATAGAATGCCAGGTTGGAAGGAACCTCAGAGATCATCTGGTCCAGCCTTTCTAGGTAATACTATAGTTTACATGAGATAGCTCAGCACCCTGTTAAGCTGAGACTTAAAAATGTCCAACATGGGGGAATCTACCACTTAATCTGGGAGACTGTTCCAATGTTTGTTTGTCCTCATGGTGAAAAATTTACCTCTTGTGTCCAATCAGAATCTCCCAAGGAGCAACTTGTACCCATTACCCCTTGTCTTTTCCATGTGACTCCTTGTAAATAGGGAGTCTCCATCTTCTTGGTGGCCACTCTTTAAGTACTAGAGCATGGTAATAAGATCTCCTTGAAGCCTTTTTTTCTCAAGGTTGAACAAACCCAGTTTTCTCGGGCTTTCCTCACATGGCAGGTCCTCCAGTCATCTGATTATCCTTGTGGCCCTTCTCTGGACCCTCTCCAGCCTGTCTGCATCCTCTTTGTAGAGCAGGGACCAAAACTGAACACAATAGTCCAGGTGTGGTCTGACCAGTGCTGAGTAGAGTGGGATGATGACTTCTTAATCTCTGCTGGTGATACTCTTGTTGATGCAGCCCAGCATCCTGTTGGCTTTCTTTGCTGCTGCAGCTCACTGCTCACTCACATTGAGCCTGTTATCCACCAAGACCTCCAGGTCCCTTTCCAAAGAGCTGTTCTCAAGCCAGGTGGGTCCCAGTCCGAACTGCACTCCTGGGTTATGTGTTCCCAGATGCAAGACCTTACACTTCTCCCTGTTGAATTTCATAAGGTTTCTGCTAGCCCAGTCTTCCAGCCTGTCTAGGTCATCCTGGAAAGTGGCTCTCCCTACTGGAGGGTCAGCTTCAACACTCATCTTGGTGTTGTCAGGAAACTTCCTTCTGAGTGCTCTTGATCCAGGTCACTTAAGAAGATGCTAAACACCATTGGGCCCAATACCAATCCCTGGGGGACCCCACCTGTGACTGGTTGCCAGTTGGTGGAGGAACTATTTACTACCACCCTCTGGGTATGGTCTGTTAGCCCCCTCCCCAGCCATGACGCAGACCACTTGTCAAGGCTGTTAACAAGTCAGTTTCTCCAGGAGGAGGCTGTGTGGGACCATATCAAAAGCCTTGGAGAAGTCCAGGTAGATGATGTCCACCTCTCACCCTGCAGCAACCAAGCGGGTTACTTTGCTGTAGAAAGCCATCAGGTTTGTCAAGCACAGTTTGCCTCTGGTAAATCCATGTTTTCCTGATCATGTGCTTCAATTGACTTGTGACAGTCCCCAGGAGGATTTGCTCCATGACCTTTCCAGGGACTGAAGTGAGGCTTAATGGGTCTGTAATTACCTGGGTCCTCCTTTGAACCCTTCTTATAGATGGGGGTGACATTAGCCTTCCTCCAGTCTTCAGGGATGTTTCCCAATCTCCATGACTCCTCAAATATTATGGAGAGCAGCTTTGCAATGACATCAGCAGCTCTCTCAGCACCCTAGGGTGGATGGCAGCTGGACCCACTGATTTGTACAGGTCAGGCTCCTGCAATAGTTGACACATAACTATTCCTTCACTGACAGCAGGTGGGTGTCTTAGTCAACTATGACCTGGGACCCAACAGCACTGGTAAAGACAGGGGTGAAGAAGGTGTTGAGGATCTCTGCCTTTTTAGCATTATTGGTGACTAGTTCACCTCTCCTGTTTAGTAGTAGGACAATATTATTCCTCTGTTTCTGCTTGTAGTTAATGTATCTGAAGAACCCTTTCTTGAAGTTTTTGACATCTCTGGCCAATGTCAGCTCAGGCTGAGCTTTTGCTTTCCTGACTCTCCATCTCTGCATACCCTGGCAACGCCTTTGTAATTTACATTTGGTAATGTTAGACATTTCCACCTCTGCTACAATTCCCTTTTGGTTCTGAGCAGACCCAGAAGTTCACAGTTAAGCCAGGGGGGTCTCTTGCTCCACCTACTTCCCTTGCCTTTAGAGAGGATGAACTGGTTTTGCATATCTAGGAGAGTGTTCTTGAAAAACTCCCAGCACACACTCACTCACTCACTCGCTCGCTCACTCACTCACTCTCAGCTCCTTTACCCTTCATGGAAGCTTCCCATGGGATCTGTTCCAGCTGAGCCCTGAGCAAGCTGAAGATAGCTCTTCTGAAATCTAAAACTTGCCCTTCAGAGTGTAGTGCAGAAAAGGTGGAGGCAGGCTGGAATTTGACTTAATAGCATGCAGTGTGTGAGTAGTTTAATCCTGTAAAAAAGTTGCCTACTGTGAATTCACTGTGTTCCATGGAACATACCTTTTTCCTGGATGTGACATGAAAGAACACTTGATCTGTGTGAGTCACAGTATGTAATTTGCTATTGGAAAGCATTTAGGTGCTGTTGTATAAGAACCGAAACTGAGTAGCAGCCTACACCCTCAAAAGCAAAACAATTAGATCTGACAACAAAAGTTTAAGTTTCTACATTACTGATTTTTTTCCATATATATTCCCTGTAATGTTTAGTTTCTCTCCATGATTCCTTGCCTGTGTACCCTTTGCGAGGAATCTGGGTCAGTCCTCTGTGGTTTTGGGGACTGTATAGTTCAGCTCTTGGCACTGGTGTTTATGTTTTGTCTTTTGCTTTAGGCCCAAACACTGACAGTGTGGAGACAAGCAGACAAACATCAGATACCACGGATTTGCTTTTTGAACAAGATGGACAAAAACAGGGCAAGGTATTCAGAAAGTTATTTTAATCATAGCTCAGAACCTTGTAAGAGGATGTATCTAATCAATTTAAATTTTTTGTTAGCATAGAGCAAGCCAATCATGTTAAGACTTACTATATACATCTTTGATTATGCAGATGCATATTCTTCTGTAATTTTAGGAGTAATTTTGGCAGTAAATAAGGAATGGTAAGCCTGTTTTATGGTATCATTAAGTTTTGTGTAACTTAGTGTCTTTTGTTTTCATATAGTTTTAGGTGTGCTGTTGAGAGTATCAAACAAAAGTTGAAGACAAAACCTTTGCTTTTACAGGTAAGCTTAGAAATTAAACATTTATTTGCTTTCTTTCAATTTTTAAATGTTTTGCAGCTGTCTAAAATATCTAATCTGTTTGCAGTTGCCCATTGGGGAAGCCAAGACCTTCAGAGGACTGGTTGATGTGGTGACTAAGGAACAAATAATTTGGGAACCTACTTCTGATATGGATGATGGAAAAAAATTTGAGCAAAAGCCATTGTTGGAGGCTGATGATCCCAACCTATTCCAAGAAGTCCAGGATGCCAGAAATACCTTAATAGAACAAGTAAAGTTCCAAAGTAAATGCATAATATATTTAAAACTGTTATTTAGAAAATTAGAAAAAATAGTCTGGAAGGGACCTCTGGAGGTGTCTGGAGCAGTGAGCTGCTCAAAGCAGTGCTAACCTCAGCATTCAGTCAGGTTCCTCAGGTCTTCTTCAGTTAAGTTTTCAAATCTCTAAGGATGGTCATTACAATCTGTGTAGGCAGCCTGTCCCAGTGCTGGGTCAGCCTTGTGAATTCTTTCTTTTTGTCTAACTGGAATTTACCATGTAGCAACCTGCAACAGTGCTGCTTGACCTTTCCTTGTGTAGCACTGAGAAGAACCTGTCTCTGTTCTCCCTGGAGCAGGCCCAGCACCAGCACTATTAGAGTTAGAGACAGCATTTGCATCCCTGCCTTTACCTCTCTAGGCAAAACACGTTTCTCTGGGCCTCCAGCTGTCTCCAGCCACTTTTGTAGTTTTACACTGGGCATCTCACAGTTGGTCAGTCTCCTTTGTTCTGGGTAACCTAAAAGCAGACAGTATTGCAACTTCAGAAGTGCAGGGCAGAGGGTACTAGCAACTTGCCCTGATCTACTGGCTATGCTCGTGCTGATGCAGGCCAGAAGGCAGTTAGCCTTTGTCACTGGAAGGGTGCACTGCTGACTCATGCTCAGTTGTCCAGCAAGACTCTCTAGTTGACTTCTGCAGAGCTGTTTCCTGGCTAGTTGATCCTCTGTGTCAGCACATGGATCTGTTCTGTCACAAGTGCAGGTTTCTGTGTTGGTCCATATTGAACTAATTTCAGATTTTCTTTACTTCCTTTCCATTTGTCAAAGGTTCTTAATGCATGTTGGAAACATTCATAAAAAAACCCATGGTGGCGAAATATGCTGAATATAGAGAGTTGGACTCCCTGGCTGTACAATAAGTGGGTAAAATGGAAAATACTTCCTGGTTTATAAGCAGGGAACTGAAGAAATCAGACACTATATTTAGCATTCAGTTGACTAGCATGGCATCTTGCACTGTCTTAGGTGCCAGAAGATATTGGAATATTTACACAAGACCTTGTAGATGTGACTCAGAACCTGCAAGATGTCATACCTTTCTGTAGTGGCAGCAAGAAGCTGGATAGGATGTTGCAGGCTGGTCAAAATGCCACTAAACACTGTGAGAGCTTCCTGAATCCAGCCGTAACTCTTGGTCCAGATCCATCAAAAAGGTCCATGGGAGAGATGAGAAAAGAACAGTAGAAACATTTCTTTATGCATTTCATATTGTGAAGCAATATGAATAAGATAATAGAGACTTCCCTACTTAATACCAGGTTTTGCACAGTTTATAGAATCACAGAATCTTAGAGGTTGGAGGGAACCTCTGTAGAGCATCAAGTCCAACCCCCTGTCAGATCAGGATCACCTAGGACAGGTCACACAGAAATGCATCCAGACAGGTCTTGAAATTCTCCAGAGAAGGAGGTGCCACAATCTCCCTGGGCAGCCTCTTCCAGTGCTCTGTAACCCTCATAGAAAATAAGTTCTCATGTTGAGGTGGAACTTGCTGTGTTCTTGTTTACTTCCGTTGCCCCATGTCCTATCACAGGGCACAACTGAACAGAGACTGGCCTTTCCTTCTTGACACCTACCCTTCAGATTTTATATACATTAATAAGATCCCCTCTGTCTTCTCTTCTCTAGACTCAACAGCCCCAGATCTCTCAGCGTTTCCTCATAAGGCAGGTGTTCCAGTCCCTTAATCATCCTTATAGCCCTTTATTGGACTCTCTCAAGTAAATTCCTGTCCCTCTTGAATTGGGGAGCCCAGAACTGGACACAGTACTCCAAGTAAGGTCTCATTAGGGCAGAGTAGAGGGGGAGGGAGAATCTCTCAACCTGCTGGCCATGCTGTTCTTAATGCACCCCAGGATACCATTGGCCTTCTTGACCACAAGGGCACATTGTTGTCCCATGGATAGCTTGTCCACCAGGACTCCAAGGTCCTTCTTCATGGAGCTGCTTTCTAACAGGTCAGCTTCTAACCTGTACTGGTGCGTGTTACTCCTCCCCAGGTGCAGGACTCTACACTTACTTTTGTGGAACCTCATTGGGTTCCTCTTTGCCCACCTCTCAGTTGACAATTTAGAAGGAGTGAAGAATGGAAGAATTAATGGAAGTAAAAGTATAACTTGCCTGTTGAGCAGTGCAAAACATTTGAAATAGTTTGTCCAGAATATTTTTCTTCTCCCCTCAGCTAGCAATATAAGGTCCCACATTTTTTTGTGTGTATTTTGTATAATGGTGTTGGAAGATTTGGATGTGTTTGAGATACTCTTAAGCAAAAAAGTTTTTTTTTAAATTACATTTTATAAGTCTAGTAGTGATTACATTTGAATGCATATATCTATAAGCAAAAATATGGGAGGTTAACAACCATGTTTATCTCACATATTGGTCTGTTTTGCTGCTCTCCATACA
Organism: Chaetura pelagica; assembly: GCF_000747805.2. Taxonomy (NCBI): domain Eukaryota; kingdom Metazoa; phylum Chordata; class Aves; order Apodiformes; family Apodidae; genus Chaetura; species Chaetura pelagica. The sequence continues at coordinate 72,826 of NW_009970722.1, forward strand.
GCTTTGAATAACACTGTGCTAGTGCATAAATAGAAGATGCAAGGCTTTCAGTTTCCTTTGAATCATAGAATCACAGACTGTTAGAGGTTGGAAGGGGCCTCTAGAGATCATCTAGTCCAACCCCCCTTCCAGAGCAGGATCACCTAGGGCAGGTCAGACAGAAATGCATCCAGACAGGTGCTGAAAATCTCTAGAGAAGGAGGTGCCACAACCTCTCTGGGCAGCCTGTTCCAGTGCTCTGTGACCCTCACAGTAAAGAAGTTTCTTCACATGTTGAGGTGGAACTGCCTATGTTCTAGCTTTTATACCCATTGTTCCTTGTCCTATTACTGGGCACCACCGAAAAGAGACTGGTCCCTTCTTCCCACCCCTCAGATATTTAAATACTGTAATAATCAGAATAATAATGAAAATCAGACGGATATATTTTATATTTATCTGAGCTCAGAAAAACACACACACAGACTGGTTTCAAGAATTTTCAGATGGTAAATGTGGATGTTATTACTCAGCCTCTTATCTTGATAAATGTATTGTCAGATAGAAAGCTTTTCTAAGAACAGCGTTGGGTTTTTTTCCATTGGTTTCTGTGCTCTTCCTGAAGCAGGGAGGGGAGGACCCAGTAGTGTGATTATTGAGATAACCTTGTGTCGGTAAGATGTTTTATATGCTTGCCATTCTATCTGCACTCCTTATCAGAAATACTGTAAAATTTAGTAGTTGCAATACTAGCCATATTGCACACTTTTCTTTCACTTAATTAAATGAACGCTTTCCTTTATCTCTCCTGTTTTAATTATTAGCTTTAATAGGCTTCTGATTGTTTATTCATCTCAGTATTTTGCCAACTGCTGTTGTAGCCTCTAGAGGGGGCAAAGTGCCTTTCTGCGCATAGGGACTCCTGGAGCTCCTATGACAGTGCAGGGCTGCAAGTGAGACGAAGTTGGAAGAGCAGTTAGCTAAGTGGTACGGTTTAAAATCACAGATAAGCTCTTGGACATACAAGCCTTTGACGTGAAGAAAGTCAGAGTGTCCTGAAAGCATGTTTGTTTTTCCAGCTGTGTATCTGCTGGCTTACAAAGGTTACCTGCTGGTTACTTCAGACTTAGCCTTTTTGTGGATCTGAAATACATTCAGTTAAACCCTTCCTGCCTGTCACTGTATGTCTGTAGGTGTTTTCCATTTCAGGGAGAAGTACAAGCATTCTCTCTCCCACTGATGTTTTGCCTGACAGCAGCCTAATAAGTTGATTTTCTCCCCTGCTGTCCTCTCTTGAAACATTTATTTACATAATTTTCTGTAGTTTGAGCTCATGATCTCTTATGTCTTTAAAGACTTCTGCTTCTCTTTCTCCTCTGTTTAGCTATGCATTCTAAATAATTAAGATTTGTGACTTGTCTGTGAAACTGCTGTGTGCCAAATAATAACATACTTTTCTGTTGAAGGTTGCAGATCTGGATGATGAATTTGCTGAACTGGTTCTTGGAGAACATAGTGAAAATTTTGACTTAATACCAGCTGAAAAGGTAATTTTTACATTTCAGTATTTATAAACAAGTTTGCACTAGCTGTTATTCAAAAATACTGGGTTTTTCTTCCTTGTGGCACATACAGATGATGATTTTGCAGATGTGCATTTTTTATCAACAAAAAACCGGTGAATTTACAGTAGTGTGTATTTAAGACAAACTGTATTTAAGATTAGACTAAATTTTATACAATAATGCACTATGATGGGTAGGGTACCCTTGTTCAGGAAGGTGTCTTTTTTGAAAGTTAGGCTGCTGTGCAAGAGTTTAGGGAAAGGGGAATGGAATTTCCAGGTAGACTTTTGTGTCCAGGTAGACGGTTTGTGTCCAAGCTGCTGATTCTTACTAACACAGAGTTGGTTACTAACTTCAGACACTGCATGTTGAAAAAGGTCTAAGGTACAACATTCTGAATTAAAAGGACTGTTAAAAGAAGAGCAGCTGCAGATCTGCATGAAATGCTTAGAAATCTTAAAAGCAGTGTCTTCAGTTAGTGGTTTGGAGCTCACTAGGACCTATGAAAGGAGTTTGGATGAGTCACGTCATATTTGCAAACATTCTTTTTAACTTTTGGGGATTTGTTAGCAATATCTGGTAGCTGTGATGCAATTTAGGGCTGGATAGTAGTTCACATGCTGACAGAGTGTAATTCTTTCTTGCAGTTACAGTCTGCTATCCGCAGAGTCACGCTAGTGCGGAAGGCAGTGCCCGTGCTCTGCGGCAGCGCGCTGAAGAACAAAGGAGTGCAGCCCTTACTGGATGCTGTCACCATGTACTTGCCTGCACCCAATGAGCGTTCCTACCCGTTTCTGTAAGTACAGGAGAAAAGGAAGGTCAAGAAAAACAAGTAGGAAAACATAAAGGGAGAAAATGAAAAACACTGTCGGAGCATTCACATCTTTAAAAATATTTACATTTTTTAGGTATTAAGTAACAGTAAAGGTATGCAGATGTAAAAATACACTGAAGTACTGAACCTGCTTTGGTCAGTGCTATTGCAATTGTGTGGATTTATCTACAGTTGTTAAACTTGCACTTTAGAGTTCTAAAATCCATTTTTAGTCTGAAATATCGACATTTAACAAAATTGAGGTGTAGAAATTATCTTTAATACTGGCTGAGTCACATGACATCATACACATCCCACTGGAGCTGGAACTGCTTAGGTTAACTTTTTTTTTTTCCCTTAAATTATGATTTTTAAATGTATCCCTGTATTCATGTTACAATGAGAAACATATTATTTCTTAAATTAATGGAAATTGATCCAGTCACCATTGCTGTATGTGTCTAAAAGTTGTCTAGATATGGCACTTGGGAATACGGCTTAATGTAGGGTTAATGGTTGGACTTGATGACCTTGAAGGTCTTTTCCAACCCAAGTGATTCTGTGACCCTGTGAAATTTAGGTGAACGTGAGCTTGAGTGGATTAATCCTACAAGCATGCTTTTTGTTTTGCAGACAGTGGTACAAGGACGACCTGTGTGCCCTGGCATTTAAAGTTCTCCACGATAAATGTCGTGGACCACTAGTTTTCATTCGTGTTTACTCGGGTTCACTGAAACCTCAATCAGCTGTATATAATATTAACAAAAATTGCACGTGAGTAAGACACAGGTATGGTTTAGTGTTGCACTGGAATGTCTGCCACGGTCCTGAGTAATACAAGAATTTAATTTTCAGTGAGAGAATGAGCCGGCTGCTTCTGCCTTTTGCTGATCAGCAAATTGAAATACCATCGCTAATGCCTGGCAACATTGCCCTTACTGTTGGGTTGAAGCAGGTAATGGAAAATACTGATTCTGTAAGGGAGCTTGTTTGACTAGTGTGCTTTCTGCTTCAATGGTGTGGTATCTCAGACGTGTTCCTGATTATTGTGACATATGTAAACTTGCTTTATTTGAAGTATATGTACATGTACTTCATCCTGAAAGGAAATACTACAAAGTACAAATGTCAGTAGTTGCTCTGGGAGATGCAGTGCTGATTACGTGGAAGGGACTAAAAACTGAAGGTGTATTGCTATGGGTAGACTTCCTGTGGGGAAGGACGGTGTTCCAAACAAGTTACACAAAAGAAAGAATTTAACTTTAGTTCAAGTAAGTTTGTTCTGTGCTTGCTTCTACCGATGTATTAATTCAGTGTTTTATTGTCTGAACAGGCTGCATAGATCTCATTTGCACAGATTTTGTAAAATGTAACCAAATTTTGGCATGCTTAAGCAAATTTTTTTTTACCAAAACTGTTCTTTGTGTCTTGACTGGCGAGTTAGATTGAAAATGCAGTGAACTAGGCAAAGAAACATTATTCTAAATGCGAGCACAGCTTTTCCTCCTCTGGATCATTTTGGTTATTTGAAGAGAGAAGTTACAGCAATTGTTTGTAAACAAGTAAGTGGAGTTCAGCACAAGTGAGGAAGAGAAATGGTCAGGATTTGTGGTTTTAGTTGTTTTGGTTGGTTGTTTTTTTTCCACATCCCCTCCTCTGCCTCTCCTGTGTCTTGTGGGTCACTGAGTGTTGATCTGTAGAGTGCCACTGGAGATACCATAGTGTCATCAAAGGCTTCAGCAGTAGCTGCAGCACGCCGAGCTGGAAGGGATGCTGGGGGAGAGAAGAGGTCTACCAGTGATGTAGAGAGCCTTCTGCTGGCAGGCGTTGAGATCCCTGACCCTGTCTTCTTCTGTACAATTGAACCTCCTTCAGTGGCCAGACAACAAGGTACAACGTAGCTACCTAAGAATATGATGAGGTATTCTACAAATGAGATATTAAAGTATAACCATATTCTCAAATGTAAGGAACAGTGCTTATCCCCAGTCCATCCACACCCGGTTGGAATGAGTATGTTGCACAATATCAATCAGTGATATAATAAGGCTCTTTTTGGTGTTTTGCACAGATGGTATATTTTTTATAGTGGTTGTCGGTATCCTCTTCTATTACTACACTGAGCAGTACCAGTGCTTTTCTATTTTTTGTGTCTAGAAAAGTAGTCGTTCTTTGAAGAGATGGAGGCACTTTGATTTCCTACTGTTTTTTGCTGTGGTCATGCTGGTGTGCCATGCATAGTGTCCTTAGTACAAATAACCTTGAAAACTGTTTTCAGTCAATACTTGTAGTTGTACTCTATTGTGTAAAAAAGGGAGCAGTACTTTTTACTGACTTGATGAAGCACTTACAGGTTTCATTTTGTCTTCATACAGGTAGAAAATTCTGCCCTGAAACTGGTATTTTAAATAATTAAATAAGCACTCTGTAGTAGGTAGTTGATTTTGTTGGAGAGAGTCAGAATTTGCAAGTTGTTTATAATTTAAATTTGCTTTGTTTGCCAAAATATGTGCTTCTTCAGGGTCCTTTTGATTCCTTCTGAGAGTAAAATTTGATGTTATTAGGAAAGTGATGTTTAGACTCACTGTGATTCTCAGATTACTGAAGTATCTTTAGATACAATGTTTGCTATTTATCTACAGACTTGGATAACGCATTGAGCTGCCTTCAGCGTGAAGATCCAAGTTTAAAAGTGAAGCTAGATCCTGACACAGGACAAGTAAGATGAATCTTGTATTGCTTACCTTATAACCAAGCTTTATTTTACAACTGTCAAGATTTACCCATCATTTACTGATCCTATATTGAGATTTTCTGGAATAAAAAGAACTTGCTAAATGTTCTTGTCATCTATGTACAAAGTTATGTCCATCAAACTAAAAAGGAGTCTTGTGCACTTGTGCTTTACAGAGTAGAGGGAAGACATCCTGTGCTCTGCATGTTTTTGACAGTTCTGTAGTTTAAAAAGTTTGAATTACATAGTCATGAAGATAATGTAAGGTGATCTTTTTTATAGTGGTCACAGCAGTGGTAATTACCATCTCACTCACATTGTGTTTATGTCAGATAACTAAAAGCAGTCTTGTTTTCTCTCTCGGCTCCTTATATTTCTGAGAGACTATTAAAACCATGCAAGTCCTTTTTCAACAATTTTTATTGAAAACCTGAGTTTTACATTTTTTCTCTTCTCTGAAAACTGTCGCCTTACTAGACTATTCTTTGTGGCATGGGAGAGCTGCACATAGAGATCATTCATGACCGAATCAAACGTGAATATGGAATTGAGACTTATTTGGGACCTCTTCAGATAGCATACAGAGAAACCATTATAAATGCTGCCCAAGCTACAGGTAAGATGAGTGAATGGAAGGAACATTTGTTTCTGATTTTGTAGCTTGCTTTACTTGAAATGATCTTCTGAGTAACTTCCAGATGAATTACATGTATTATATTTTTTACAAATGGTTGTTTTGGGTTGTTTTTTTGTCCTGCAGATACATTGGACAAAACAGTAGGAGATAAACGACACTTTGTAACTGCTGAGTTAGAGGTGAGGCCCAGGTTAGGGGAGAGAGCAACAACAAAACCTGTCATTGAGTATGCTGCAAGTGTCATTGAAGAACTACCCAAAGAACTCCAAGGAGCTGTAGAAAATGGAATCACAAATTCATGCATTCAAGGTAAAGGAGGCTATACTGGTCCAACATTTCTGTAAGAAGCAATTTAATATATTTCTAGGAGGAAAAACTCCTTGGTACCTTGAAAACTAGAAGGTAGTATGTACTGATGTTAATACAAAGGAAAAATTTGAAATCACCTCAACTGCAAAAATTGCCAATCACTCCTTACCCTGTGCTAGGAAAGGATGTAGGCATGCCTTTGGTTTTAAGGCTGACTTCTCAGTCACTCAACAGTGAGCTTGGGGTTCTTTTGTTTGTTTTCTTTTAATCTGGACTTGATGACATCATGTAAACCAGTGATGTGACAAAACTGGTTTCAGAGGCAAACATATGTAACACACTGCTCTTAAGTTACTGACGTGTTTTGGTTTTTTATTTTCAAATATGTTAAGTCCATGAAAATATACAATGAAAACCCTTACCTAATTGCAAAGAATAGGCTTTCTAAAGGACTAAAAGCATCTTTTATGTTTTATTAAAAACAGGAAGTATTTAATAACTTTTGGCCAAAGAACTCTTCGCTACAGCAAAGTTAACAGGCAGTGGATTGATAAGTGATAATTACTGTAGAAGCAGCAGCAGGAAGTGTTTTTTCCATGTTGCTTTGTTCTGTTCAGAGTCTGTCATCTCTTGGTGTGGAATGATTAGGGATTGACGTACTAGAAATCAGCCACATGGAGAAGGACCTTGAAGTCCTGGTGGACAAGTTATCCATGGGACAACGATGTGCCCTCATGGCTAAGAGACCCAATAGTATCCTGGGATGCATTAAGGATATTGTGGCCAGCAGGTCAAGGGAGGTTCTCCTCCCCTTCTACTCTGCCCTAGTAAGACCATATTTGGAGTACTGTGTCCAGTTTTGGGCTCCCCAGTTCAGGATGGACTGGGATATGCTGGAAAGAGTCCAACAGAGAGCTACAAGAATGATTAAGGGACTGGAACATCTGTCATACAAGGAAAGGCTAAGAAACCTGGGGCTGTTTAGTCTGGAGAAGCCCGAGAATTGGCTTTATTAATGTCTCTAAGTATCTGAAGGGTGACTGTCAAGAATGGGCCAGTTTCTTTTCAGTGGTGCCCTGTGATAGGATGAGGAGAAACAGCACCAAGCTGCAACACAGAAAGTTTCACCTCAACATGAGGAAATACTTCTTTACTGTGAGGGTGATGGAGCACTGAACAGGCTGCCCAAAGAGATTGTGGAGTTTCCTTCTCTGGAGACTTCCAAGACCTGTCTTTATCTGCTTCTGTGTGACCTGCCCTAGGTCATCCTGCTGCAGCAGGAGCGTTGGACTTAATGATCATCAGAGGTCCCTTCCAACCCCTATGATTCTATTATTCCAATGAGTTTGACTGTGTGCTTTCTTCATGCTCCTTGAAGACACTTCAGAGCTGTCTCCAGCCTAAAATGTATGCCATGAATTTATTTGGAAAAAAAATAAATATATATATAAATAAATATCTCACCATGGTCTCTGGAGAATAAAAAGCTTATGTGTTTTTTCTTAGATGTGGTTAAGGCCTCACATCCAGTCTAATACAGATTATTGTCTGGTTTAGTCCTCAGTTGGAGGGAGAATAACCTACCTTGGATAGTAGATGTGGTTAACTCATGGAATTGAGTTTAACCCTGCAGTTCTGGTAGTGGGTTAGGTCAGGCTTTGCTATGATCACGTGTTGAAAAGTACAGACGATATTCTGGCTTAGAATCATAGAATTGTTTTGGCTAGAAAAGGTCTCTGAGACTATAGAGTCCAACCTTTAAATTAATTCTACCAAGTCCATTGCTAAACTATGAAACATCACATTTTTAAACACCTCCCAGGATGGTGATACAACCACTTCCCAGCACAGCCTTTTCCAGTGTTTTATAACCTTTTCAGTGAAGAAGTTTCTTCTAATATCCAATCTAAACATTCCCTGGCACAACTTGAGACCATTTACTTTTGTCCCACCGCTTGTTACTTGGGAGAAGAGACCTTCTTACTAGAACCTCCTTTCAGGTCATTGTAGAGAGCAATAAGGTCTCCTCTCAAACTCCTTTTCTCTAAGCTAAAGAACTCAAGTTCTCTTAGCAGCTGCTTCTCCTAAGATTTGATTTCCAGACCCTTCACCTTCGCTGGACATGCTCCAGATCCTCAATATCCTTCTTGTGACGAGAGGCCCAGAACTGAACACAGTACTTGAGGTGTGGCCTCACCAGTACAGTGGGGAGGGGAGGATTACAGAGGCTCTGGTTAAACAAAAGGTTTAGATGTGAGTACATTAGCACACTTGGGAACTTCTGGTTCTCAAAATAGTTTGTGCTTTGTCAGTCTGCATTTCTTCATCTCTTTTGGGAAAGCCTGATAATGACAAAATCATATGATGAACAATACCAGTAGCCATACCCTTGTGGGGAGGAAGTAGAAGGAAAATTTTTGAATGTATATTAATATTTTGTAAATTGTGCTTTTTTTTTTTTTTTTCCTAGGGCCCTTGCTTGGATTCCCAGTTCAGGATATAGATGTGACAGTGCAGTCACTGACAGTGCATCCTGACACTTCCCACACTATGGTATCAGCCTGTGTCTCCCGTTGCATGCAAAAGGTACAGTGAAACTGTACACTGCTGTAGAACACAGCAGCGTGATACTACTGGGAAAATGTGTGCATCTATGTCTGGCAATTTTTCTTCTCTGACAGCAGAATGAACTCACTGGGGACCTTGTAGCTTTTGGAAGTAGAGGATTCGAGAGGCAGTGTTAGCTTGAGTCACATACCTACTTTTAATGAAAATTTTCGAGGGGGGAAATGTCAACATAACTGGCCTTTCCCTCCATGCAGGCTTTGAAAAAAGCTGATATACAAATACTAGAGCCCTTGATGAACCTAGAAATCACAGTGGGTGAAGACCATCTCAGTGCAGCACTTGCTGACCTTGCACAGCGGAGAGGCAGCATTCAGGAAATCCAGAGTCGTCAAGATAACAGAGTTGTGGTCGCTGCTGTTCCACTAGCAGAGATGATGGTATGTGATTATCTTATTAATGATGAAGCACAAATAGGAGCTTTTCTTATATGCTTAAAAATACTTAGTCTTCAATTCACTTTTCCTGTTTTTACACATGAATCAGTTTGGAATGGATGTTTTAAATTGTATTTTCATTACTTTAAGTCTAAAGCAAATGCCTGCAAATCTAGTTAAGTGTTTTTGTGGTTAATTTGGATTGTTAAATCAGTGTGTTTTCAAGTGTAAGTTGGAGAAGTAGCAAATGCTACTAAAACAGGTTTTGCAAATAATATTTTTAAAGGTGTATTACTGGGTTGACTCATAAATGTATTGCACTTTTAATACATTAATATTAAAACAATTAACTTACTGGTATGTTGCAGTATACTGCTGACTCTGTGTGACCTATGTAGCTTTCTGTACTGACTTACCTCCCTTTATCCTAAATTGAGTGACATGTTCTCCATTTTGTCCAGGGCTACTCAACTGTTTTGCGTTCTCTAACATCAGGCTCAGCCACCTTCACTTTGGAGCTTGCCAGTTACCAAGCCCTGAACAGTCAAGAGCAAAGTGCACTTCTTCAGAGGAGGATGGGATTGGTGTGATAGCTTTACTCTGTAGAACAACAATGGTCTTTTCTACCCTCTCTGTTAAATATTTTCAGGAGCCTATTTATGTACACCAGTATGTTATTCTAGGACCAACTGGTTGTGGTAAATGATGAATTAGTATGTGTATGAGTAGACTTGGCTTTTAACTGCCCAACAGAAGGCACAGCCCTGTAATTGCAAAGCAGCTGAACCAGAGGTGCAACCACCACTTGCTGCTTTGTAAATTCTTACCTTACAGCTGTCTGAATTAAGTGATGCACATCTTCTTCACAGAAATAAGCACCAGGTGCATTTAATGTGCCACTAGGACTCTTTCTTTCTTTATAGAGATAAATGTCACAAACCTTACTTAAATGAAGTAACTTTACAGCTCTGGCAGGCTGTATTGTGATTTGTTTTCAGCCAAGTAAAATAATATGGTTAATAAACATTTTAAACTCTGTAACTGAACATATTACTTCCTATTTTGTTAGAAACCAGTTTGAACCACAGTTCAGGACTGGATGTAACTTCTGAGTTTGCGTTAGCAAAAAAATGGAATGAATACTTCTGCAAATTGAATAAGATCTGTGCAAAACAGTATCAGAAAGGCAGAGCTCTCTCAGGACAGAGATACCTACCTACCACCTTGGAGTATGTTGAGGGAAGATTGTTTTTGACCCTTATGAACAAGTGATGCAAGATGTAGTGGTTCTGAGGTGCCATGTGTTACAAGTCAGCAATTTACTGATTCCACAGAAAAGTAGCAAATCATAAGATACTTTGAAATAAAAAGATATTTTGTTCTTTATTTAAAGAATGTCTAACATTTATTTTCCCTCAACTTTAGAATGTAAGGAAACTTGAATTGGTAACTCTTATGATACCAGGTTTCTAGATTTCACAGAGAAAAATCCCCATTTCTAATAAAAGCTAAACCACCTTACACTCCCAACACAAATGCCAAGTAACTTTATTTTAAATGTGAAAATTTCAAGTATTGGTTCAGATATCAAACTGCATGCACATGTGTTCATACACCAGAGGCACTTTAGGTTGTTGACCAGGAGTCCTTGCAGCTGCTACTCCCCTCTTGCTTCATGGGCACAGTATCCAACAAACACAGGCTCCGCTGCTATGCCACGTCTGTTAAAATAAAGTGGAACGTGTATGATTATAACCAAACACCTGGCTGGCTTTGTAGGCTGGAAGAGAGATATTAGCACTCACTCTGTTTTATCTTTGTGTAAAGAAAACTACTTCCAAGAAGCAATAGGCAGTGTACTTAGGGAGTGAAAAATGACCCTATTCTACCATTAATTGTACTTCAGTTAAGTACAGTTCTCTGTTCCCATCAGATATACCAGGCTATTAGAGACAGGCTGAAAACCTTAAATTCAGGTGCCAGTTTTCTTCATGTTCTGCAAAACCTATCTTACACCAGAAAGTAGTTTAAGGAACAAGTAAGTGTACAGTGAGTACAGGGAATAGTCCTTAGTCTGCTCCTGCATTTCGCATCTCACACTAGCCCTACCAGAGCAGCTGCAGTTGTCTGAATCAGCTCCTTATACATCAATACAAGTGCCAGGATAAAGGAAGAAGATTAAGATGTGGCAATAGTTAACCAAGTCCAGAAACATGATGGCTCAGATTGCCCTACTTGCAAAGGTACAGCCACTGTATGCTTCACTGTTCAGCTGTATCAGTATTTTCTCTGAGCCCCATCAAGACCTGCACCATACTGTTAAATGGTATTTTTTTTAAGTCCTTTAATCTTGTTTTTAACATAGTAAATCTCTTAAGGTATCTACTTTTCTCATGACTGAGATAACAATTTAGTATAACTATTTTCCTAATATTTCACTGGAGAAAATTAATGAGTTCTGAAAATGCTAGCTGCAAAACTGTCTAGAACTCCGGTCTTAATGTATGTGTTCTTCCTCTTCTGGGGATACAAAAATACATGTGGTGACATGACTAAGCTGCTAGCTCTCCTCCCTTCATTTCCAGACCAGCAATTTCGGCATGTACTTGAACTCCACTGGTTATAAGGCATGAAAACCAAGCTTTACTACAGCTATTATTCTTACTGGAGCATGCGGCATCGATGATTAGTTAGTCTTCTATAGGCATCCTCCAAGTCGGTCACATTCTTACTGCTCCAGAGTCTTTCCCCTACAGCACTTGCTCGAGGCCTGTAAAGATACACTGAGTTTTAGAGTAGATAGAGTCTATAAGCAAGAACAGAGTAAAGTTTTTAATGCCAGATCTTATATCCAGAAGCATCAATTTTTCTAGCTGCTCAGG
>NW_009970722.1:84786-97859 GCF_000747805.2 Chaetura pelagica
CCTGCTGAATTAATTAATGCTCCTTGTAGCTAGCTTTCTAAAATCCAAAGAAAGTACTTCCTACCATAATCTTGGTGTGATGTTAGTTGCATCCACGAATTCCCCCCAAAGGCAGGCTTCTCCACCAATTAAAAGCTTTTTCTGTTCTTCAGATCCTGAATTCAAAGCAGAAAGTTAGAATTTTTATTTGTCCGGAAGACGGGCACATATGACAAATGTAATTTTCCAGTACTCGGAGAGGATTGCTGTTCAGCTGCTTGTTTTAGCAGCTATAATAACATATAATAATCTATCCTGAGTGCTAACTTAGTGTTTTGGTAGTCTTGCTACTGAATGTAAGAACCACCGGGCCATTTGCCCAGACAACCCACTTCCAGAGGGATTTTAACTTATCTTCTGAAGACATTGCTCAGCATTCTTGCATTCTTCAGATTTCAGTCCCGATTATAACTGTTCATTCTATCACACAGAACATACCTTGAAAAAGCAACAGAAGTCAGGTGTTCTCTCCAGTCAGCTGTGAGAGCTACCCTGCACACAATGAAAGCCCTGGGCAAACCACAAGATGTTTGCACTGGCTTCAGCCAGATGGAGGGAACATGTCTTCTTCTAGAACTGTCTAGCACCCTAGCAGCTTGCTAACGTATGAATTCCACGGCTGTCTACCTACAGCCATTTTGCAAAGCTGTTCCTCTACTACGTAATACATCTGTCCACCTAGTCCAGCATCCTGTCTCACACAAGCATCAGTGCCAGATGCTTGAGGTAACAGTTTTCCCTGTAAGAAATGAAAAATTGCATTTTTCAAATATAAGAATTGAGGAGTTCCAGCTGACATTAACGTGCTTTGATTACAGTGTATCTAATCATTAATAACTGCATGACCACACTAAATAGCCTTATTCTTTTAATTTACAAGTTACAAGTTATGAACCAAAGACTTTTCTTGCATGGAACATGCATATTAAAAAGTTAACAAACCGTGGAATCTAAGTGGTTCAACTCTGTAGTATTTCTTCCAGTCTTGTCCATAACTAATGTAGTCTAAGTACCAGGGAGCTGCCAGGATAGCTGTGTGCCCAGCTTTAGTGACACTGCTCAGTTCATCAGCATAGTTGTTTGCCATCCACACTTCAACTACAGTGTCTGATTTGAGCTAAAAAAAGGTAAAAACAAAACAAACCCCCCAAAGGGTTAAAGACAGTTCTAATTGCAGTTATCAGGAAAAAGGACAATGGATTTCAAGAATGGGAGGGGGGTATTTTGTTTAGAAACAGAGCACTTGGGAAGATACTTCCTGCCCTTCCCCCCAGTCTAAAACTGATGAAATCTTAGCTAGTTTTAGAGTTCACACTAGACTGAAGCCTAGGTTACACTACAGACAATTAAGGCCCTAAGAGGGTTCCTACATGCAGCAGTTATCAGAAAAGCTGAGCACCTGGTATTAGTAGACTAGATACACATGTTAAGTGAGAAAAAAGTTACCTGAAGACTCATAGAAACTTTACTATACATTTTACAGCGTTAAAGGATAGCATCTGTGTTCACCTTTAGAAAGCACTTCAGTGCTGGTGTTCCTGTTCCACTTGTTTTACATGTTCAATAATTGGTAATTTCAAGGCAGGCCCCAAACCTGGGGAAACCTGCTCAAGTCTGCAGATTAGCTTTAACTCTTAAGAGACACAACCACAACTGCTTAATAGCCTACTTTAGAAACCTCCCACAAAACTGCGCCGTTGCGCACTATCATCTTACTTATTTTCCCCATCTTACCTGCGCTTTGTTATCAAACACTTCTTGCCAGACCATGTATCCTTTGTTATAGGAAGAAACAATTTCCAAAATCCTAGAATTTAGAAATAAGATAATATTTGTGAACTTCAGTGACTTAGTACAGACACACAAAGTACCCACACATGTGCCCTACGGCACATCAAGCCTTTTCCAGCACTGCATAGGGGATCAAGGAAAACCAGTTCTCCCTAGGTTTGGCCTTCAGTGCTCTGCCTCAAAGAGTAGGTTCTCCCATACATAAGGATACACATGTTCAGTAACACAAACTGATTTTCAGATCTACCAGCAACTTAGACAGGTGTCTAAATCCATGTTACTTAAGAATGAGAGAAGTAAAATGGCTGAAAAAACCTTAGGATTTTTCCTCCCCACCCTGTGTGCTGACATTACAGCAGAAACCCAAAACATTCAGTGTGTAGCACTAGCCTACACATCTGTGTCTCACTTTTTAAAGCTGTAAACTTTACATTCAGTGTATTAAAATAAAACCGTGTGTAGTCCTCAATACACAACAATTTCTGAAAACAATGCAGGCAAATGTAAATCAGCTTTGGTATTTGCACCTCAACACCACCCCCAGATACTGGCTGTGAAAAGCTGAGCAAGGATTAAAAAAACAACATACCTCTGAATATAGTAAGATTCCAGCTTAGCATAGTCCAAGCCAAATCCTTGCTTCTTCATAAACTGCTTCACGTCAGGGTTGGATCTCCTTAAATAGTAACAACAAAGAAAGTTTAAAAACAAAATATAATTTTGTTGTGTTTTAAACCAGATTTCCCAACTATTTCCACCTATGCAGGGGCACACTAGCTGATGTCTTAGGCATGCCATAGCCTGGAATGCACAACAGGGCTAAGGTCGTTTCTGTATTTTTGAAACAGTGTTGTCCAGACCTGAAATAAATAGTCCTATTTCTCTGGCAGAACTACTGGAGCCCCTGTTCTGAAGCAGTATCTGACAGACTGCCTCAAGCTCCTAAGTGCTCTGAGGTTCCTGTCTTCTCTGGGATTTTGTAGGAAGGTTTCCAGCAGGTCTGCAAACTGAGCAGCCATAGTACCAGGGGATTGGTAGGAGTAACATCAAGGATTTGGGAAAACATCCCCAAATGAAACGTTTATGAGAAAGCATTTATCAAAAATATTCTCTTTTTTTAAAAAAATAAAACAAATTCTGAGCATTGAGATTTGATGTTTCAAGAGAACACACAAGTACTAACTAGATCAATTTGAACACTCATCCAGATCTGCTCCAAATTCTGTATTATTAGCTATTCCAGCAGAGAGATTCTGAAATATTAAAAATCCACAAGCAAATTAAGAACTCGGTTAAAACACAATGTACTTTTAATACAAGCACACAAGATTCATTACTGTAGTAGTTAATGTTAGCAGATTTTCTAGAAGGTAGAAATAAATGGAAATAACTGCTTTTCCATTAACATGCAACACTGAAACGCTGATTATCGCCTGTAGTACTTTTCTGCCATACTAGATCTCCTTTCTGCCAGGTTAATTTTCATAAAGAAATCCAGTGTTTGTGAAACTACTACTCAAAGCAAAATTCTGCACATCACTTGCTTGTTGAGGATTGCAAATGCTCTGCCTGTAAATAGAGAAGTAGCAGTGGAGATCTCTGGGTTAAGCAGTGAAAAATGTCTCAGGCAACTGAATTCCATAACTGACGTGCTTAGGCAAGTTCAAGAGGCACTAGGTGTTTTATTCTGTGAGCTGTCACCATACCAACAATAAAAGTCCACTTCATCTCCTCCCAAATGAATGTATGCATCTGGAAATACACTGCTGATCTCTTTGAAGAATTTAGCCATGAAGTCATAAGTTGTATTCAAAATGGGATTTACAGGTCCAAAGGACCCAGTTGGCTGTTGTCCACTGTAACAGGGGGTGAGAAGATCTTTTTGACCTAATAGAAACAATTAATACAGGATATTCAGTTCCATGTTGGTATGCTAACTTTGCTAGCAGGAAGAGGCAGTTATACATATGTAAAAGGCTAATATTCATTACTTAAATGATCATGTATTCTAAGTATAATCAAGTAGAGGTAGTATGAAATAAAACAACTTGCCCAAGGTTGAAGTACTTCCTATCTGGAAATCAGGACTCTTGATTTTTAGATTTGTGATTTATCACATGCTCATTTCTGGAACATGTCACTATGCTTAGAAAACAGTTTTGAGATGACTACTTAAATGAAAAAGCTTTAAAAGATGTAGGAAGAAAGCCAAATACAATGAGTATTCTCCAGAGGCCTCCTTTTTTATTACTCTCCTTTGTTAACACCTAAATAGGTGGGAAGTATATGACCCAAGGTAGATGTCCTACCTCAGTCTGCTAGGAATTTACCTCTACACAAGAAAGAAAGGCTAAGACATCAAAACTAAGCACTGCACAAGGTATCTGAAACAATGTGATCCAGGACAGCAAAACAGGAAAAAGTTTATGTAGGTTGCAGATTCCCACATTCAGTTTATTTGGTGAACTGTAGCTGCAGCAGAACCTTCCTGACCATCTGTTTGGTTCTTGAGCACATTTCCCCTAACAGTGCCTGAGTGGTAGATTGCTTCAATGACCCTACTCCTGTTCCTTAAGACTTCTCTTCAGTTTCTTGAATTTAAGTGCAAACGAAGTGTAACTACCCAGGTTTATAGTCAAAGCCAGGACTGGCTTATAGGAATCACATCCAAAAAAAAAAAAAAAGGCAAATTTAGTTTTTGCCTTTTTCCTTTCCCCATCATTTTAAACTAGTGAGAAGCATCTTCCAACATTATGACCACATCCCCACAGAATAAGAACAAGATTCACACCACGGCTAAAGCCAAAGCTATGAAGCACTAGAAGAATCTTTACTACACCTTGAATTAAGTCACAAAGTTCCCTGGTCCTCGAGTACATGCAAACACCACTACTCTCAGGATTCAAGCACTTTCTGTCAAGAGGAGTATTACTCTGTAACCCAGAATACAGAGAGTGAAGCAGCAGCCACATTTGCTGTGTTTTGTACACTGGCAAATTATAACTTTACTAATAACAGAAACATCAAGCACTTTGAAAGAATCTTCTCAAAGCAAAAATCTCTACTCTAGAGATGACAGCTCACTATTTCTAGCCACAGCCTTATTAGTCTGAACTCAAGAGTACTGGCTGGGGAAATGACAAAAACATGACATCTCAGACAGACAGAATATATCTGCTTTTGCACACACGTCCAGCACAGCAAGTGTCAGCTTTCTCCAGTCTAGCATGTAAAGGTCATGCCTATCACTGAGTCTGCCCACTTCTTACCTCTTATCAAGGACCTTTCAAAGCATTTTAAAAGCTGCTTTTTAACAAGTTCATTTGCTTGCTACACCCCGCTTACCATGATCTTTTAACCATTAGTAGTTCCTTGGACATACCTTTTCCCCAAGACTGCGTGTGTCCTGGGGTATCAAACTCTGGTATAACCCTGATGCCTCTGAGCCGGGCATACTCAATCACCACACGGACATCAGTAGGAGTATAGACGTGGTTATAGGAGTAGGCTCCCTGTAAAGTATTCATATTTAAAGACAGTTTACGACACAGTTCATAAATTTGGGATTAAAGTGTTATAATTTAGACTGGAGAGCAGTTTTACAAGCTGGATTTTTCTAGTGTATCATGTGTGCAATTACACTGAGAGAACATTTTGGCTGATTAATGGGGAAAAAACCTGACAAAAATTAAACCCTTTTTCCACACCTAGACAAATCTCCTGAGAAGACCACCCCTTCCTCCTTAACTCTCAAGTTACTAAAGAAAACAGTTCTATTTAATCAGATGTTTGAAAGATAAATTTTTCACTTCTTCAGTACAGAGGCAAACTAGTTATCCCCTCCATCTCTGCATCATTAGTTCTGAAATACAGGGCCCTTGTTACATGACATACAGGACTAATGGAAAAATTCTGCCAAGTCAGAAAGAATTGTGTCTTCCAACACCTCTGTTTGTCCGTTTTGATACAGTGCCCAGTTTAGCAGCAGGGCACATTTGTTTCATGATGCTGAATTTGACACAGCCAAAAAATGTGACAAATGATCCAGTTTGGTGAAAATAGATGCTTGCCAAAGAGCCAAACTATGCCAGAAAAGTATCATGACTCCTGACAATAGCACCTTAAGCTTCCATTTATCTGGAACTGGTTTCCATAGCAGAGGTGCTCAAAAACCCAATGTTAAACAAGAAGCCTTTCCAAAAGGCAGCTATTGAGACAAAGGCAATCTCCCTCTCTCCAGCTGTCAGTGAGGAACAGAACTCCACAGTCATTATTAGGAAAAACCATCTGACTACATTATAATTCTAAACACGTAGATGTTAGATAAACTTCTTCATGGCATCTGCTCAAGCACTGCCTACATTGTTTTCAGAAGAGTCAGATTCTAGTAAACATTTTAAAACAGAATCACAAATCTTGTGCTTAGGCTCAGTCTACTTAATTATTCATGCTTGATTTGGTTGCTACTCTACTGTGGCTGAGCAAGAACCTCATTATGGTTTTAATTAATTAGCAGTATCTGCTGAGAATCAGGAAATAAACAGATACATTGCACTGCACTTGTTTTAGAAAACCTCTTCACTTCTGGACCTCCTATACATGTTTCGTAAAGTTCAGTAGATCTCAGGGCAAAGTAACTCCCTTACATTTGTCTGCAAGGTACAAAGACTACCATTTAAATTGAAAAACCAACAGAAACCCAAGTAGTATTCACCACAACAGGCTGTCTGCACACCATTACTGCTTGAGGGCCTGCAAACACTGAGGATCACCAGCAGATGTGCACAGAAAAGTTAGGAGAGTCATTCACCATGGAACAACCAAGGAAGACTTGAACATGGTCCACACAGACTCTCAGGTAGGATTCTACATCTGGACATGCTGGTTACCAGTCCTCTGGTACTGTTTCATAATCAGCCAAAGAAGGTGTGTTCATCTATTGGTAGGCTCTGCATTTTATTCTCATGAAATACATGACACATTTCTGCCTTTCCACCCTGCTCCAATGATGTTTACTTACCTTTTCGCTTAACTCAGGGAAAAAAATACTCTGGTAAGGGAATGATTGGTCATCTACTATATGCCAGTGGAGAACATTGAACTTGTTAAAAGCCATGGCATCCTGCAAGAAACATTGCAATACAGTATAGTTAAGCACTTCACTCTCCCAGAAAACCTATGCAAAAAAGGTGGTGTGGTCCCATGTGATATCCTGCAAGCCTACTGCAACAATTAAGAAAAAAAGAAAACAAAGAAAAAGCATAGCATATTTCACCAAATCCTAGAAGCATACATCAAAATGCACCAGTCTGCTTATACTACTGCTCCATTCCTCTGCCCCACTCCTGTCAACATGCTCTTGATCTGATCATGCTACACTGGCTGGCAGAAGAGGAACCGCTATAAATGGCTTATGAGCTTCTTCCACTTCAGAACATATCTGGGTATTTCTCCATGTGTCATCAGGTATTTCAGCTTACAGAAAAGCTGATACTTTTCTACCTAAATACTTTGACTCGAAAAGTAAACAGCTTGAGAGTGCTTCCTACTATTCAGAACACCTCTGCTTGCTAGTGACTTCTACAGAAACTGATTCAAATTCTTGCAAAAGGAACCACATATTTTCCCCACAGAAGATAAGAGTTCCCCTTATGTTTTCAGTCATTACAGTGCCAGTACTTCCCTTTTTTTGAACTTGAAGATAAATGTATATGTTAACACACTTATTTTAGAATCATGACTTCAGATAGACAGTTACACAGATACAATGAGTTATGCAAGTTGTTAAGTCACTAGCAGTGTTGCATGCTGTGAGCAGATAGATTAATTGCTCTCTACATGTAACTGAGTAATTGCACAACAGTTGCTTCCAATCCCTTGCCACAACAATTATTTCTACCCCTCCCTCCCCTCTTTTTTTTAACCAAGCTGTATTTTAAGATGTGGCAAAATCTCTTCAGGAACTCCCACCAATTCCAAAGGAAGACTTATAACTTGTCCATTCCCCAAAATTACCTCATCTGTTTTATTAGATGGGAGTATTTTAAGTTATCACGTCTTCATGCATTTCTATAATTTTCTTTGTGGAAAGATTATCTCTGGAAACTTACTGTCTCCTGACCTTCACCTCAGTCACTCCTTCCTCAAGGACAATGCCCTTCCTGGAAATACAGTACAGCAGCTGAACACAAGAAATATACTTAAACTGCTGCCTTAAGCATCTAATTACTGCATGTCAGGGAAAGGATTACTCTGGATTTTTACTAGGTTAGCATCAATTCAAGCAGGCACAGAGGTGGGAGTAAATGCACACTTGTTCTTAAACCAGCAAAATGGCATAAAATGTAGCTCTGGGAAAGTATCAGAGGCCCAGACATAGGGAAAAAGAACAGAACAGCAACACAAAAATGGTTAGAAATGCAACTCTCAAAAATCAAGCTATTATTTGAATATCATTGCCTTTTTTAGAAAAGAGAACAAATACTGACTAAAGTAAGTAGTTGAATCTTTGAAACACCCTCAGTTGCAAAAAAACACTACACAAACACTACTTGCTGAACAGGGCTTGATCTTACAGGTAAACACAAGTGGTAAATACCTATGGAGGGGCAAGTTCTGATCATAGTTCAAGGAGGACCGTGGAAATTAAGACTAGTTTTGCCTGTCGTTCTTAAGACTCTCTTCCTGCCCATCTTAAACCTGCTCTGCAAAATTCTGCAACATAGCAGGGAAATTTCTAATACTATTTCATCTTGGAAAAGCAAGACAGAGACAAGACAGGATCTGCCTGTTCCTCCACTCAAATAATCTCCATTTCAACCCACCAAACGGACCTGCTACAAGCATTTCAATAAAAAGGGGGAGTACAAAACAGGAAGACTCAAGCTTTGGCTGCTGTGATTACACAAATTAATCACCTTTCCATCATAGTGGCAGTACGCAGTTCTTAGCGTGCTTACTTAAGATTTTGGAGAAAATTCTGTTTGACAAGAAACCAGTAGCTTTCAGTGAAAATTTCCAATTTCCCTGTTTGCTCTGTACTACTTAATGGCTCGCTCTTAGCAGCCTAAGAAAGGACTACCAAAGCCTAGCTACTGAAAAGCCTGAAACTTTCCTGCAGTCACTGGCACTGAAGCCAGGATTTGCAAGATCTCCCATGCATTGCTAGGTGACATCAGATGTCTCAAAACACACTTCCAAGAAATACATGACCTGGTTCAGGCAATAAAAAAGCCTAAGGTACCACAAATCCCAGCCTCCTTTACATGTTCACTAATCATTGTGTCTGCCCACTCAGTTCCTCTCCAGTGTATGTTCTAACCTTCACTTAGCTAAGATCACTCTGACCTTTTAGAAGTCAGCTAGAGGAGACAGGTTCTCCTTTCATACCAGCTTCAGCTGCTACCTACTTCAGGGGGAAAACACAAAAAAAAGCCTTCATTGTTAACGATACAAAACTGCCCACTTACCAGGTTTGTAAGAATAGATTTCACTGGCAAATAATGCCTTGAAGTGTCTATTAAGATTCCTCTATGAGCAAATCTTGGGAAGTCATCAATTTCAGATTCATTGACAAGAAACTACAAGAACAAGATTGAAAAAATAGAATTGCCATTTTAGATTGATAGTTTCAAACAAGAAATACTTGTTTTTCATTTTGTTAACAGCTTTTCAAGGATCACTTCCTGAAAAAACACCTAACAAAACTAGTATATCTGCAATTTTTAGAAGCGCACGTAAGATACCGTGTTGTTGTCTGTATAAAGCACTGTGGTTTTAGTTATTAGTTATACTTACACTTCCATAGTCATCTTCATGAACCAACTGGCTGAAGGTTTCCAAACCTGGAAAAAAATTCAAGAAAAGGATCTGGAGTACAACCCATTACTTAAAAGTTTTAGTTAAAAACAGGACCATAACTATTTACAGGCATTCACACAGCTGGAAAGAATGCTTTGTAACGCTTAGTTCTTCTCTCTTTAGTGCAGTTTTCTCAATTCCTGGAGCACCACATTTAAAGAAATTCTGAAGGGAGAACCATTCAAACCCTCTATTAGCACTACAGCTCAGCTGTACCAAATTAATCCTTGAATAGTATTCAAGTTACTGAGAGTAAGGTAGGCATTTCTGGTCTTGTCATGAGTTTATTCCTGTAATTTCTGGAAATGGTGAAGCTTCTAATTCAGCATGAAAAATCTGCTTATTTAGGCTAATATTCCAGTAAGAAGAGCAGATTGAAACTTCAACATTATGGTCTTTTTGGTGACGTGACCAGCATGAGTGGTTATCAGGTGCAGTCAGAGAGTAATTTGTTCACACTGTAGAACCGAAAGGTTTTTAGCACCCAGAATCTGTTTGGCTTGGCTGATTTCAGGAACAGCAAAAGTGTACTTGCAATGTGCCACTGGATGCATAGGGATGGAGGGTCTGGCCCAACACACATCTAGGTATTCTTTTGGCCTCAAAACCCAAGCTTACTTCTCATGAAGTAATGAGGGCAAGGCTCAGTAGTCAGCCAGGTCCTAGTCTCTTGTGGAGTTTGTATAAGCCTAGAATAATTAACTATATAGGGAAAAGTACCAGCTTACCTCTTAAAGCACCCCATACCTCAGCCGCTTTCAGTATAGCAACAGGCTCAGTTACAGTTAAGTGATCTAAAGAAAAGAAAAAAAGAAGTTATTCCTCAAGAAGGCATGGTTTGACAGGACAATTTTAACAAGCATTAAAGAGTTCCACAACTATCCTATCTCCCTTTGTTTTCTGAAATCTAACCAATGCCATCTGTAACTGTGACACTGTGCAGCTATTCTAAATTTACGTGCTCCTGAAATAACATAAGCTTCTAGTCAGAGAGCCAAAAGGTAATCAGTAAGATGATAAAACAAATACAGTGCTTAATAATGGCAATTTGTACAAGGCAAATATTGTAACATGAGCCAGAAATCCAGCCAACTCAAACCCAACTGATTTAAAACATACCAGATGGTATTTTTTCGTTTAAGAGACAGGTGATAAGGGTTGGGTAACATGAGCCAGACCTATCTGCGAAAGTTTACTTCTCCTTTTACCTTCCCTTTATATGGATCATGCTTACACACCTTTTAGAGATACAACTTGTCGAGTAATATTGTTAAGTGCTTACTGTAAAGGAATAATTACAAAGAAAAAAATTCATTGAACCCGCACCACCTATTTATCACATGTACAGGGGCAGTGAGAATAAGAAAGTGCATTAAAATGAAGAATAGTATCTGAAGGTATCCATAACAATTCTCCCTTGAGTACTTAAGTACAGTACAAACTACTGGGGGGGGGAAAAAAGGTAGAAAAAAATTGGTTTTCCATTAAAGGCCATTCAGCAAATGTTAGTGAATAAATAAATATATTGAAAATGTTATTTTTTAAAAAAAGTATGTATAAATATTATACATAGGAAAATACACTGTATCTATAAATCTATATATTTATATTAATATTTAAACTTCAAAGCAGTAATAAACTGATCAGAGTCACCCATGTGAAGTGGCAGAGGAAGAATCAGAGGGGTAAACTGCTGTACAATGATTTATTGGATCTGCCTCAATATGAAAGAGCAGCTGGTTATAGATTTTAATAGACTATACTCAGACAAGTTCAAACAAGTGACTAACCTACCAGGGAAATGCAGCTCAGCAACATGAAGAAAGTACCTCAAGCTTCCATGTTAACCTAGGCACAGGCTGCATAACCTCAAAGGTCTGAATAAGAAGAAAGAACTTAGAAGACTACTGCAATCTCCTTGGTTCTTCCTGGTGTAAACTTTAGTTCAGTCAGGGATTTACTTCCAAGACAGCAAGTTATTTTCTGGACATACATAATGCCTTAAATGAACACAGAATGACAAGCTTTGTACAGCTATTTGCAACCTTTTACACAAGCAGGCCAGAAGCCAACTGGGAGAAGGGCAATGTACATAACTTGTACATGCTATAGGATAGCCACCAGTTAATCTATACTGTATTAAGAAAAAGAGCCAAGCTGGTCAGTTTAACAAGTGATTAACAACTGCGTATTTCAGCACCCGTTCCCTGAACAAGCTATCCCATCAGAAGCAGAAAATTAAAATGTTGCTTAGTATAGAGAGCTCAACTTACTACAGGAGGAAAACTCCATGTTATTTGCAACTGCAACCTCCTTTCCTACAGCAGAGTGAAAAAAATCTGACTGGTCTGAAGACTGCAACCGAAAAATCACATGATCTGACAGATTCTCTGACAGAGGAACTACTTTCGGTTAAAACCTTAAGTTCTCAAACCAGTCCAAAGTTCAACCAGCAGTAATGCAGTGTAATAACCTGACTGTGGCAGAAATTTTCTAAAGCATTACCAAATGTGCAGCAATACCTCATTTTTGCATTGAAATGTCCGATAAACTTGCACACAAAAATTGCACTACTTGGCTAAATTTAACAAAAAGCCTGAGTAAATTTAAAACCATTACTTTCTATCCCGAGTCAGGTGGAATTAATCCTGCTGCAGATGTATGACTTAAGATTAAAGGATCTTTTTCTAAGGATCTGTATCCTGGATACCAAACAACCACCCTGCCTAGTACAGAAGATTATGTCAAGACAGAACTAGATTAATTTGATTCATTGAATTCTGTTCTAACCTGCCAAGACAAAAGGCAATACTATCAACTTATCCTTACTCCTGCCAAGAAACTTCTCTGGTGATAGAGGGCTTGATTTCAGAGCACTTCTCCACTCTAGACTTCAGTCACAGAAGCACAGCAGAGCAAATTCCACATAACCATCGTGTTTTTAACTCCTGTCTTGTATGTACTCATAGAAAGAATGTGCACTGATAATACTGCAAGATGAATAAAAGGTTCGATGAACACTTTCTGGTTTTCCTGGAAAAACAGGAATACCACCTGCA
Organism: Chaetura pelagica; assembly: GCF_000747805.2. NCBI lineage: Eukaryota > Metazoa > Chordata > Aves > Apodiformes > Apodidae > Chaetura > Chaetura pelagica. Next base: position 97,536 of record NW_009970722.1, read on the forward strand.
TAAGCCAGCACGGGAAGCTTCAAATCAAACACGGTCAGGCCTAAGGACGACAGGGGAATAAGCAAACCCAGTCTTCCCTTAACACCCTGCGCCGAAGGGATGATCTCCTGCCTGCCTGTAGCTCTGCCACACGCCATCAGGCACAGCAGAGCACAGCGCCCCTGACTCCACATCAGAGCTGCTGGAAAGGACAGCAGCACGGAGAGCAAGAATGACCTTCTGGCTGCCACCCCCGTGGAACGCCCTGAAGCGCCCTATGGATTCCAGCCCGCTCAGAGAACCGCGGGCGCCAGGCGGGCCCGGCGCGGCCCCAGGCGGGCCCGG
>NW_009970722.1:98603-104562 GCF_000747805.2 Chaetura pelagica
AAGGGCCCGTCCTGCTGCTGGCGCCGCGTGGTTCGGCTCCTGACAGCGCTGGAAGGAAGGACGAGCGGGCGTTCCTGGGTGGGAAATGTTGAGCAGTTCCATTTCTGTGGGGAAAGGTGTTGATTTGGGATGCCTTTTTTCGAAGGGAAAACAAGGCATCCCCTTTGCTGTGACAGAGTGCTGTCAGTGGCAGCAGGAAGGACTTTTCAGGAGGCTTCCCACAGACTGTGTTACAGAGCAGGCTGTGAGCAGGCAGCAATCTGCATTGAGGGGAAGTGGCTCAGGCTCCCAGAAAACACGCTCGGTCTTTCCACAGCGCCCAGCACCAGGTTTGGAAGGCTGTTGGGAAGCGTTCCCCAGGCGCATCGAGCGTTTCGGAGCTGGAAGTCACAGCGAGGAGGAATCCAGGTTTTGTGCCGCCTGTAGTGAGGAGGTTGATGCAGGAGACACAGCAGCTGAGCTGGCAGGGGTGAGGAGTCTGCGCTGCCAGCAGCGCGGGCCGAGGAGCCCCTCCGCCCGCACAGCCCGTTGTGAGACGGACTCTTCGATAACGAAACAACAATAACGAAAAGAGCGTCCCCACGACGGAAGTTGGATCCGTTTGCGAAAAGCGCAGGTGTCTTGCCGTAGAATTTACAAGGAGCAAAACCCCTCTCCTGTGCTAGGGCCTGTCCGCCTCTTTTGGCGAATGTTGCTTTGCCAGTTTGGAGGAGAAGCTCTTCCTACTGCTGGGAAGGCTGGTGCGCTGCCCGCTTGGTGAATCGCAGTGGGGCTGGGCTGCACATTTATGGGAAGGGGAGTCCTGGCTGCCCAGTGCCCCCAGTGCTGCTCCCAGTCCGTGCAGTTACACTCAGCAGGTCTGGGGGACCTGGTCTTATCTCATCGCCCTCCAGAAAACTGATGGCACACTGGGAAGTGGGAGAATAAATGGCAGGATGAGGAGAAGGCTGGTGCTATGCCAGGCATGTTTAGACTGTGGATTGCAGCTGAAAGGAATGAATCACAAAACATCCTGGGTTTGTCATTCACTGTGCCCATCCATGATATTGGAGCATGAAGGATAAAATACAACACGATCAATATGTCTGAGCTCGAGTTCTACAACAGAATGTTACCGATTCCTGCACACACACATCCCTGTGTTAAGTAGGAGAAAAAATAAAAGCAGTTGTTGACATTAAGGAATCTCCAATGTTCATCTTGCTAACGAAAATGGTGGAATAGAGCTGGACAGTGTATCTTTTATAGGAGGAAGTGATAAAGGTGGCTTTCAATTCTTCCAGTTCTTCTGTCACTATAGCAGTCACTTCAAAGTGACTGGAGATCTCTCAGCAGTGTTTCCAGATGTCAAGGAGATTTACTCTACAAAGAGGTAGTCTGTGCAGTGGGCTCCTTACTTGAGAAATAGCAAAGCAGCAGAGAGGAAACAATGACTTATCACCAAGTAATGTTCTGTGGCCACTGCAGTCTAGTCAACATATGGGGAAGTAACTGCCCAGTAAACTAATGTGTGAATTGACACCAAACTGGGAGTTCTGCATTGGTGTCCCTTTAAGACCTTGTTAGAGTATGTTAAAAGCCTGTCCATTAATTTTTGAGAGACGTTTATCACAGTTAGCAAGAAGTGTGACTTTCTTATTATTGGGACACCAGGTGATACTTTATTTGCTGCATTTCCAAGCTAAGCTGAATTCCTAAGTTAACTGAAACTTAATTAAATTACAAGTAAATGTTTTCACTGAGATTGTAAGCAGTTCTAATGTTCCACTATGTGAGTAGTGGAACACATCCTCTAAGGAAGAGTGTCCTTTGCAGATGAGTCTGAATCTTTACATGCAGTAGCTTACTCCATAGATAAATGGCATAGGGTACCTCAGCTGAAGGGCTTGCCTACAAAGAAGTGTGTGACTGAGTCAGGTAGGAGGATAAAGCCTACTGCTAACGCTGACCCTCAGGATTCCCAAATCTTCCAGACAACAGAAGAAGTCAGGAGTGATGAAGACTTCACCTGGACTGAAGATTGGGTTAAAGATCTGTTAAGGAAACTGGGCATCTACAAATCCATGGGCCCCAATGGGATGCACTCATGTGTACTGAGGGAGCTGGCAGAATTCATCGCTAGGGCAGTCACCATCATCTTTGAAAAGTCCTGGAAAATGGGAGAGGTGCCTGAGGACTGGAGGAAAGCTAATGTCACTCCAGTCTTCAAGAAGGGCAAGAAACAGGACTACAGATTGGTCAGCCTCACCTCCATCCTTGGAAAAATGACGGAGCAGCTTATTCTGGAGGTCATCTCTAAGCACACGGAAGAAAAGAATGTTAGAAGCTCAGCAAGTGTGAGTTAGAAGAGCAGACAGTGAGGTGGATTGAGAAGTGGCTAAACAACAGAGCCCAGAGGGTGGTGATCAATGGTGCAGAGTCCAGTTGGAGACCTGTGATTAGTGGTGTTCCCCAGTACTGGGTCTGGTGTTATTCAGTATCTTCATCAATGACCTGGATGAGGGGATGGAGTGTATCCTCAGCAGGTTTGCTGATGATACAAAGCTGGGAGGATTGGCTGATACAACTGAAGGCTGTGCAGCCATTCAGTGAGATCTAGACAGGCTGGAGAGCTGGGCGAAGATGAACCTAATGAGGTTCAACAAGATTAAGTGTAGAGGCCTCCATCTGGGGAGAAAAAAACACCATGCACCGATATAGATTAGGGATTGACCTGCTAGAAAGCAGCCCTGTGAAGAAGGACATTGGGGTCCTGGTGGACAACTAGTTATCTATGGGACAGCAATGTGCCCTTGTGGCCAAGAGAGCCATTAGCACCTGGGGATATATTAAGAACAGTGTGGCCAGCAGGTAAAAGGAGGTTCTCCTTCCCCTCTACTCTGCCCTACTAAGGCCACATCTGGAATATTGTGTCTGGTTCTGGGCTCCCCAGTGCAAGAGGTATAGGGGTATGCTGGAAAGAGTCCAAAGGTGGGCTATGAGGATGATTAGGGGACTGGAACATCTGTGTTATGAGGGAAGGCAGAGAGACCTCAAGCTGTTTAGTCTTCAGAAAAAAAAGACTAAGAGATCTTAAGACTAAGATCATCCTGAGTACCATTACGGAGTACATGCAGAACAACCAGGTGATCAGTCAGCATGGGTTCATGAAGGGCAGGTCCTGTTTGACTGACCTGGTCTCCTTCTATGACAGAGTGACCTGCTTATTAGATGAGGAAAGGGCTGTGGATGTTGTCTACCTTGACTTTAGCAAAGGCTTTGACAAGGCTTCCCACAGCATTCTCCTAGAGAAGCTGGCTGCTCGTGGCTTGGATGTGCACATGCTTTGCTGGATAAAAAAACTGGTTGGACAGCTGGGTCCAAAGAGTTGTGTTGAATGGAGTTAAATCCAGTTTGTGGCTGGTCATGAGTGGTGTTCCCCAGGGCTCAGTGCTGGGGCTGCTCCTGGTTAACATCTTTATTGATGACTTGGATGAGGGGATAGAGTGCACCCTCAGGAATTTTGCAGAGGACACTAAGCTCTGTGGGAATGTCAATCTGCTTGAGGGCAGGGAGGCTCTGCAGAAGGATCTGAACAGTCTGGATTGGTGGGCGGAGGCAAATTGCCTGAGTTTCAATAAGGCCAAATTTTGGGTCCTGAACATTGGCCACAACATCCCCCAGCAGTTCTACAGGCTTGGGGAGGAGTGGCTGGAGAGCTGCCCAGCAGAGAGGGACCTGGGGGTGCTGATTGACAGCTGAACATGAGCCAGCAGTGTGCCCAGGTGGCCAAGAGGGCCAACACCATCCTGGCCTGCATCACGAATAATGTGACCAGCAGGACCAGGGAAGTGATCCTGCCCCTCTACTCTGTCTTGGTGAGGCTCCAGCTCGAGCACTGTGTGCAGTTCTGGCCACCCCAGATGATCTTGAAGGTCTTTTCCAACCTTGACAATTCTATGATTCTATGATAAGCGGGGACCTTATTAATGTCTATAAGTATCTGAAGGGTGGATGTCAAGAACGAGCAAGTCTCTTTTCAGTGGTGCCCTGTGATAGGACAAGGGGAAATGGCACCAAACTACGACACAAGAAGTTCCACCTCAACATGAGGAAAAACTTCTTTACTGTGAGGGTGATGGAGCACTGGAACAGGCTGCCCAGAGAGGCTGTGAAGTCTCCTTTTCTGGAGGCTTTCAAGACCAGTCTGGACATGTTCCTGTGTGATCTGCCCTAGGTGTTCCTGCTGCAGCAAGGGGGTTGGACTCAATGATCTTCAGAGGTCCTTTCCAAACCCTATGATTCTACAATTCTATGATTCTATAGTTTCATACTAGAAGTAGCTCCTGCTATTAATTAAGGGAAAGTTTGTGAAGATTCTGCAGTTTGGAAATGGAATAAGCTTCTAGCAGGGAGTCACTTGCTGCACTGTAAATTCCTTATCTGTCTTATATGTAGTCTTCTGAATGGTGATTGTCTGCCAAGATTTTGCCACAGGTGGCAAAACCTTGTACGGTTTTATTTTTAAGGACATCCTTTATATATCAGGGTTATCCAGGTACCTATTAGATCTAGAAGACTGAAAACCCCTGATAGCCCAGAAATCCTGTATGTGACCACAAACTGGCTTGAATTATGGGCTTGGGACCAGCTGACGTCAAGTGTCTTTGTTGGCTGAGGAGAATTTCAAGATGGAAGAAGATTATACAGGAGCTGTGTGTGAGCTACACTCTGAGAATGCTGGTACTGATGTTGACATACATAAGTAATTAGGGATGAGAACTAACCCAAACAGGATGTTTAACTCATGTAACTTGAAGAAAACTCAGACCAAAACTGCTTCAAACAATAGCAAAACCAATTTGTGAATGGATGGACCTGCCAGACACATGATGAGTCTTAAGTGAACCAGCTACAAAGCAAACTGTGGACATAGCATATATACTATATGCCTATTGTTTTGTAAAGGGAATTGTGGTTTGGGCTGCAAGCCTCACTGTGTGTGTCTGCATAGTGTGTCAGCGTTTGCTATGTTTGAATACAAGAAAATCTGGATGAATCTGGTACTGGGTCAAGTCTGTGGCTTCAGTATTTAAGCCCACAGAAGGTGCAAAAAACATGCTGTGAGAAAGCACCAGCATATACCAGATGCAGAAACATTCCACTCTGTTGGCTGGCTAGAAGAGTTTTCATGGTCTTTTGTTGATTTGTCTTTTTTGCTTTACAGATGTCTGGGAATTCTGAGGTTTGGAGTGCTGTTGACTGTGTGTCTGGGGACTCCAGACTTGATGGAGTCTCCTATTCTGGTGGAGAACTGCTGCTCCCAAATAGATCTCTCTGGGGTCTGTAATTTCATCAGTCCTGGTACTTTGATCTGCAGCAATTGCAATGCGGTATTAGAGAGGGAAAAAAGCTGAATCACGTAAGGGCTTTTGTACAGTCTGCTTTGAGAAGTGATCTGTTCTTATTCATTAGTTGCTGCTTTCTCAGATCACTGTCCATCACTATGTACAGCTTGGCAGGGTAGGACATGGTAAAGCTGTCCTGGATTAGAACTGAGGTGTTTAGCAAATGAGTCACTATTTTGAGTCTCCTGGAAGTGGACCAAGCTCAACTGCACAGCAGCATTTTTTCAGTGAGGTGACATCAGGCTTCGAAGATCTCAAGAGAGGAGAAGTCATCCACGTGAGCAGGCTGGTGAATCAGGAAGAGGTGTGGTACGGGAAGACACCTGCTAATGTATTATGATCCAAAGGCAGACCCACACAAACATAACTACTGTACATTTGTTTGAGGTTACTATTACTATCAGAGCATCTTAGTCACTTATCTGTTGCATCATCATAATAAATTACACATTGAAAACACAGATCTTTCTACATCCCTTGCTTTATACTAGACAAAACTGCCTGTATGTACAAGCTCGAAAAAGGATGTTTTCTAGGGAAGCACCTTCCCTTCCCTTCCCTTCCCTTCCCTT
>NW_009970722.1:105239-122720 GCF_000747805.2 Chaetura pelagica
GGCTGCCGCTCCTGGGGACACCGCCCTAGAAGTGGCACTACAGGCAGTGATGGAAACAGCTGTCAGTCCGCTCTGCGTCTTTTGTTAGCTGATTAGAAATCGTACAGGGATTCCACGCGCGTAGTTTCTTTGCTGAGTTCCTCTGTGGTGCATATATAGCAAAATTAATATTCCTGCATTTTGTCACTGAAGAAATCCGTGCAAATCAGGTGGCTACTTCATGATTAGCTGTTTTGTGAATGGTTAACATAAAAATTTACTGATCAGAGATTTCAGGATAATGGTTAATCATATAATTGCGAGAGCTTCTGAGACAGGGCAACATTTAGTGCAGAGAGGTAAGCCCATGCTCTTTAAGGATATTAAAAGAATTTTCCAGTAGCAAAGAGGCAGGAAACAAAATTATTACTTCTCAGGCTCTGAGTAGATCTTGTTTTGTTCCTGGCTCCCTCCTCACTATCACTGAAAATGTTAAACTTTGGATTAATTTAATTGTTGGAGCCTTGAAAGTTTTGATCTCTTTCTCCTAAAGATTTTCCTTTGTACTAAGTCCCCACTAAACAAGCACATAGAGCGGTTTCAAGTGCAGTCCCAGTTCTCTAGGAAGGGTTATGATGGGTCTGTTGTGATTAAAGGTCTGATTTGTGGATGGTGCAGTGTAGTAAGAGAGAATGACTGACCTACCTATAGAACTTCAGACAGGCTTTGAGAAACTAAAGGTTGCACTGACAGAAAACTAATAAACTTTGATGATGAGAAGCGTGCAGGGGTAAAATAACCCTGTGCATCAGTACAGGCTGGTAACTTCCTTGGTGTGGCACTGAAACAAGCTATCTGAAGAGGCCAAAATGTTTTCATCCATAGAGGCTTTTGATCTTTACCAAATAAAGCTGGGGCTGACCTCATCTGGTGGTGATGTTAGTCCACCCTGCACAGAAGTCCTTTCCTGCCAATACTCTTTGATCAATGCTGCTGTGGCTTAGTGCCAGCTGCAGTAGATCTCTGTTATACACTACAGTCAAATTATGTATGTGCACTGATTAATGAGGTGATTAATGTGTGACATCAAAGTCATTAGGCATTGTAGTCTAGTGGTATGATATTGTCTTCTGTCCTCCTTGGAGACCCACAACTAGGTTCAGCTTCCCTATGCCACCTGGCCAAGCTGTGCCTCTCACTCCTGCAGCTGGAGAGAGAGAACCTGCAGCCTCACTGAGACTGTGTCTTGGTGTGTGCAGGTAGGTAGGGGTGCAGGAAAAGCTGACCTGGACATGGAGCAGAGCTACTGCTGCTTTTATGTGGTCTTGGAAGAAGAGTAAGTCTTGTAGGGAGAACAGGTGTATGTATCACTCAATGCTCAACGTTTTCCACAGAGGTGAAGTCCTGTAAGTTAAATTCTGGCTCAAATGCAGTCAGATCAGGTAGTAAGAAAGGGGTTAGCAGAAGGTGAGAGGCAGAGATGCTTAAAAAATGTTTGACATATTTGTGTTACAATCTGTATTTGGTATCTGTATGTCCAAAAGCTCAGATAGTGTTGTCCCCCAATGACGTGTGTGTTGCCAAACTAGATCGGGTGGATTGTTCACTGCTGGCAAGTTTTAAGTGATTTTCCATAATTTTAAAATAAGATTGTGATCCCTAGAAGCATCAAGCTGCAAGCAGGGTAGTCTGTTAATACAAAAATAATCTCAAACCTTTTTTTGTAATGTCAAATACAGACTCTGTAATGCAGGATGAAGAGGCTATGGGATATGGAGGAAGGAGGTATGAATTAGCCTCCCTAGGCTCATTTTATTTTTTATCACGAACTTTGATTACAGAGGAGACATGCTTTATGGAGCAGTAAAGAAGCCAGTGGATAAAAACTCTTCAACTGGTCCTTATAAAATGAAACAAGAACATGTGTTAGGATTACAGCATGTATGCAAACAAGACCCAAAGTACGTACAAAGCAGACACAATTTCCAGTCAGAAAATCAAAGATAGATGGATATCCTTTCTTTCCTTGGATGTAATGAGAACTGCAAAAGGAAAACCCTGTGCTTCAGACAGTAATATCGGTAATAGGATAGAGGCAAATCCTCAGAGGGGCCAACATTGAGGATAATGTTTTGTTTTTAACACCACTTGTCTTTCTCTTAGACAACAGAGTGTAGTAGTGAGAGCTTGCAGATGCTTTCTATAAAAATTGATGGTGGAACACAGGTGAATGCATTACTCTATAGATTGAGGATGAGACCAGTTCTACCTCCATATAATTTGCAGCTGTTCTGATTTAACATGGGCTTTTTCTATCTTTCTGACTTGGTTAGCATGTTTTTGGCTGGTGTGTAATATTTAGAGACCTGTCTTTCCTTTGCAAAGTATTTGGAGACCTCTTAATGTAAACACTACTACCAGGATTTATAGTCTTTATGTTCTTAACTTTGGAGAAAAAATCCACTTTGAGCATAAAGGTGTAAGTCTTGTGATGTTTTTAACAACCTGCTTGTTTTGAATTCTCTTACTCTTATGTATTTATACTTCTGTAGTCAATCAAGTGTAATTAAATTCTATTAGATATGCTACAGGCATATTCTAAGTCACAGATTTGATCCCTAGAGATGTCAGGATATTTGGCAGGGCAGAGAAGCTGAGTTGTTTTTACTTTCAATAGCAGGAGTCATGCAGAGTCTCAAGATTAATTTAACCAGTACTTCTTTGTGTGATCCAAAAAGGAACAATTCACTTACTTTTCCTACATAGAAACATTGCAGAGAATGTAGATGATGTTTTTCTTCCAGCACTGCACAAATGCATTGTCTCTCTCTTCTTGGTGGTATCTGTACACAGAATATTACACATGCTCTGTCCTCTTTGAGCATCCCATTATGCAAACAGAATGAGATGTGCTCTCTGTGCTTTCCCTGTGAGAGAACAAAAAGTTTGAAAGAGAAAGGGCAGGGAATGCATTAGTGATGAGGCTGATACATACAGTTAGAAACATTGTCTCCTTAGTCTTATCGCAGCTGTCTCAATCATTATACACAAAGCTTTTGAAAGGGGACATGAGAACTCCCTTGGCTTTGGCTACAGACCACACTGAGAAGCCATTCAGCAGGCTGTTGCCTTTCACCAAGGAGCCTTGTGTTTAGCAAGGATAATCTTCTGGTCTTGTATTTGGCAGTGCACTAAACCACAAGCTTAGTGGCTGGTTTAAGAGACCTGCTGGAGCTCTCTTCAGAGAAGAGGGCTAATGGCTGCAGCAGGGCAGGCCTTAACCTGTAGGGCATGTTATTAATGATCATCCCAACTTAATTGCTGAGAATCTATCAGTGATGGCAGACTAACCATCACATTTTTCATGGACAGAATGATGAATATTTTCCCATTTTTTTGAGTCCTATATAAGCCTTGGGTCATGTTTGTAGTCTATGTTAGGTTTCAGGTAAATAAAAGTTATAGGACCATGGTATTCACAGGACTGAAATTAATTTTATCCTCACAGCCATTATGTACCTCTAACAATTTGGAAATGTTTTCTAGGTTTTCAGTGGATAGTGTAAACCTGTTTTAAATGTTATTGTTTGGTAAGGAAAAGATAGTCAGTTAAATTAATTAATAAATAAATAAACATTGAAGCTGGGAAATTGACCTTTGAATCATGGACTGTAGCTTCCAGATTTCTCTGAGACACGATTAGACTGCCTACCTTTACCTGACCGTTGAGATGTTTGATGGTTTTTTAATTGGCTGTGCTTCTGCTCAGGATTTACTAAAAAGAAAGTATGGTGTGAGGAGTAGTATGTAATTTGAAACAGGATCCACATTTAATTTCAGATTTCTGTACCAGTATAGGAGATACTACAAGAGAGAAAAGAACCTGAGGTTAATGTTACTTCTTTGAAACATAAGTTTTGAGATCACATTATGATGCCCCTTTGAATGGGACTATTACGTAAATTTAGTAGTCATCCTATTGGTGTTTTCAAGGGATAAAATCAGAAATGTCACACTGATATATACCAAATACTCTAAAAATCAATGTGTTTTCATTTGGTAATCTTCAGATCGCTGTATATCTTGTACTTCACTGAACCAAATCCTGCGTTTAATGAAGGGACTTCCTCTACAAGGAAAACTAGCAGCTACTGTCCAGCCCTTAATGTTAGTGCCTGCATTCTAGTGGCATTCTTATAATGCTTCATTTCTGCCTTGCTGTGCTCAAACTAACCCTAGCCTTGTCTCTTTCGATGTATTGGTGAAACACCATTTTTATGACATACTGTCTGCTGCTTTTCTTCTCCTTTATGCACTCACCTACATGCCTTTTCATCCCCTTCCCTGCCTCACAGTTTTACCATTGTAATAGAAAACCTCACTAGAAAACCAAAACAAGCCTTTCAGAGCCTTTTCATAAGGCTCCTTGAGAACTGTTGCTTTCATTTCAAATAATGATTGAAACCATGTTTATGCTTCTTACAGAGAAAAAAACAAACAACAAAGAAACAAAAAACCCAAACCAAAACAAAGAAAAATCCCACCTCCTGACTCCACATTGGAGGGATTAAAGGATTTGTCACTGTCTTCAGAATTTTTAGCGAATTGCATGATATGGGTTTTTTTTATATGATTATAGTTACCAGCAACTTTTGCATTAATTATTTCCATTTCATTTCCATTAGTTGCTTCCTCTCGTTTTTTGTAAATATTGCCTACAATTATGTGCCATTTACTGCTAGAAGAGTAAGTAAGTGCATATTTAAAATGCAGCCAACTGAAATTTTAGTCTGAAATTGAATTTTTAAGTGCATCTCTTTAAACATGATGGTGCTGATGATTCAGTCACATGACTAGCCACTAACTGTATCCCAAACATTTCCTGTAGCTTAACTCACTATCCCTGTCCCTTGCCCTCTTGAAATAAATGGACTTCCAGCAGCAATTTTGACAATACTCTTGTCTACAAGTAATAAACCATCTGGAAATTAAGCTAGATGGATAAAACAGTTCCATGTAATAATACGTATCTGGCATTCATACAACCTCTGTATAATGCCTGTTTTTAATGGACCAGATGTGGTATTTATGTGTTATGAGGAACAGAGGCATGTTCAGTCATGCTTTTTATAGCATTTAAATGCAAGGTGTATTTTAATAACTCTCAAAGGGAATTGTCTTCTATTGATTAGAAACTGTCAGTGTGTTAGACATAAACCTGAAAAAGCAAATGAATCTCTCATAAAAATGTAAATGTAATTTAAATTGACATTAAGCTATATACTTACTGTGAGCTAGCTTAAAAAAAAATATAAAAAAAAAATACAACTAATAAATTACTACTTATTCCTCCAGTGAAGGTGATCTATGAATCCTTTGACCTAAGAGCTGTTTATTTCTTTTCTAGGACTGTGTTCTGTTACATTTACAGGTCTAAGAAACGGGGGGGGTTTAAGCTTATTCTTCAGCCTTTCACGTTTTCTCATTAGAACTACAGCTTTGCATAAAAGCCAGCTGCATGGTCTCCATTTTCAGTCTTTCACAACATTTTCAAGTAAGGTGAATTTAACATCTATTTCTTCACCTTGCTTTTCTCATTGTTACTTCACAAGCAGCCCTGAAAAGCATGTAACTGATCTGTTCTCTAGACATTTTCTTTGTCTAGGGTTTTTACTGTTTTCAGCCTGAACCATCACTGCTTTTTCAAGAATAGTACCCACAATTTTCTTTCATTCACCATTCCCGTTTCTGTCGAGCCCATTAAGCTCTGTCTACAGGAGATGATCTTACTATATTCTGCATTTGGTATAGTTCTTCAGTTCCATGTTCCATGAGTATTGCCTGTAGAAGGGCTGTAAATGTCAAATTTCTCTTGCAGCTTCTTTAGTTATCTTTTTCACTCTGCAATACCTCCTCAGACAAATAAGTCCTCTACATGCATATTTTGAAATACAAGTTATAGTTTGTTTTAAAGCAGGTGCACTGAGGCCTGTCTTGGCAGGTGTCAATACCAGAATACCACTGTAGTTTTTTTAGCACATCCCTTAAATTATACTGAAAGGGAGTAAAAGCCTGCAGGGATGCTGGCTTGGCAGCTATGAAGTATATTTTTCTGCATAAGAAAGAACTGCAAAAGTAACCCTCCAGTGAGCAAGAGATTGGACTAAGGACCACCAGAGACCTTTTCTAGATAGTATTCTGATTTCAAAGAAGATAATCTGGTATCTTTTAGTCAGTTGAGGGATCTCAGCTCTCAAAATTAATTTAATCACTTAATGGGGAAGTACAGAGTAAATTCTATGGAGTTTATGGAGTTTATGTGTCCATAAGGGAGTTTATTGAATATTGAATTTATTGTGATAATTTCATTTAGAAATACAGCATGGAGCCTGAGAGTTGTTATCTGAAAGCTATGACTATGACGGGTGTCAAAGAAAGATCTGAGTAAACACAGATTCACAATCCAAAGAGCTGCCACAATGTAACTAAAAGGCATTTGTAAGCAGTATTGGTCATATACTGAGTAAAACCTGTTGAAAAGTATGTCAAGATTTATTGTGAAACATTTTTGAGAAAAACTTTTCTTGACTGATTAAAATAACCTGACAAAATATCAAGTTTCAACAAAAAATACAATACATTTAAACTGAAATGTGGATTTTAAGAGCTGCAGAATGGTTTTGATTGCAGTTAAACAGTAATATTTTCTTTGTATAGAACCCAGTAACAGATGTTGCTTTCGTTTTTGGCAGTTTGTAAGAAATCTCTTTTGTTCGGTGAGCTCTAAACCTTGTCTATTGTATTTGCAGATCAATTTGTCAGAAGACATGGTCAGATCATGCTATTTAACTCCGTCTTCTTGTGGTCATTATCTATTCTTATTACCTGGGATGCTTTGTGTAAATACTCTTCATAGTACTACTATGAGTAAATGGTATCAGAAATAGACTCTATAACGCCTTTTGTTATTACCATTTTTGACACTGTGTTTGGACAACTGAAGAGTGCTTAGGAAACCACCTTTGTTCAAGTCAATTGCGTGGATAAAGGGAATGTGCACTCAAATGGGACCCTATGCTTAGACCTGCTTCTACTAATGCTGGTAGTGCAAAATGGCTTTAAGGCAAACCCCTGGATGGAGGAGACTTGTGCTACTCACATTTCAAGTTCCTGAGGTTGCACACATGTACTGACACTTTTCTGCTTTCCCTCCCCAAGGGCTATTGAATATGAACACTATGAAAAGAAGCTAGGAGATGGCTTTTTGCCTTGGCTGTGGCTTGAGAACTGGAAACAAAGAGAGGAAGACTGTTCAAAGTCATACCTGTCTACTACTTTCAGTTCTGCCAAGAGCTGCTTTGCCAAGGTGTCAGTATTTTAAGAAGTTTGCCAAATGTTATTAGCCATATTATTGTCATCTGTAGATTTATATTTTTTTAAAATACATATTTTTGTGCATAAATTCTGAAGCAATACACATTTTTATGAAGTCTAAGTTAATTTTCCGAAGAAAAATATTATTTGGATTTTTTTATTATCTTATGTTTTCTTGACTCTTCATATTAGTTGTACAGAACGATAAAACATAGAATCTACCAATGTCTAGTTTACAGACTTTGCAATTCAGAAGGAAATTGGAAAATACATACTTCCTGAAAAAGGGGAAAACAATTAGAAAATAGGCTTACAGAAAGGAGTTTGATACTAAATATATGTGATGGCATAAGGTTTATCAGTTCAGAAGTCAGAATGGTTTGAAGCAGTTTAGAGTTGTCTTTTCCAACAAGAGAAATATGTAGAGAATTTATCCGTTTTCTGAAGGAGGCTGATTTTGTTGCTGGCAAAGGCAAAGGTGGTTTGTCTCTACTTCACTGAAAGCACAACTGAATGCCTAATAAAATTACTGTGTAATACAGCATGATTGACAATGTCTGCTTAGGAAGCCGAGGAATAAAATACCAGAGGGGTTGAAGTTCACTGGCAAAACTCCCAGTGACTTCACAGGAGTTGGGTTTTAGTCTTAAATGAATAATGTTAACAAAATGTGCTTCAGAAACTTTGAGTTAATGTTTTGGTTCAGATAGGGTAGAACGGATAACTATGCCTGCAGGTATTAACAGATCAGACATATCTTTTCATGGCTGGGGGATTTAAGTGGGTCGGATAAGGGATGTGGTAGCAAAATATACCAGAGTGGAATCTGTGCAATCTTTCCAAAATCAGTCCGTTAGCAGGGTGTGACTGAATATATTTTGGCTGTGCAACTGGCAGACTCCCCTCCCTGCACCTCCTTCTATGTTTATGAACAAATACTGCTAAACTAGGAAGGTAACTGAGAGAAAGTATGCTGTGAACAGTTAGGACACAGCCTGAATGCAGTATGCCAAGGAAGAACAAGAGAGGAATGTGCAAAGAGAAGTAAATATATGCAGAAAACAAGAAAGGAAAAAACATCATTGTCATGAGTTCCTCAAGAATTGTTTATCTGTAAAGAGTAAGTAATTGTACCAGAAGTAATAATATAAGAGGGAGGACAGATGTATTTAAAGAGGTAAGGGTGGAGTTAGTTTTACATTTCTGAGCACAGGTAATATAAAGCTGTATCTATTTCACTAATCATAATTGCCTGGTTCTGTAATACTTAGTGAGACAAAACCACATTTCTGATCATCTGTGCTGTTTTCAACAGAGCCAGAATTCACCTGATCCCTTTTCAGACACCTAATGTTTGTTCATGACAAGGGATTGCCTAAACAGTGAGTTTAACGTACTTTCTTATGAGCTCTGGGCAGTTTCTGACCTTGGTGCCTGGTGCCATGTCCTTGTCTCCCAGCCACAGACAAGGAGGATGTCCCAGTCTTGCCCTGCCTGCAGAGGTCCCGACTTGGGGCAGGTACCTGTCACCTTGCTGTGAGAAAGAACAGGGAGAGCTGGCTGCAAAACGCAGCTCAGCCTTTATGACCACCACGGTTTAAAAAGAGGTGTTTAAATCATTATGCCTAGCAAGCAAATGGTTGACCGTTGTAGTTCCATGGTAGTAGTTGTGGTGCTGTAACTGCAACACTAGAAGAAGAATGATGCTTTGAAGATATTTCCTCTTCTTACAAACCTTGTGGTGGTGACAAATACTTAACGGATCTTTTGGTCCCTTGAAACAAGGGACTGTATTTTTTCAGCTTATTTTCTCATACAGGAGTATATTGGATTATGCTGAAGTAGAATAGTAAGGATAGACTAAAAGGAAAAAAACTACAAGATAAAGAGTGTAAATTTACTCTTGAAGATCATGGACAAAATTTTATGTTTTGTATTTGGATGGGATGGGAGTCATGTGTTTTAAATATGTTTTAATTTCTATGCTGTTTATTGAGATCTATTAGCATGAAAAAGCTAAACCACATCACACTACTTAATGCATGTCTTAGAAGTTCACACATTAATGTTATTTGGTAGGAAATAAGATGTAGGAACTCTAGCCACTTAAAACTCCTTTGCTGTCAAACAACATAGCTGTCTTGCAGAAACCCATCTCCACTAGACCTGCTCAGAGAAGCAACATGATTTCATTTGTTAATTTTCTACAAACTGTATGAAATCTGCTGTGTCAATTGTAAAGGAGAATTCTATGAGGGTTTTTTGGGGTGTTTTGTTTGTTTGTTTTAAAATTTATATATTTTTTTTTATCTTACTGTAATCAGAGAAAATCGATAGCAACTAATGAAACCACTTATCATTTTTCTCAGGTATTTCTGTACCTCAAAGATTTTTCCCTGTTTAACATATTGGAATCTCAAAGACCCCCAGTAGAAGGTAAGGTTCTTGAAATGTTCTTGAGGAGAAGAGAACAGAAGGTCTGTCCAAAGTGCCTTGGTCATAGGAGCTCAAGTCATCCTCTAGGCAAATTTTAGAATTTTCTTTGCATATGCAAGCAGCTTTCATTTGCATGAAAACCTGGCAGTTGAATTAATGCTTTCTGAGGTTTTTAGGTATTTTCAGTCTCCATATGAACACTGAACAGTGAAAATTTGCTTGAGAAATTTTTTAAGCCAGATTTTCGAATCTGATTATTTTTTAATATAACTTTTATATATTAGTCACTGATAAGTTTCCATTTTATGTTTCTAACTGGGAAAATAGTACTACACGTGTACAAACACAAATTCTGGCTGGGCTTGTACATTCCATAGGCTGAGCTTGTGTGGTGCATGTGTGCATGTGCCAGAAGTGTAGTGGCATTTCACACAATGCTTAAGAGATATTTGTGCAGATATTTTTGTGGACTTTTGTGGACTTTTGAACTACAAAACCCATTTATGTGTGCTTGACAATTGCTATGTGAGAACTAGTCTCTCTTGAGGCTGTCAGCCCTTGCCCCCATCTGTTTACCGTGATATGTCAAAGCTTGCAAGGATTTTTCAATCCAGAAGACCTGTGATATGTGCAGTTTATTGCTATAAGCAATGCATTTCAAAGGTGTCTAGAGAATGTACTAGTGGAAATCTTTTGATCTTTAAGCCAGCATGGAATATGATTTTCTTCCATAGCTGAATGTGCAGACATCCCGTGTTTTTTCCAATCAATTATTTGGATGTGCTAAGTCACAAGGCTTTGTTATTCTATTTGAGCAAAATTCTAAGCTTACATACACATGAAAGTAGATTCTGAAAAGGAAATTGCCTGTTAACTAAAGCCTTAAATACATTTCTTTAAGAAAGCCCAAGTGATCAGTTAGCTATCTTCCAACTATGCACTTCTTTCTAATTTAATGTATTACCTCTTTTACATCTTAACACACGACCTGTTACATAAGACAGAAGCTGTCTTTTGTGTTTCCAAACTACCGTCTCTTCTTTAAGCCAAAACATACATATGTTGACATGCCAAGTGGCTCCTTCAGTCAGGAAAGTGAAAACATGTTGAGACATGTCCTGGAGGTTGGGAAAATTGCCAGAAAATGTTTAGCTGGAATAAAGCATCAACAGTTTCATTTCTACTACTTTCAGCAGCAATCAGATCTCTAATTAAACTCCATTAACCTAAAAAAGAGCACAGCTGTGATGATGCAAATCAATAACCAGAGTAAATGCCACACTGATTTTATTAAGAAAGTTTTGAAGCTTTGCCCACACTACACATTCTTCCAAGTTTAAGCCTCTCTGCTTAACATGGGCTTAACTAAATTGTTCAAAATAATATGTAGTGCAGAGAAGTAATAGACTTTTTTGGAACACTGTTCACCTGAGAAATCTGGTTTCCCCTCACAGTTGAACGTGAAACTTGCAAGGTAGTGCCTATTATACATGACATTTCTTCACTCATGGCCTCTTTTTTCCTTTTTAAAAAGGGTTTTGCTGCAGATCTAAATGTGCCAGCACTGCACAAACAGTGAATTAATCTTCTACAAAGGCTTGCTCATAAAAAAGATTAAAAAAATTCAAACCAACACCATGAAGAACTTAAACCTTTGTATAATACATGGGCTCTGTGGCAGGATCTAATTCACTGTTTTCCTTTGTACACAAGAACAATCAAGTCTCAAATAAAGGTTTTGAGAGAGTATATAAACAGGTCTTTTAAAACAAGCAAATGTGTCCTTTTAAGTCCTTACTAAACAGACACAGGCTGATGAGGATACTGAGGCTACTTGCAAAACAACCCCTGCTGAAGGCAACATGTTCAAAAGTTAGATCTAAACCACAGAAATGCCAGGTCCATAGGACATATTTCATACTGTTAAAATGTCTGGAAACAGATTACTTAGTCCTCACAATCAACAAGCTTCACAGGATAAGAGTAGGTAACTGAGACTCTGTTTTAACCTTCTCATGCTCTGCCAAGAGCCTTCAAAAGTGTTCCTTTCTTAAGTGTTCTTAAGTATCTGTAAAAATGTTATTTAAGAATATCCAGATTTAATGTGGCCTCCAAACTAGTCTGGATCTGTCCTAAACCCATAAAAATCAGGAAATTCTGTACTCTTTGTCTCTTTAAACCAGTGGTCCCCCCCAAAATATATTAAGCTTCAAAATTTCTCATGCATTCTTATCATCAGACTTTTTGAATTGGAAACAATGTAAACTTTGTAGCTTACTTTGGTTCTGTGGACCACTTCCCATGACCTCATGGCCTGTAGTTTGCAAACAGGTCCTCTAAGATGCATGCATACGATAATGAAAATCATGGCTACTTCTGTTGGCTGCCACTTGAATTTGGTACAGTGGGTAACAGTATTACAGTGAGACATAGACTTTTGGCAAGTGGGCAACCCCAACTTACACTCAAGGTCCTAATTTAGTTATGTATCCATAAGATGTCCCCTGGAAACTGAAAGACAAGGAGCAAAAAAAGTTTTTCTCTTGTGTTTCCTCTTACGCACCTGAAGAAATGCGAAGCTCTCCTGCATACTACCTGATGCAGCCAGGGCATTTCAGCTCCTATGCACTGCCTTCTTCTTTATGGCATCTGTTGGCGTGGGGCTTGACTCTTCAGCAGGCTTGCAGAGCTAGTTCCCTTCCTACTTGACAGCAAAATAGCATCTGGAGGGAACAGTGTAACAAAGCCCCAGGCTAAACTGTAACTTTTTTTTACTTTTTTTGTGTTTTCAGACCTGAGTGACCCAAAGTTACACCACCAAAAAAGTATGTGTATTCCCATCTCCTCTAAAAAAATCTTTGTCCTTAAATAAAAGTCTTTAAATGATCATTAAGTATGAAAAGTCCTTAAATACTTGGTATATTATAGCATACTGGTACTCATGAATGTAAGAATATGTACTTAGGTGTGTATTCCTGCCCTTAAAAAGCCAAAGACATTTGTTTGTATTGAATACATTTTTATCTTCCTGCTCTCAAACTAACATAAATGATGAAGGCAAGTAAAACATCTCCATCATTAGGGGTCTCCCTAAATGACACACTGTCCTCTTGTTTAAATCACCTAGTTCCTTCTTAAAGACTAAACATTTTAATGAGTAATATAAGCCACAGCCTTGTCTCAGAGATTTATTGACGCTGGTGGGTTCCAAGCTTAGGTCTGTAGGCGCTGGAAGGGATCAGGAGGAACTGGCACATCTTCCCTGCAGAACTGGAAGCTCCGGGGAGCTCACAAGTCCTTAGGCCAAGTTTCTCTTACAGCGCGAAGGCTTTTCAGCACAGAGTGGGAAAACTGGAAATAAGTAGCCAGCTTAGCTGTCACCACTGGGGGCCACTGCTACTTAACAAGACAGAGGCAAAGGGAGGCTGCTGCAAGGCACTGACAAGAAATGGTTCCTGGAGAGAAGCAAGGAACTGCCCGTGTGTGGAGGCGCCGTTCAGAGATGGGAATAACCAGCAAAGATATGTGCAAGCAATTGAAATCTCCTGACAATAAACATACGAAGGATATGCTAAGACTTTTGCTGAATGTCATCAAGAGTGACAGCAGAAGCGGCACCAACCACCCTCTGCAGCAGTATTCCCAGTCCTGTGTAGGTCCACGTATCTATTGGAAGTGGCTTTCATACCTGTAATAACTGGGACCCCTTGCTAATCACATCTAGTCGAAAGTGAGTCGTCATCACCGTTGTCTTCACTGATCAGGAACGACTTTTCTTGCTAAGAAAGAGAAGAGTCAATATGCAATAGTAAAAAAAATAAAGTTGGGCAGCAGAGATTTTTTTGGGGAGTAATCAGAGGTAAGACAAACTGGAAAACTATAAGATGGACAGAGGAATTACATACAAAAGGGAAGTGCCTTCTCCTTATAGTCTAAGATGTATTTTTTCCTCAATACTACTTTTCTGTATTTCAGCACATACTTCTGGTATGATGTAGAACTGTGAATTCTGGACTGGATGCAACAGTCAGGCTTTTCCCAGGGTTTCACCTAAAGATTAAGAAACCTGAGGGGAAAAGCTTTCTTGCTCCAGAAATAACCCACATCTATAATATTACTTTACAGATAAATCGACCCTTCTGAAAATCTTTGGTACAGAACATATTAGCCTTATATAGAAACCAAGGCATGAGTTTTCCCATCTCTTATGCATAAGATGATGGCACAACTCACTGACTTCAAAAGGGCTAGTGTTCATAACATAAATAACATAATAAATAACAAGGGACTCACCTCACAACAATTTGTCACACTGATGCAATATAAATTTGTTCTGGAGAGGAGCAGTTAACATGTCACATGCATTAACATTTGCCCCTTAGCACAGCTAGTTTTTGGACAACAGCAGATATTTTCCTTTCAGTCTCAGCTGCCGTGCCATGCAGGAGTGACATCTATGGGCCAGACTCACTGAATGTAATCCTTCTGAAAAATAAATACAGATAGAGGTGAGAAAAGGAGAACAGAACAAAGAGAGATTACTTGCCCCAGAATCAGTGGGCAAGCTAACCTAACTGTTGCTAAGTATTGTTGAATGTTGATCTCCCACCAAACACTTTAAACACCTCTTGGGCACTAAACAAGCACTGTACCACACTGGGCTCTATCAACCCAAACCTCTGTTTGCAGACCAGGCTGGAGAAACCCATAAAAGAAAAATGGTAAGAAAAGCAGGTGTGGGTCATGGAGGGGTGTTCCTGACCCTATCCCCCTGGGAGAGCTCTGGCACTGGTACTGCTATTGTACAGTGTTAATTAGATCATTCTAATTAATTAATTCAAAGTGTAAATTAGGAAGGAATGAAGATAAATTACACTAATACATTTAACCCCACGCTGTTTATTTAGCAGTTGAACAAAATAATGTGGTTAAAGATTCTAACAAGGCAAAAACCCAAGACACAGCTGTCTAATAGCATTAAAAATGAGATCTCATCCTGTGCTGCGGGCACATACTGCTGGTTTGCATTTAAAAGGGTTGCCAAGATAGCTGTACTGGCAAACCCTGCTAGTGTAGATGCAGCTGATACTAACAAAGCAAACAAACAAAAATAAAGAGTATTTTAATCTTCTGAATGAAATAACCTGCACTAGTACGTGAATTATCTTGCTGGTACAGCTCTGCTAGTGTTGGAACTTTCGCTGGTGTCGCTAGGGTTGCTACGGTAGTCTAGAAGACATTTTAGCTACATAGGTATGTCTGCAAAACATTTAAGTGTCAATAAAGCCATATTATAAAGGTAGCTATTTAAGGACCCAAGAATATATTTCACCACAGAAGCTAAACCAATTTAAATAAAGTGTGAGGTGAAACTCTTTTAGTTAAAACAGCAGTGCTCCCCTGCCTAGCAAGCTAGATTGGGGTTGAACAGAGTTTTTCCTACCCCAACTTTTTTGAGTCATATGTGGCACTTAGAATTCCAGAGATGAAAAATTAAAATATTTTGTGGTTTATACACTTTCCGGTTTTGAAGGCCACACTTCCATTCTACATAGTAATTCTTTCAGACTTTTATGAAAAATACGAACAAACAAAAAACAACAAAACCAAACCAAAAAACAACCAACCAAACAAAAAAACCCACAACCCAACAGAACCAGTCCTAAGTGATTATTGATTTCACATTACTCTACAAGCTGGTACTTTGTGAAAAAGGCCAATTATCTTATGATTTGTGATAAAATTATGATATTTAGCAACACTTCAAAGATCCTATCTAACCTGGCATACAAACACCAGGAGAAACATGTTAGAACTAGTTCATTGGGTATGTTAAACTATGTCCTGGAATAGGCTAGGCCAGCTTTGTTTTCAGCAGTGTCAAAATACAGCTTAGCCCATCTACAAAACTGGCTTAACCAGAACTGTGTTTAATTGTGACCTGATTTTGTTCTTAGACCAACATAAACCAGGCCAAAGACTTGCTTTGGACCAAGTTAATTTCTTGAATGTTTTTTTTCCATGATAGCCATGAAAGCATTCTAAATGTGCTGTAAGATGTATTCAGCCAGAGTTGCCTAGTTTTAACTCCTGTGCAGAAAGGAGGAGAAGCACTTTAGAAGATCCTTGTCACCTCCCATGAGCATGTTCAAGAGAACTGCTATTTGTAAGCATTCCAGGTGTGGAAATACAGGCAGAGGACTATGGAACTTAATTTTCCTTCTCTCTCTGCTCCCACCAGTAGCACTGCTTTACACAGTGCATATGAGCAGGCTTGCATGCACGCGGAAGGGGCTGTCTGGCTGTGTAGCTGTTTCCGCAACGGATGATGTACAGCTTCATCCAGTCTTTCTGTCCTGATTAACTTCAACAGGTTCTTCACTTTATGGAGGACAAGGAAGATATGTGCTACATCTGAAGAGGTACTTCATCTCTTTCAGGGTTATTGCCTCATTCTGTTCCTGTCCAAATCTCTGTGCTGTGAGGATCTGTGCAAGCCGTGCTTGTTGTCCTCTCTACAGACCTAATTTTTCACTGGCCTCTCCTCATAACCATGCTCAGAATCAGTTTTACAGTTCAAACTTTGCTGACTGATAGATTAGGTAATGTTATCCTACCATTTCTGTTTTTAACTCAAGGTGGCAGTTCTACCTGTTGGAAGTTTGTCCTCACGCTGGATGAAGTAATGAGGCCCTGTGTTTGTAATTGCATAGGATGATATAATCTGACTTCCTGACACGAGACTATGAAAGCTTTACCGTAATGGAATTAGCTTTAAGGAGACAGGATTTGGGTGGAATCTCAGCAGGTTTTGTTGGGGGAAAATGGTAGAAAACAAGATCAAGGCATTTTATGGGAAATGTTATAATGAAAGGAAAACCTGAGACTCATAAATTGGACAATCTGATGTGTAACATGTTGAACATTCAGAATCTAAACCAAAATCCTCTAGAGATGCATGACTTAAGTGAGCAACGGTGTCCATGAATACCCCTTGCATAGGGTCGTTTACAATTTCCAACACCTTCTCACACCTAAACGGCTTTGGAACATGCTTTATTACTTACAGATGTGCAGCATTTTCAGATCTTGCAATCTGCAATACTTCATGCTATAATCAAGCAATATTGCAAAAAAAGAAATAATCTGGGAAGCTAATTACTCTTTCATCTGCTCCCTGTTCAGCCATGATCTCTCGGCTCTCTGGAATTCCAGACGTGTTCTGCTGTACACTAAGTGTGTGCTTATCTCCAGTCTCTGGAGCCCAGCAACAGGAATACAAGTAACCCTCTGCATGTTAGTTATATGGCTTGCAGGGTTTTTTTAAACAGAAATTTGGGTGACATTTTATTATAATGAATAAACAAATTCTCCAAACTGTTATATGCAGGTAGGAGTTTCCTGCTGCTGGAAGTAAAATGATTGTTCTTATCTTCCTTGAAGCCTCCTCAGGCTAGTATCGTTGCTTTAAATGGTATTAGCGAATGGGAAATTAGCATTATGAACACTGTTTAGTACTGTATCCCGTATTTTTCTGGCAGAGAGCTGCACTGCAAACACCACAACGTAAACACTGCTGTTACGCCCAGAAGATGCTTGCTTTTGAAACCGGCCTTTTCTACAAGCGCGCTGTTCTCACATTTCGCTAATTGTCTGGGCTGAGCCGGGCTCAGCTCCGCGGGCCTCGGGAGC
>NW_009970722.1:123362-163595 GCF_000747805.2 Chaetura pelagica
AAGGGGCCGCTCCCGGAGTGTCCCCGCTCCCGGAGTGTCCCCGCTCCCGGAGCCGGCCGGGCGCTGCTGTCCCCGCGCTGCCACGGGAGCTGCAGCACGTGGTGCTTGGTCGGGGAAGGAGACCAGACGCATTTAACTTTACGTGCCGTTTCTTTATCAGGTTGGGAAGAAAAGGAGCAAGCTTGTTTTCAGAGGCGGAGTTGTTGAGGCGTTATGATGGAGGGTACCTGGAGGAGTTTAGAGTTGGGTTTCTTTGTCTGCATGTGGTGAGCAGTCCTACGTTTCTAGCAGGAGAAGCGTGTTCTGCGTTCCGTTTCGCTGCAGGTTCCTAGGAAGCCGCTGAGTTTGTGCTGGAGGACTTTAGGTAGGCTCAGCGTTCGGCTCTGCAGCACCGGTAGGATCGCTGCAGATTCAGCAACTGAAAGCGGTGTTGGAGAAATGGATGGGATGTTTAGCAGATTTCCTCTCCTTCAGCTGTTTCACTGATTCTAAACAAAAACGCAACCGCCACCATGTAATTACAGAGTCATACCTAAATGAGCCTACATCAGGGATGTGTCACTAATTTGAAAATACTTGATTTTTTTCATTGGACTTAGGATGAGACCTGCATGCTGTAGGAGTAGGGCATGGAGTTTGTTGTTTAGTCTTGAAGTAGTGTTTACTGCTGAGCTGCAGTGACAAGTAGCCTGTTGAAGTGTAATTATAAATCAAAGTCTTGGTTCCACCCCTGTCCCTAGATAAAATCTGTATCTGCAATTTACTGACCACTTCTTGTCCTTTACATACAAATATTATTATTTCTAAGGAAAAAAATGCCTAAAGGGAATTGACTCATATTATTCAAGATGAAATTACCTCTGTTGAAGTATTTGAGGCTTGCTTAATTTCCATCACCCAACAGAGAAATCAGAGATGTCATGTATACATTTGAATATTCTTTTAAGATTACGGACTGAGCTAATTGTCAGAAACTGCAAAAGCACATATTTACAGAAACACGGCCTGTTAGTAAATTAGGGTAATTGCTTGTAAGGGTGTTTGTTTGACTAGTCCATGTGTGAATTCATCTGGCAACCACACTGCAGAAAAAAGATATGTATAGATATGTATCTTCATTCTGTTTGGGGAAATATGTCATCTTATCTTAAATGAGAATTGACATGCTTTGAATTCTCAGTAGATGACAGTGTAGTGATAAAGGCAATGTTACTGGAACAGTTAAAGACCATCAAAAGTGAAATTGCAAGTGCTTCATGAGAAATGGCATTGCTTACTGAAAGACCAAGTCTTCTGTTTTAGTGGGATGAAATGCTGATGCCTTATTCAATAGCTGTTTGAGAGTGACTTAAGGTTTGTTTTTTTTTACTGTGGTGTTCATTGCTGTGGGTGGGCTTGGGTAACAAGCAGTGATCTGTTCCTTCTCTCTGCATATCTTCTGTAGCTCACTAGCCTCCAATGCATGCATAACTTCAGGGTGTGTTTTTAATGTCTGGCTCTATTTTGGTGTGGTTTTGGGCTCATTCTGAATTATGCTGAGTGAGTGGTATTCACAGGAGCACAGAGACCACTGAAAGATCTGGATGCCTGTGTTTACAGCCTTTGACACAAACTTTACCTGCCCTGTTTTTGAACTCTCTGTGCATGATAAAAGTAAGTTTTTGGTGTACTCTGAATTCTCCCTATACGTGAGGGGAAAGGAGAGGAATGGTGTTTCCATAGAGATCCTGACATGCCTCGACTGTGGTGCCTACACATTCATTTAATTGGGATGGAGAGCAGGGAGACAATGAGCATCTTCATATCCTAGTGACTCTATTGTCTCTCATCAGTGGTTGTTTAGCTCCTGTCTTGCTCTCTGGCAAGGAAACATTGCAGTGTGGGGAAAGCCAATTTGCAGAGATCTAGTGAATGCTTTGTACTGTATCATAATTGCATTTAAAATGGTAAAGTACCTGGGAAAGTTAAAATTTTGTGAGGGGTGCTTTGCCAGTAGAGGGTTCACCTTCCCCTCAGTGTTTGTGTACTAATATTTCAAGCCATGACCCTTTCTGTAATTCTTAATTTCCAGCAGTTTTCAACCTGTATATGGTCAGTATAATCTTTTTGGCTATAGATTAAGTTGGTAATTTTAGTTTAATATTAGTGCTCAGGATCCTTGAATGCCAGGTGGGTCTGTGTTTGCTAGACAATACAATTGAAGTAAAGGTAACTTAATTTTCTTTGTGAAAGGGTATGTGTTGTGAAGATGTACCAACCTCCTTAAGTTGTTTTGTGCGTACTGCATTTAATATGCTGGTCTGGGGACCACTGGTAAAATAATGTTCCAAATATCTGCATGGTAGAGTGAGACAGATACAATGCTCTGTGGTTCTGATGGGAAGGGTTTTGCTCTGTTTTGCAGGATTTTGAATTGAGCACTATATACTGAGTTGTTTTGCTTATTCTTTCCAGTTCCACTTTGATTCCATCAGCAGGTCAAGTTCCAGATTAAAGGAAATGGGCTATGTTACCTTAGCAGTAAAATGTCTCTTTGTTCTTTAATTGATGTTGGTTTGAGGGGCTTTTTTTCTGTGACTGAAGGGAAAGGTGTATCACAAACTTGCTGTTTGATGTGACAAATCAATTATTCTGTATGCTAGCACATCTAGTGAGAATGATGGTACCTGCTATGCTGCAGTTAATCTGCAGGTTTTTGACATTCCATATACACAAATCTTTCTGAAATTGAGTCTGCTGCCTAAATTAATCATACAGTTTCAGTTTTTTTTGAAGATTCAAGTTGTACAAATCTAAAAAAAACCTATGTATTTATTTTTAAATGTCTTTTTTTTTGGGGGGGGGGCAGGGTCAGGGCCTTTAAAGCTCTTGTGTCATTTAAGCATGAGATGTTGGAATAGATTTGTACAGTTCTGTGCTGCTTAAACGTGCTCAGTAATATGTAAATGTTCTAGTCCATGAGAGAGGGAAGTATATCCACATTTAAAATCTGCATAAGTGGCCCCAGGTCATGCTCTGTCTTGAGCATTGGGTGCTTTCTAGGCAGGCTTTTGCCCTGATTCTTATTTGAAGATGCAGTAAAAGAGACTCTGCACATGCAAATATCATATTAATTAGGGAAGCTCGGTTCTCTTCTTTCTCTGAGCTTCCTCTGCAGTTTGGAGAGAGAGAGAGAATGAGGGTACAGCAGTAGTGATCAACAGCTGCATCTTGTACTGTGCTCTCTCTGCTTCATCTCCTGCAACCTCCACTGTGGCTTCTTGGCCATTAGCTTTATATGGATGGCAGTATTCCTCCCTTTTCCTACACTCCAGGCTGTTTTGGCTTAGGCTGTTAAGTAAGTCTGGAAACTTGTTCCTGTAATCGTACATAGACATGCATATCATAGTAGATATCAGTAACATTAACCTCCAAGTTAGGAGGTTAGGTTTGTTAGGAAGAAGGTAGAATAGGGAGTGTATGTCTTGTATTTCATGTCTCCTCTGAACCCTAAAATGAACCAATGGCTTGTGCTGCAAGTACCTGGCTCTTGAGCTACCTTCCGAGGTGATGTCCCAATGACTTCAGTTGATAGTTAAAACACATTTTTCTGCTGTCTCTGCCTGTGCATATGCTGTATCACTTTAGCAGGAGGCCACTGGCAGATTTCAAGATGTAATCTGTAGCATTCGTGTGCCACAGTTTTTTGAAGGTTTTGCAAATAAAAGTTTATGATTGCTGCTAGGTTTTTATTTTACAGTTCCTATTTTTCATTCTCTGCTGTTGCATATGGAAGAATTATACCAAAGGAAAGTTTCCTAATGAGATTAGTAGGTTTTTGTTCCCCAGTGCAGCTTCTGGCATTCCTTAGGTATTCTGTCTGGTAGCTCTTCCTGCTATGATTCAGTACAGGAGAATGTTTCAAGCGTGTGCATGTGTATGTATGTAATGAATCAGCTGCTCTAGGTTGGGGAAGGGTGAGAAAATCAGTCCTGGTTCCTTTTCTTTATCCTCCGACTTACTGTATTGCTGTGAAAGTTGGAGATCAGGTTTCTCAAGATAAACCTGCTCTTGGGCAACAAATTTAGAGTATGTCATTTAAGAAACTCATCTTAGAAAAAAAAAAAATAAATACATGCCAAATGTGGATGTAATTCTCTGTTCACTCTTCTATAAATTAAGACTTTTTTCTCCATCTTGTAGTCAATAATAGAGGCACTTTTTGATATGTAAAAACAACACCAAATTTAACTGTCTCATTAATCTAATTTTTTTTTTCTTTTATAGGTGTGAAAGAAAATGTCAGTCAGCATGCATGAGAATCGCAAATCTAGGGCCAGTACTGGCTCCATAAACATATACTTGTTCCACAAGTCATCCTATGCTGATAGTGTCCTTACTCATCTGAACCTTCTGCGTCAGCAGCGTCTCTTTACAGATGTGCTTCTCCATGCTGGGAACAGGTCATTCCCCTGCCACAGAGCTGTCCTAGCTGCTTGTAGCCGCTATTTTGAAGCAATGTTCAGCGGAGGATTGAAGGAGAGCCAGGACAGTGAAGTCAACTTTCATAATTCAATTCACCCAGAAGTCTTGGAGCTTCTTCTGGACTACGCATATTCCTCCAGGGTTATCATCAATGAGGAAAATGCAGAGTCACTGCTGGAGGCTGGTGACATGCTAGAGTTTCAGGACATTCGGGATGCTTGTGCAGAATTTCTGGAGAAAAACCTGCATCCCACTAACTGTCTTGGCATGCTGCTGCTGTCAGATGCTCACCAGTGCACCAAGCTCTATGAGCTCTCCTGGAGGATGTGCCTTAGCAACTTCCAGAGTATCAGTAAGAGTGAAGACTTTCTCCAGCTGCCAAAAGACATGGTAGTGCAGCTCCTTTCCAGTGAAGAGTTAGAAACTGAAGACGAAAGGCTGGTATATGAATCAACTATCAACTGGGTCAGCTATGACCTGAGTAAGCGTCACTGTTATCTGCCTGAGCTATTGCAAACAGTGAGACTGGCCCTCTTGCCAGCCATATACCTCATGGAAAATGTGGCCATGGAAGAACTTATCACCAAGCAAAGGAAAAGCAAAGAGATTGTAGAAGAATCTATAAGATGCAAGTTAAAGATCTTGCAGAATGATGGAGTGGTCACTAGTTTGTGTGCCAGACCCCGAAAAACTGGCCATTCACTTTTCCTTTTGGGT
The DNA here is from genome assembly GCF_000747805.2 of Chaetura pelagica. Classification (NCBI taxonomy): domain Eukaryota; kingdom Metazoa; phylum Chordata; class Aves; order Apodiformes; family Apodidae; genus Chaetura; species Chaetura pelagica. Next base: position 128,544 of record NW_009970722.1, read on the forward strand.
GGCCAAACCTTTATGTGTGACAAGCTGTACTTGGTGGACCAAAAGGCAAAGGAGATCATTCCAAAGGCTGACATACCAAGTCCACGGAAAGAGTTCAGTGCTTGTGCCATAGGCTGCAAAGTGTATATCACCGGGGGAAGAGGATCAGAAAATGGAGTCTCCAAAGATGTGTGGGTGTATGACACTCTTCATGAGGAGTGGTCAAAGGCTGCTCCCATGCTGGTAGCTAGGTTTGGGCATGGCTCTGCTGAACTTAAGCACTGTTTGTATGTAGTAGGAGGACACACCGCAGCAACTGGTTGCCTTCCAGCTTCTCCTTCAGTATCCTTAAAGCAAGTAGAACAGTATGACCCTGTGACCAACAAATGGACCATGGTTGCCCCACTGAGAGAGGGCGTAAGCAATGCAGCTGTAGTCAGTGCAAAGCTTAAGCTGTTTGCTTTTGGAGGTACCAGCGTTAGCCATGACAAGCTGCCCAAAGTTCAGTGCTATGATCAGTGTGAGAACAGATGGACAGTACCAGCCACCTGCCCCCAGCCCTGGCGCTACACAGCTGCAGCTGTTCTGGGCAACCAGATTTTTATTATGGGTGGAGATACTGAATTCTCTGCATGCTCTGCTTATAAATTCAACAGTGAGACATACCAGTGGACTAAGGTGGGAGATGTGACAGCTAAGCGAATGAGCTGCCATGCAGTGGCATCTGGAAACAAGTTGTATGTGGTTGGAGGCTACTTCGGCATACAGAGGTGCAAAACATTGGACTGCTATGATCCCACATTAGATGTATGGAACAGCATAACAACTGTGCCCTACTCGTTAATTCCCACAGCATTTGTCAGCACATGGAAGCACCTCCCTTCATAATTGTGTGTATGGTGCAAGTACAAATTATCAGGTAAGAAACAGCACATTTGAATTCCACTGTAATAATAATGAAGCTTTTTCAGCAGCAGTCTGAGGAGGGTGAGTATATGCAATCCAGTTTTACAGCTGGAGCATCTGAGACACATGCATTCATAGACTGTTGTAAGCCAGGCACTGCATCTGTGACAAAGCCAGATGCTCGCTTTATGGGGCCTTTTTCTCCATGATTTAGGTGTGAAGTACTGAGCAAAAGTAACTTTTTCAACTTGTGGGGAAATGCAGGTGATCTTCAGGAAACTGAATCCTGCTCTGTGTTTAAATACTAAATGCATACTCAACAAGAGTTTGGTGCCATTTTCCTGACAACAGAGGCTAGGTCACACCATATATCCAGTGACAGTGCTCAAAAAGATGCTCTGAATTCTAATCTGAAGCCTGATAGTGAATTCACTTGAATTTCCAGGCGGAGAGCATGCTTTCTCCATTCAGACAGCCTTTAGGGGAACTTCCTGTCTTAGGAAAGGCACGACATGCCCAACTTTCTATCTCGTCTAGACAGCCTGGTCGCACCTGCGTGGACTAAGGTGGCATTTGCTCCAGTGATACACTTTAAAATACAGATTTTTCAAAATACTTATGGTCGTATACATTGGACTAGATATAGTGTCAGTAAGACATAATCAATATTGCTGGCTGAAATAATGATCTGTCTATAGCAGGCACTCTTCCAAAACAGTTTAATTATACACAATGGGCCAAGTGCTTACCAGATACAACTTCAGCATTGTATTACAAGCAAGTCTGAATTTGGCCTTGCTTGTTTGGTTGTTGATTTCTGATTTTTAGGAGCAGGGGAGAAAATGTTCATGGAAAAGAACATTATAAAAATCTGGGTACCTACACATATTGCCAGTGTTTTTCAAATCTGTGGTGTGTTTTTTCATAATAACTACTAACTGTTACTTCAACTATTACTAATTTTCCCTTATTTTTATCTTCTAGAGTTACATCACTTGAAATAAGTCACTGACATTTTCCAGAACTATTAAGCTGTGTATTTTGCAACAAATCTGGCAGACTCCCCTTAGTGTTGTATTTCCCTCACTCCCCCCTTGAGTCTTTAGTGCAGAATCACAGTTACCACCAGCCAACCAACCAAATATACTGGCATGCTTAATCCTGCATAATCTAAGCCCTGTGAGTGGCAATTTCTTTTTGGATTTGAACAGTGTGTAGTGTAACCATGAAGGCAAGGAAGGGTCTAAGCGACAAGGCAAATAAATACAGTTGCAGTAATTAAACAAGCTCTGTATTTACATCTAAGTCTTGTGCCATCAGCTGCTCTTGTCTCAGGTGGTTGTTTGTCTGTAAGACACTGCTCTCTTTTCTCGTTGCTTTTTTTTTTTTCCCAGGCTTACTGCTGGGGAGATCCTTGAGACTTAGCAGATCCTGGGTGCTGGGAGTAGTTGCACCCCTAACAGCCAGTGAATGGAAGCCCTGATCTCTGTGCAGTGCCTTCTACCCTAGCTGGGAACAAAATCTTGACATCTTCAGTTAATTTCTATTATTTCCGACTTCCAGCAGTTCTCAGTGTTATCAGAGCAGCATTATTGAATGCCCGGACTCAAGTCTGTGCCAAGAAAAATATTGACTTACTCTTCTGAGACTGACTTAATTGTTCTAAAGTTTACAGTACATGAGAGGGAGTGTTTTACTTTGAAAAAGAGTCTTGAGAATGTAACGGTGCAAAAAGCTTTCCTTTGCAGTATCTTGCTAAAATCCATTATTTTAGTTTCAGTAACACTTAAAATAACTGGCTTAAGTAGCACACAAAGTAACTGGCTGAACACAGCTGCAGACTAAAACTTTCCAATGCTGTGTGCTCATCCAGCAAGTACGGTTTTTCTTGTACTGACTCCTGCTGCTTTGTCTGTGGGTGGGAGGGACAAAAAGGAAATTACTTCTGATTACCCTCTATTTTCATGGTGCTGTGTGGCCCCAGACTGCTCTTAGGAAGACTTCAGTCTGCTTTGTCCTGTTCCTCAAACTTGAGACTGTTGAGTAAGTTGGGGTTTTGTTGGTTGGTTGGTTGTTTTTTTTGGCCCTGTGTTTTGGAATTGTTTATAACTTTTTAAAAAAAGTTTATCCTATGATATGAAACATTGTTTTGGCTTCAGTGTTGATGCATGTGTTTCAGTGGGAAGAACAACATGCTACCCTGAAGAATGTCTAGGGAACACTAATCAACACTAAGTGCAACGACTTTTTTTTTTAGATAGCCTGTTTCAAGCCCATAGTTGCAAAGAGGTTCGATGCTCTGGGCTGTTACGTAGGCTACCATGTTTCCTGTGAGTGTTCCCTGTTCTTGTTTGCACAGCTTGGGAGGGGTGTGTTGTGTTCAAATGAACTGTGAGTTCACTGGAGCTCCTTTGCATTGTAATGATGTAGGATTTGCTTCCTAAAATTTTAGCATTGCTCTCAGAAATTGTGATGAGCTGATGATGGTTTGAAAACTGGCATTTTAATATAGCTTCATTTTGAAAGTGCATAGCATAATCTCAGCATATAAAGGCTGAATATTTCATTGTATAATCAATTTTTATAAAAGACTGTAGGATAGAATTACTGATGCATGGTGCATTGCTGTGTGAAAAGAAATGAGGCAGACTTCTGCTCTAATGAATAGCAGATATGTTTTAAGTAAGGGGATTATATGCCCCTTTCTATATTGTGAATAAATTCAATTCAGAATTCTTCATGTTGAATGGAGGAGTTGGAGTGAGGCACTTTCACCTTCTCTTCTGCTTAATTCCAACCAGGTTTCCCTTGGCCCAGGGACAGAAAAAAATCTTTGTTACATGTTCATGCGTTTACGTGGGCTTTTGTGGAAGAGAAGTTGCACAAGGTTATGTTTGCTTAAAACAAATTCACAAACTTTTAGCATTGTGAGTGAACATAGAAATGTTGAAGTATGCAGAATGCAGAGACCATCATATTAAACTGTATTGGGCCAGTTTGATTTAGGTTTCAAATTACTGAATTTAAAGCTGAATAATTATGTTATTGGCTTGCTTATTTATCAGTAGTTGGTATTGCACAGGAACACTGAAGTGGTGGTGGGGTGAGGAAAGCCCATCAACTGGATTGTGTCCTAAACCTATCTTCTAAATTTTCTGACATCTAACAAAAACCTTGTCTGAGCAAACCCCTTTACATGTTTTATCTTTTTTTTTTTTTTTTTCTCCCCTCTTCCTGTGCTTTTAGTGTACTCCCTCATTTGGATAAGAGAATTGGAACCTCAGATCTGGAGAAACAGTTTTAATGAAGAAAAATCATTTGGTCTCTCTTACATTTGAAGAAAATAATCTGCACCTTGTAAATTATCTAACCTGGACATGAAGGAATGGTAGGACAAAAAAAGTCTTAAGTGCTTCAGCACATGGTTTAAATATTAATGGATGAACCCATGATCTGGTCCTTGTGCTAGTAATTGTGGATTAATGCCAACATTAATCAGTCCTTTAAAGGAGAAAAAGAGACGGAAGTTCTCTGAGCTGTGCAGCACACAACACTCGATTTCCATGGACTCTGCTGTTATAAATGTGAAATTTGAAATGGTTGTCACCTCTCTTTGTGGTGGTTTTTAAGTGCCAGCGCCAGCTGCAGGAGGAGCAGGCCAGCTGAAGTGGTGAAACACCGCTCTGAATGAAGATACAAGTGTTGCTGCTGACCTCTGCTAACCGGAGCCTGCTTGTCTGTGGGCAGTGTCCACAGCATCTCTCAGATCCTGTGCTGCGTTGTCCTGTGTGCAGCAAGTGACCCCTCCCCTTGATAACAAACAGCCCGGTGGTGAAATTTTTCTGAAACCTTGGGGAACAAAACTTACATCCCCCAAACGCTCCTTGTTCCCTTTCATCCCTGTATTTATAAGTAATTCAAACTGTTCCGTTCCTGTTATGTTACTTGTTATAGATAATAGTTATTTATTGTTCAGTGCTTGCATGCTGAAACAATGCCTGCAATTGTCTTCATGTCACAAGGGTTTGTGTGAATTGTTGTACGTTTTGCACATTTTGTGATCTCTGACTTTCTCTGCTGCACAAAGAAAGAGAACTGCTCGGTAACAGTTGGAGATGGGAGGGAGGTGTGGCTTCCTGGTCGGAAATGTGGGGATTACAAGGCAGGATCTTAAATTACACACATCCTAAAGGAAGAAGCCATGGAGGTCACTTTCTCAGGCCACCAGCTCCCCAGGTTGCATGTGGTGTGTCTTGTAGATGGTGTCCTTGCTACATTTCATGTGCTGGTCATGCCTTTCAATTTCTAATCTGGAAATAGCTGAAATCTGTTGCAGCTCTCTCTTTGTGCAGCTTCCTGGTTGCAACACAAATACTGTGGAAGAGCTTCTGGATACCAAGCCCAGATGAAGTCATTGCCCAAAGTTATTTATTTATTTATTGTGTTGGAGGAGGGATACTTACATTACAGCCACACTGACCTGAGTGAGTGGAGTATGGTGATTCAAGAATAAAAACAAAAACCTCAAGACAGGTCACTGATGAAGTCTTAACAAAAGAAAAAAGAAGAGCACCAATTTTGCACTGACTGGATTGCCTCACGCATCTGGATTTCAGATCATGACTGTCCAGGTGTCAAAGACTCAAGCAATCTAGCCAAATTCTTATGGGGATATAAAATGAATTTCAAACCTCTTCATCTTAAAAATCGCCTTCAAACTCTGCTGCCTTTTACTTTCCTTAGCTGGGTGTGTCGTTAACCACTTGGTTGCTCAGAAGCATCCGATACAATCCCAAGAAACCAAACTTTGATTTTGAAATAAGTTTTTCTTATTGGTCTGGTCTTGAGACAGTGATGAAGATACTCTTTCTTCTGCATTTCAGAAGCTTATGTTTCACAGATGCTTTCTTTGCAGACCCTGTCATGAAGCATGTATTGTATTGTGGGTTTTTTTCTTAAATGTTTCTGGAGCCCAACTCAACTGACACATTCAGTAACATGATTGGTGTGTGCTGCGGTAAAAGTAAACAGCTGCATGCATGCATGCAAAGCAAAAATAGTCACATTGGTGATGCTTGCCTTTCTCTGTGTGACAGTGATGTAGCTGTATCTGTGAAAGTTTTGTCAACTGAAAGTGTTTACACTGGTCACTGGAAGTTTCTTTGTGCTGCCTTATATTTGACTTGCTGTTTGGAGTAGACCCTTACATTTCAGAAATAGAGTATTTGGAGTTCTGAGAACATTCATTAATTAGCAGCGGCATTAGCAGTTTTTTAGAAGGTGAGGCCCAGCTAGATGTGAACAGTTAAAGTTCCTCTGGTTAAACTGATTTGTTGAAATTATAGATTTTAAAAGCATTTAAACTCACAGCCTCTCCACATCCTCACCCTGCCGTGGTTATTTAGTACTTGCACAGGTTGCCCTGTTGATTTAAACAGCCTTGAATTACTGTTGCCTCTCATCTTGTGGATCACTCCTGGGAGTTTGAAGGGAACCATAAAATCAGACTGTTTTGTTATTTCCTCTCCCCAGGTGTTAGTGACCACAGGAGGTACAAGGAAGAGGAGCCCCCTTGTTTAAATAAGGGCATATATGTTTGAGATCTTATTCTCCATCAGGCTGCTTGAAGTCCAAATGTGAAGCTGCACTGCATCCAACTACTTAGCTTCTGAAATCTGTTTTCTAGCAGCGTGCACCTCCCCAAAGTGGGATGAAGTCTCTGCAGCTGTTTCCAAAGTTGTGGTCTGCTTTCAAGTCCTCTATTAATTCTTATGTGTAGGCTGAAGGAAGCTGAAGTCAGGGTGGGCCTCTGGCTCTACAGGGAATATGCTAGGCTCTTGATCTGTGAATTGATGTGGGAATCATGGCTAGTTACTTGACCATTCCAATCCTGCAAAACACCCCACATTTTGAAACAAATGCAGTTCACAGTGGAGTGCACACAAAAACCCTGGCATAAGACAGGAAGGTTCCTTTTATTTTGCAGGCTGGTTGCTGTAGAAACATATAACAAAAGACAGCCTTCCTCTTCTGGTATAATTGTGCAGCCCCTTTTCTCTAGGTCTGACACCTGTCTGAATAAGAGTGATTAGAGCAGAATAATGTTCCCTTTCCTGGCTGTTGAAGATATGGTTCATCTGCTAAAAGAAAACTGTAAGTGAAGAAGTAAAACTGTCTATGTTGTGTCTTTTTGTTTACTACTACATCTTAAGGTTTTGTAAAATGCGTGTTTTTTCACAATGTGAAACTGAAGGTCAATAAATTATTAGAGATTTTCTCTCCATGGCACATTTATTTTAAGTGTTGTCTCCTGTTCCCTCCCCACCCTCAAAGTCTTTGAATGTCCTTTTCATAGCCTCTTCACTTTACTGCTTTGGTTTAAGCTTCTGCTTCAGTTGCACTTCCCTTTCCTTTGTTCTCTTCTGCTGCTGCTACTGTGATCTCTATCTCAAAGTTCAGCAGTTAAAACTTGAAGAGCCTCAAAACATTTAAGAACAGGAAATGCGAGTTTGTTGGTGCTTGCAGTACAGTTTAGCTAGTGCCTGATACAACTTGGAAGTGAAATTAGGCATCTCGGATCTTTCCTAATTATTCTTAAGGCAAAAAATGCTGGCTGTGTGTAAGACGTTACAGTTGTTCTATGTAATGCACCCATACAGCCAAACTCTTTGATCTTTTAAGTCCATTTACATTTTTGTATGCATACATATATATAAATACTATTGATTTTCTCTGTTGCCTCAGCACTTTTCTGACCTGAAGGTGTTGCTGACCACTGTCATGGTCTAAAATAGTATCCTACCAGGGGCACTGAGGCACACACCTTGAAAGGTCAGTTCCTTAGGTCTTCTAAGTACTGACCTGCTGCCCTGCCTAGAGGAGGATGTCCCTTTGGTGCTTATTGCTTTGGAACAAAGGAACGGGGCCTTTCTTCCTTGCTTGGGTTGTTTCACCAACTACCCTCTCACTGCCTAGCCTATACAGCTCTGGAGGAGGAAGCAAAAGAGAAGAAGGTGTCCACAGGTCACAACACAGTGCAGTGAAGATGCTGATGCTCCAGTTGCTGTCACTAGCCTTCACAGCATGACTCGAGTAACAGAGCAGCTGAGTTCCTGAGCCTGGCCCTGGAAGTGAAATTCTAGTGCTTGTTGAGCAGATACAGAGAAAGCAAAGCAGTAGCAGCAAATATTGTTTTCTGCAAAAATCAAGTTTTCTCAACTATTCTAATGTACCTCTGTTAAAATTCCTGCAGCTGCCCCTTGAAAGTCAAAGGCTTCTTTGGTATGTTTATTTGCCCAGCAGAGTAAGGGTCGCAGTACTAATTTAACTTTCAGGTGCAGGCTGAGTTAACCTATGCTGAGATGTTTGCAATCAGTCTTGGTGGGGTAGAGTGGGACACGTCTTAGATAATTTTGAAATATGAAGGATTTTGGAAGACACCAGCCTTCCCACAGAACAAGCTAAGGGTAAATCAGTTACAGTGCTCATTGCAATCTCTCCACTGGATAGTAACCTGTGGTGGAGTTTTTTTGTTTGTTTTGCATTTTCCCGGGGCCTGGGATGCTCACAGCAGCACTGAGCATCAGTAGACTCACTGGTCATTTTAGGGCATCACATTACTGAAATTGGAGGACTTTTAACTGGCCATAGATTCAAACTCTTTGCTTGGCTCTGTAGTGGGGAATACTTCTGCTGGAGGTCTGGTATTTATGGTGAGAATTTAAAATAGATAATTACATGGGCCAAGGACACATCAGGGACCATTCAAACAATTTATTAGAACTGATTATCACCTTCTAGTGCTTGGGAACATTTCATAGTGTGGTGTAACATATTGTCATAGTCACAGCCGGAATATCCAAGTAATGTCATGTTTAGGTCCCAGATAATTGAGTGGAAGTTGTCTGACCCAGCATTAGTGACCTAAATGCTGTTGAACAAGGAGGAAGGAAAGCTGTTTCTGAGTCCCCCAGACCTTGACAAGTGGAAAAGATGGGTCCTAAAGAGATAGAAACATGCTGTTTTTTCAATTGCTAGGACATGATGCTTTGAAAGTGTGGAGAGAGGAGAGCAGGAGTGCCCAGGTGTATGATAAGAATGGTTGGTGTGCTGGCAGGTAGGTGGTGGAAACACCCTGTGGGTTTTGCAGGCAGCAGCATGATGTCTCCTTCTGGTTCCAAAAAATTAAAATGGAGCAGGACTCAATCACAGAGACAACCACCCAGACACATCCTCATATCCTTGGCTAGCAAATAGCACATGAGAAAAAGTTTAGCCCCTTTTATTTTAAGGGATTAGTAGTCCCCTACCAGCATATCATCCCCTTTCACCCTTACATGTCTTTAAACCCTGCAAAATTTGCTCCTTTCCTTGTTGTGTGTTGCAGTTTAAGCCCAGCCAGCAACAAGGAATCAGGTATTCACTTGCTCACTCCTTGCCCCACTGTGGCGTGGGGAGGAGAAAATCCAACTAGAAGCTTGTAGGTCAGGACTAGGACAGGCAATGTTCACCCACCAGTTATGGTCAAGGGCAAAGTAGACTTGACTTAGGGAGAAAAAAAATAATCAATTTATTTTATTATCAATAAAATCAGAGCAGGACAAAGAGAAAGCAAAAATCTAAAATATCCTTACCCCATCCTTCTGTTCTTCCCTGGCCCAAATGACTTTGCTCCTGATGTCTTTACCTCCTCCCCCACAGCAGCACAGGGGGACAGGGAATGGGGTTTACATTAAGTTCATCACTTGTCATTTTCTGCTGCTCCTTCCTCCTCACTGGGAGGACTTCTCGTACTCTTCCCCTGCTCCAGTGTGGGGTCCCTCCCACAGGAGACAGTCCTTCACAAACCTCTCCAACATGAGTCCCTCCTGCAAGGTGCAGTCCTTAAGGAGCAGACTGCTCCAGCATAGGCTTCCCACAGAGTCACAGGCTGCTTCAGGCACAGCCACCTCCCCTGGCACAGGGTCCTCTGCAGCTGCAGGTCCACATCTGCTCCACTGTGGTCCTTCAAGGACTGTAAGTCCACATCTGCTTCACCACTGGTGCTCCATGGGCTGCTCACTGTGCTCCTGTAGGCTGCAGGGGACAGGCACTATGTCACCAGGGGCTGCAGGAGAACCTTTGCTTGGTCACCTCCTCCTCTTGTTCCTTACTGATCTTGGTATCTCTACTCTGGTATCGCTCTCAGCTCCCCCTGTCCTCTGCCCTGCAGGTCTTAGAGGTCTTATTCCCCTTCTTGAATAAATTAATCACAGCGGTGCAGCCACCGTTGCTGATGGGCTCAGCACTGGCCAGAGGAAGGTCTGGATTTTGGAGCCAGGGGAACTTCCAGAAGCTTATCACAGGAGCCACCCCTGTGGCCTCTTGCCTGTTACCAGAACCTCACCAACTGGACCCAACAAAATGTGAAAGGCTGCTATCTGAAATGGTTATTTGGTCTATCATCTGTGTACATGTGTGCATATAAACACTACAGGAATGTACAGGAATATAAATACCACAGGAAAATCACATATTCAAATATTTACATTTATGGATGAGTGTGATATACAGCAAAAATCCCTCAGTGGTAATATAGGCACATACACAACAGGACCATCTATGTGTCCTTAAGTGGTCTGTGAATTTTAAACTGTCATTATTTGTTAGAAACTGTAGATTTAAATATAAGAATCACCCTTAAGACTACAAATGTACATCTGGCATGACTGAATTAAAATATGTGGTTAAATGAATTACAAATCTCTTTCATAATCATGTTTAGGCTATGCTTCTGACCTGACAGTGCTCTGAGAGTCTCAGAAAATGAAATTAGACAATGTGTCCTTTTTTGTGTATGTCTAGTTACCCTAGAAACCATAATCTTTATCTCTGAAGCAATGGAGAGCTGTGAAGGAGGCAAAGCCACTGGAATTTCTGCCAGAACTCCTCCTAATCCTTCTCTTATGTTATCAGACATTTAGTAAATTACTTAACGCTTGTGTATGAGATGAAGTTCATTAGGTATTTTGTAATCACTGTATGGAATTTGTGGGTCATAGGCTGTGCTCCGCTTCAGAGGTAAAGTGTATGGTTGACTGTGTTATTTAATTCCAATTTTATACATAACTGAGACTCACAAACGCTAACTGCAATTTTACAACACTGTAGCTCTTTCCATCAGGTTTCAATGTCTCTCATCACATTTCATCCCAACAGCAGGTTTGTGAGAGAGCAAAAATAGTTCCAGTTTTGGGCCAGGAAACTGGTGCACTGGGGATTTGTTGAAGAATGCAAAAGGAGTCTCAGCAGAGCCTCTTTGGGTCTCCTGGTGCCTTCTCCTGGAGCAATTGTGTGCACTGAGTGGGTCAACCAGATCCCGCTGCCTTGCAAGACTGGCTGTGAGAACTAGTTGTCCCATTCACAATATTAATTGGCTTGAGAAGAGGTTAAACTATTTATAGAGATGTTGTCTCACAGGACTAACAGAATTAGGGAGGACTTGCCACAAGTAAACACAAACTGGCTGGCTTTTTATGTAGTAGTGAGGGACAATAGTTCTTTCAGACAGACGGTTTACTCTTTAGCTAAAGAGCACTGATAGGAAGCAGACAGGTTCTGGAAGCTGCTGGTAGCAGAGTATTTACACAGACTCAAAACATTATCCTGCTCCTCAACATCCCTCCCAGTATGGAGAGATATTGAGTGAAAGAAAGAAAGTTGCAGGTTGGACTTTTTATCTTAAAGTTAATAGGCTTTCAGTTCCAAAAATAGAAACATCTTGTCTTACAACTACTAGGAAGAGTAGTGTAAAGCTGAGGGATCACTGTAAAGGGACTCAGAAAAAGCAGATTTTACTTGAGGGTGAATGGCTGGCTGGAGCAACCTGGCTCAGGGTATGAGAAGTGGCTGGGTGGGAGGAAGTCAGTTGGCTTAGTGGAAGGGTCCCTGGACAGACAGGGTACTGGTCCAGCTTTCCTTTCCGTGTCAACTTAGCCTTTACATTCTTTTACTCCCCTGTTTTCCCTTTCAGCCCATTCCTGCACAAACTCCTCCTAGACCTGTTGCCCCAACCCCTACAGTTAGACAGGGAGAGCAATTAATATTGCAGACATTAGGAGGAAGGGAGCTGAAAAGCTTTTGGTGGCATTTGCCTACATATTGTCATTGAACAGGGGGTCCAGGAGCTGTATCCCATGGCCTGATAATCCCACAGAGGATCTGTCTTTGTCTTGCTCTACCTGAATAGCAGAGCTTTAGTCCCTTTTTCATATGGCCTGCAGCTATTAGCCATTTGCAGCCCTGTTTGGCTCAGGCTTGTATCTAGCTGTTTCTGGTTAACTTTGCAAAAAACCTGAAAATACTCGTGTCATAAGGTAAGATCCAATGTGTTGTGTTAGCTACTGTTTTGTTAGCTTTAAAAGTGTTAGTCATCAATGCTGATGTATGTCCTCTTCTGTTTAGCTGAAACATGCCTTTCATCTTTGATCCTGTAAATGGGATTCTGGAACAGTTGGGCACATACAGACTTTCTCGCAGGGACTGCCTCACCCTGGTTGCAGGTGTCCAAACACCCTTCCTGTTACTGGGAGTATTTATATTGGGTTTTATTAGCTACTTTGAATTCCCAGGAAATCCATTTGAGGTGATAGAAACAGTCTCCACTCTGTCCAACTCCCTTCTGGGATTGGACTAGATGATTTTCAGAGGTCCCTTCTAACCCTGATGACTCTGTGACTCCCTGCCTCACAGCTAGATTAAATACCAGATTAAATAATCACAGAATAGGCAAATCTGTTTTTCCTGACCTGGTGTTTTTTTGCAGATGTTGTTTGCAAATCTTATGATAGACATGTGCTTTGCTATAAACATGTGAAACTTTTTTTCAGGACGTGATTCTGCAGCAGGCATAAAATCCACCTGCTTGTGTCCTGGCTGCAGCATTGCAGTGAGGTGGGTCCTGTGGAATTCAGGAAGACCTGCTCAAGTAAAAAGCAGCTGCTTTTGGGAAATGCTCTGGTTGTGCAGCTGAGGTAGCAGTTGGGAGTGCAAGTGGTGACTGCGACACCTTGAGAAATACAGGAGCTTTTTTCCAGTTGCAGCAGACCTAAAGCAAAGCCTCCAAAATGCTGATGGAAGAGAGTTTACTGGGGACCCAGAAGATTTTTCAGGGTTTCTTCAGAGCTTACAGCTGCTGGACTGGCAGGCAAGGCTGCAGGAAAAGAAAATAGTATTTTTTCTGTCTCACACTCCTCCTGCATGAAACCATAGTATTTGTGTCCAAGGTTCTTCACTTTGTTCACCTCAAGCAGTGCATTTGGGTGTTTCTGTTTAAAAGTTATTTTATTTGGTGCTATAATAAAGTATTACTTTGTTGTTCAAAAGCCTATGGGTAACTGTGATCCACCTCACTTTCAGTAAAGGGTAGGCCATGCTCACCTCAAGCCTCTGACTTGTTCAGGGTCATGCCAAGCTGCTGCTTGGCTTTGCTTGCCTGGGACCGTGGACAGAAAATGGGGGAAAAATGCCTTGATGTAATTGCTGGCTCTGGCGGGCAGGTGGTTCAGAGATGATTGCAGCCCCAGAAACTGGGGACATGGCCTTGGATCCTGACTCTATGCCAAGGCTCAACTTCAGATAACTACAAATGTAGCTGCCAATTAGCAGAAGTATGTTTTCTCACTTGTTGCAGCTTCTGCAGTCCTTCAAAAAAGGAGTCATCTCTTTCTCCTGCTCTCATCCATTTCAAAGTTGCACACTGGAAAAGTACTTATGGTTAAAAAGCTTCACATTTAAGACTCTGATATGGGCTATAAAAATTCAGGTAAACTAGCTGGCTGTTTAGACAGTCATACAATCAAGTACCTCAATAAGAATAATTACATTAAAAGGTGTAAGAATATTTCTAGCTCAGTTGGAATAGAAAAAATAGATTAATTTTGATCTATAAAATAGATGAAGACTTTTTTTTTTTTCTGCTTTTGTTGAGATATCTTGGTTAAAAGCTGGCCTATAAAGTGTTTCCTCCTTTCGTCTCAGATACAATCTTTACTTTGAGAGCATGACTGTGTTTGCTGAACTTCACATGGCCTGGGTACTCCTGTTGAGTTCAGTGGATTCATTCAGAGACCACAATGCTAGGATGTGTGTCTAGCAGGATTGAGGCCTGTGCCTCATGATGGAACACTGCAAGGCACTGATATAAATCGTTAAGGGGTGGCCAAACTGCTTAATTTTTCTATTGAGGGCATGAAAAATATTGTGAAAAACAGTGATTACCTGCTCCTAAGGGTGCTGGAACAGCAGAATAGACAGAAAGCTACTAACATGGCTTAGAGAATCCTACTACTGAGAGTATAAACAATACACTTTAAATAGTTCTAGATTGCCACTGTTAGAATTTACTTAGCATTATTTGCTAGTTATGCTATATTAATTTCTATACAGGATAAAATGCAGAAAAATAAGATTGAGTGCTGTCCCTCTTACAGCAGTGGGACCAGTCTCAGAGTTACCTGCTCTGCCAACAGGCACTGGTCAGGAAAACTATCTGCCTCATTTATTGACTCAGTCTGCAACAAGGCACAGACGATCCCAAGCCAGGACCTGTGTACATGCAAGACCTGGAAAATGGTGCATATAATAATGTTATAGTTATATTAGTATGAAGAGCTGAAAATTAGTATCCATCCAGCACACTCAAGCATCACTGTATCCCAGAAGGGCTTGGGTTGGAAGGGACCTCCGGAGATGGTGCAGTACAACCTCTGCCCCAGCTCCCAGCAGGGTCAGCCACAACAGGTGACTCAGGACAGTGTCCAGTCAGGTTTGAACATCTCCCAGGATGGAGATGCTACAACCTCTCTGGCAACCTGTCCCAGTCTTTTATTACCCTTGCATTAAGGTAATTTTGCTTATGTTTAAGTGGAATTTCTTATATTTCAGTTTGTGAGCATTGCCCCTTTTCCTGCCACTGGGCAGTGCTCTGAAGAGTCCAACTGTATCTCCACACTCTCCAATCAGATCATTGGCAACGCCTTTTCAGTTCAGCTGTGTTTTAAAAATAGACAAATATTTCTATTTTCTAAATCATCTGCTGAAATGGCATTATGGTAGAAAGGAGATCTTACTGAAGTTGTTTATAATTAATGTGTATGGTTTGCATAGGCTAGCTGTGACCCATCTAACCAAGGTTTGGTACTAATTTACAATGAGAATGGTGTATTATAATATATGTGCTGAATTTGGAGTCTGTTGTGGAACAGACAGTATGTACTAAATTACAAACCCTGTGTATTGTGTCTTCTTTCACCAGGACATTCACTATATGAATCTGGAGTATGTTAATCATGCATATGAACTTTAGAGATATAGTCTGCTGTTCGAGCACTTAAAATATTTTTTCTTAATGTAATACAATAAGGATTAGTCTTTTAATGATAAGGCAGGTACCTAGAAATCAATATTATTTTATAGACAAGCTCTATCTTTCCATTGGACGAGGTAGATAAACTTGAGGCATTGGCTAGCAAGTACCTTAAAATATTTAAGGTTCAGAAAGAAATTTTTTCTTGTTTTATCTAGTAAGTGTCCCTTTCTGCCAGTACCTGAAATCTTGTTTCTGTATCTTTTTGGTAACGTGAAACTCAGAAAGAAATTACTAGGAATTAGTAGGTGTTTGAAATAGAACAGGACTTAGATAGACCAAGAAAGTACAAAGCTTGCTAATAGTGCATCATTATGGCACTGAAACATCGTAGGGAGGGAAGGTGTTGCTTTGCTAGGAAAAATAAGTTAAGTGAGTAAATAGTCCATTGTGTTTGACGCAAACAGTAGAAGAGATGGTTTATTTGCCAGCCCAATGTGTAGAGATGAATTGCAAGTCATCAAGGAAGGCGTCAGCCCTTATGAAAATAATTATTTCAGGTATAAACTCTCCTGTTGTGTTTCAGATCTCTGTACCTTGACTTTGGGCTCACTGTCACAAAAGCACATGGACACTGGTTGTGCAGATGAAGAGTTCCAACAATGGTGTTGTTGGGATTTTTAAGATCAAAAGATTGTTTTTATTTAACTGGATAATAATAACCAAATAACTTACTTCTGGAATGATCTGCAATGATAAAGTATGTTTAGTTTTCACATGTTATTAGCTAAATCTGTGTGGTGTTATTGACACTCTGGAGGAAAGAAATGCTATCCAGAAGGACCTGGACAGTCTTGAGAATTGAGCCCATGCCAACCTCATGAAGTTCAATAAGGTCAAGTGCAAGGTTCTGCACCTGGGTCAGGGCAGTCCTAAGCAGAAATATAGGCTGGACAAATATTGGATTGAGAGAAGCTCCAAGGAGAAGGATTTGGGGGTGTTGGACAGTGAAAAGCCCAAAGTGGCCAGCCATGTGCACTTGCAGCCCAGAAAGCCAGCCATATACTCAGCTGCATCAGAAGTGTGACCAGCAGGTCAAGGGAGGTGATTCTCCCCATCTACTCCACTCTTTTGAGACCCCACCTGGGATACTGTGTCCAGTTTTGTAGTCCCCAGCATAGGAAGGACATGTAACTGTTGGAAGGAGTCCAGAGGAGGGCCACAAAGATAGTCAGAGGGCTAGAGCACCTCTCTGATGAAAACAGGCTAAGACAGTTGGGGCTGTTCAGTCTGGAGAAGAGAAGGCTCCAGGGAGACCTCACAGCAGCCTTACATTACCAGAATGGGGTGTACAGGAAAGCTGGAGGGGGACTTTTTTACAAGGGCACTGAGTGATAGAACAAAGCAGAATGGTTTCAAGCTGCAAGAGGGCTGATTTAGGTTAGACATTAGGAAGAAATTATTTACTGTGAGGGTGCTGGGATACTGCAACATATGGCCTAGAGAAGTTGTGGGTGCCCTGTCTCTGGAAGTGTTCAAGGTCAGGTTGGATGGGTCTTTGAGAAACCTGATCTAGTGGAAAGTGTCCCTGTCTATGCAGGGGGGCTGGAACTAGATGATCTTTAAGTCCATTCCAACCAAACCATTTTATCACTCTATGCAATCATCAAACAAAAGCTACAAAAACAGTGTGCCATGAAGGCTGACAGATAGTTAAATGCTGGTTTAGTGGTAAATCTAACAGTGAATTAGTTTATCCGTGTTACAGATCAGGATGACAGAACTTGTTGTTTGTGTTTTGTCATGACTGTGCTGCTGGGATTGAGTGAATACTAACAATACTCCCTGCAAAATAAAAACAACTGGAAAAATATTATTTCCCTTGACTGTGCATGTTGTCTGCAAGTCTATGTGGGTAAGGAGATATCCAGAACAAGGAGAGTTTTCTAGGGACTAGCCTTTGCAGATTCAAGGTTCAGATTTATCTTTGTTCCCCTCTTCCACATATCAAAGCTACAACCTTCCACCTATTGGTTTCATTCCCTTTGGTTTAAAAAATAATTATTTTAAAACAAAAAGTTGAGTATTATTTCTTCAAAGTATCTGCTGTTCAAAAAACATGCTCCAAATAGTCTTCATTTGCATTAAAAAAAGTGGTCACAGTGCTAATGGTGTTAGCTACAAAGGGACTAGTGAACTGTAGAGAGTTGTTAGGAGCATCTGAACAGTGCATATCCAGTCCCACTTTCCTCTGGTCTTACACGGTCTCTGCGGTTTCCTAACAGGATGCCTTTTGTTCAAAAGCCCTAATGGACATATTCAGGAAGTGTAATCTCTCTCTCTTCACTAGAACAATCTCCATCTTGCTGGAGATGTTGAATTTAGCATTTAAATTAGTTTAAAATTTGGTCTTTATTAGCTTCAAATCTTCTTATGCTGCTTTTTCTCCCCCAAATACATAATTTTTTTAAATCTGCAGGAGTATCTATGCAAGTGTGAAAATGCAGCATTACACAAACCCATGTTCTCTAGTGAAGACTAGCTCCTGACTGAAAAGCCAATGAGATTCAAGGTTGAACTGTTACTGCGAAAAATCTTAAATGTGCATTCAGTTGAATCAAGTGAAAACTCGTCATTTTAGTTATGAAGACTGAAAGGATGGAAGCAACTGACTGTTCTTATAATGCAATCTCTAAAGGATGAGAAGAAGCCTCTCCCATTTAGTGGCAATCATTACTATATAATTTCAGTGAGTTATCTTGTTTGTATCATACTATTGTCTTTACATGTTAATAGTTAACAATGTTACGTAGAACACATCGCATCTCAGGTGTCTGCAGGGAGAATGAATTACTTGGCAAACATGAAGTGGTGACTGAGTGTGGCTGGTAGCTGAAATTCAGAGTTTAAGAGACCTGCCCAAGAATACACAAATAGTTAGATGTAATGCTAACTTGAAAGGTCTTATTGATAACCAAGCAAAAAACCAAAAGCCTGAAGAAGTTTTTACTTTGGATGTCTTTCTTAATGTTTTAGAGGCAGTTTTCTGGAGGAGCTTTCACAATTATCTCCCCTTTTTCCAGGACAGGGAATTTTTCTTCACCTGATGCCTCATGCCTTATTTTTTCTAAATGCTGAAGGTGTGCTTAAATGCTTTGAATAAGTTAATTTTTGGTGTCCACTTCATGATGGAGAATTTAACAGCCTTGGGTAGGGAGCTGATAGTACTGCTTGACTGTACTTCGCTGTCAGCAAGGAGGAGTTTGGGCAGTATGTGACTGCTGCTGCAGGATGTCACAGTGTTGTGAGGGGGGATGTTCTGTGACCTCTGTATGCTCTGCCATATGGATAGTGGAGGGGTGCTGTTTAATAACTTTATCACCATTTCAGCCACCAGAAAATGATGGGGAAGTGTGATGTGTTCCAAAGGGAAGGTGTGACTTAGTGAGGTACTGCTGGGAAACATACTTTTTGTGAGAATTCAGGACCAAAGCAAAAAGATTTATTGTTTCCCAGAGAAGAAATAAAGGGCTGAGAAAGTGGTGGGATGAGGAAAGGTTTATGAAAGGTGACCTTTGTCATCAACTTTCACCTCTTGATTGGTGCTGGGCGTTGGAGTGCCTTACACAAACAGGGTGAGCTGCCTGGCATTGCACTTCGTTGATTTTAATCATAGCAGGGTTTGCCTTTTGCAGGTTGTGATCAGTTTTTGGTCAGTGAATTGAGACGGATCAGTCCTTTTGGAAAGTATGCAATGAAGAAGTAAGGCATCTTGTTACAAGAACAGAAGGAGCTGATCAATCAATAATTGATATAAATAAGTAATATTTAGGAGCATGAGAATTTGCCATGGCAGAAAGTATGCCTAGACCTGTTGTAACAGTTAAGCACAACTGATTAGTTGTTTAATTTACTGGCAAACATGTAGCCCATGGGTTCTAGTTTGCTTAGCCATGGGAAAAGACCAAGTTGTCAGTCCTTCTTGCCAAGGAAGAAGTGACGACAGCTGAAGATTTACTTGTCTGTCACACTTCCCTGCTATGGATGAGAAAGGAGTCTAAAGGGAGGATTAAATAAGCAGAATAACTGAAAAGAGATAGGCGGGTAGGGCTGCCACAGTGCCTTCCAAAAGCTAACCTGGCTGGTAGAGAAAGAAATTCGTAACTGTCACAGCTACACAGAAGAGGGGCCGAGGTGCAACCCAGCTGAAATAGGAGACTATGCCTTCCGGAAAAGCAAATGACTATGAGATAGCAAGGTCCAGGAACAAGTCAGAGAGCTCTCCAAAGGCCAGGAGTATAGCTTTGTTCTGAGCTATGGAGTATGAGAAGAACCAGCACAGGGATCACCGCCATACAAGCAGCCCTTGTCTCTGGAGACCTTTTGTGTGGCCTCTCTGCTAAAATATTCAGCAAGATTTAAGCATATAAACAGAAGTCAGCTGATTCAGGTACACAAAGCAAGAAGTTTTTGTTTGAGATGTTATCCTGGCTTCATGCCTATCTGCTAAGCTATTACAGTAGTCAAAAGCTGTCCCCATGTGTCTGCATTGTGGTGTGTGGCTCCTGCAGCACCTGGTGTGGTGTCAGCTCACTGAGCACCACGGGTGCCAGGCTGGAGGCCACACTGCCCCCCCCAGCACCTCCACGGGAGGGTTAGGACCTCCTGGCAGGAGACCTTTGTGGAAAGAGAAAACTGGAGGGAGCAGGGAAATAAGTGAGAACGGGGCTTTTAGAAAACTTTGAAATTAGCTTCCGTTGAATCAAAGCCCAATGCCTTTATGCTCACATTTCCTCAGTTTCTCTAAATGTAGCAGCCTCTGTGCATATATACATGTATAAATACAGGTGTATACCTACAAAACACCCCTTGCCCTCACACTCAGCTGTCCTTTGCAACACCCATGTGTGCTCATCACACCACTTCAGTTCACCTTGTCTTATGCTGATAAAGACGGTGCAAGAAGCTGCATAGAACAGTACAGATATGTGCATTGGAATGGAATAAATCTTCCTAATTCCACCTCTAAAGTAGAGAAATATTATCAAATTAAATATTATATTTTGCAGTAAGTTACTGCAAATATTCAGAGTCCTACAGTTATTAGGTAGGATACTGGTGAAATTTTTTAACAACAAATCAGAGAGAACTGGTAAGTCCCTACAATACACTGTGGCTAGACCATCACTTTTCCTATTCATGGCTTCGACGAACTGAAAGTCATGTGGGAGTATAAAACATGATACAAAACTTGCAGTTTAATGATAGCATCTAAGAATGGCCTGAATATGTTCTTCTGGTGAAATACCTATTTTGTGTCCACTGAAATGAATCCCCAAACCCAGATGTTTTCTAGTGTGCTTACAACAGGTCCACAAGGAGAGGCTCTGTGCTGTGCATTGGCAAAAGGGGGCAGAGAGTTCTGTGTATGTGAGGTAATTTAACTGAGCAATCACTTCAATACAGGGAGTCACATGAGTATAACCATGTGAAGTATAATTTGTACTGCCTTACACTGTGATAACAAGGGGTTAAAAAGGAACTTTGTGGAGTGGGACAGAAACAAATTGTGATCTTCCAGAGCCTTAAACAACATCCACACTTCTGGACCACTCTTACTCTTAAAATTAATGAGCTCAATGGCTAGAATGAAACATATGAAGTTTGTTCAAAATGGAGTAGCATTGACATCTGAAGATATATATTTTTTTTCTTGATTGGCCTGACAATCATAATGTCGCACCAATATTCCAACTGTGCTCATCTATCTCTTGCTGCCCTTCCTCCTCTCTCACACAGTATGTCCACAGACACCTGGAGCATGTTCACACAGTATGTCCCCCACCACATAAATAATGGAGTGACCTGCAGTGCAGGCAGTGGACATGAGAGCCCAGGTGCACCTGTACCATAGCCCACTGCTGATCCTAGATGGGACACAGAGCTCTGGCAAGCTCAGTTGTGCCTACCAAGCTCATAGGAGATGTGTTACTTCTTTCTCCTCCTCAGCTGTATCAAAGGTAAGAAGACATTTCAAAACATAGAAACACATAAGTTACTGGATAGATGTAAATCATTGCTTTTGGCTGGAGTTGAACCAATAATTTCATCCTTTGTCACAGTTTGACTCAGGTCCGACAACAATGCTCTCGATCCCCCCTCCCCCCAACCCAGGTAGGGAAGGAGAGAGAGAAAAAGAGAGAGACTTGGCTGGATTGAAAACTAAACTACACAGCTTTAGTTAAAACACTAATGAATGATACAAGAAAATATATACAATTATATACAGATATATTCAGGTGTAGGCAAAAAGCCTCTCGCCTCCCCCCACCCCAGCAACTCCCACAGCACTTCCCTGAACTGGGAAGAGTCCCGAGGAATCCCGGAGCTGCTGCTGGAGAAAGAGCAGAGAGTTATGGGGGTCACAAGAGATCAAGCCTGAGGATCGACGGTGATGGATGAACAGAGTCCTCCCTGGACACCGGCCAAGGACGGAAGAGAAGGGAAGAAGAAGAAGGAAGGAAGTTGTCTTCTGTGATCTCTGACCTTCCTCTGAGCTTACGTAGATATATGGAATGGAATATCTTTGGCCAATTTTGCTGTCTGTCTAAACTCATCCTCCTACGGGGGGGTCACAGATCTCCCCGTAGTGTCTGAGCCGGCAGAGTGCAGGTGCGGCCTTGAAGCCTCAGTAGTTAGAAAAACATTCCACTGTCTTATCAGCCTAGCAGAACACACTGTTGCTAGCTACAAGAAAGCTTACTGAAGGAAAAAAAATCAGTAAAAAGAAAAATTGGCTTCATCCTGGCTCAAACCAGGACATCCTTGCTTTCTCACTTTTTTTTTTTCCTCCCTTTTTTTAGTGTCTGCTCTGAAAGAGCTTAAGATACAGTCTTTAATTAACCAGAAAATACAGTCTATTGTCCCTGAGGAGAAGATTTAGAAGATCCCTTTAATTACTGGACCCTGGACCTGGTTTTAAGTTTGATTGCAAATACTATTTGCTCCCTATTCTCATGAAGTGAGGTGCTCATGAAGTGTTACGAAAAGTTTTTTCATTTGCATCATCCTTACACTCCACCTGAAGTTTCTATTACATGAAGGGAGGACTTATTTAAATATCCACATAGTGCTGTTGTTTGAACTGGTAAGACAGGTGAAATTGGACCCAAATGATGTCTCGAGAAATTCAAAGCGGTCTTCTTATGTCTGATTTCTCCTTGTTACGTGATTAATGCCTTGCAGTATGTCTTTATCATCCAACTGTAAAAGCCAGAGGTTGATAAAGAACCTTGTAGTTCCAAAAAATTCCTAACCAACATTTTCTAGGACTCCAGATGGTGAGCTATTTGCCTTGTCTTTCAAGTAAGCACTGAAAGATGTCAATGTATTTGCTACTTTCCTCCCATGCTTCCCCCCTCGCTAAGCTACATAAAATTATGCTAATCCTGCTTCTGTTAATGCCCTTCCTTCTTAGAACCAGCTGGTTTAAATTTTGCTTACCTGCTTAGTGTGAAACAAGTCTTCTCCGCTTGACTGCATGAGGAAGTCACAAGTCATTAACAGCTTATGTTAAAGTACCTGGTGGGAATATGCACTCTGCCTACAATTATGTTTTCCTAATGTGGGAGAAAATATATTAAATGCTGCAAACTAGGAATGATGGTTGAACTAAGGAGATAGATGTGGGACTTCGCTCTGTCCCCAAAATAATTTACACTTGCCTGGAAAAGACTTCCATTTGAAACACAGGATCCCTTCCAGCAGCAACTTCACTGCAGTTGCTTGCTCCCAAAGCCAGAAGCTGGTTTTGGAACAGGTTTGACCAGTTATTGCAATTCAGAGAACAGTTTAAATAGTTACACACTAGTATTGCTGTATTAATTTGTGTGAAGATACCCCTGTTGCTCTAGTCACCACCACAATGTGCTAGGATGAATGTTTACCTCTGTTTCAAGAGTTATTGATCAGCACTGGTGCCTGGGCTTAGCCCAAGCACTGCATCAACATCAGTAGAGCTCAAATGCCCAAATCTACAAGCATGGGATTGTGAAGAGATGAGGAAAAATACTTAACTGAAACAGCTGTGGAAGAACAAGATGAGGTCCTGTGGTTCTTTCTTCAAGGGAATGCTCTCTCTTCTGCTCTTTCTCTCTGTTGCTTCAGGCTATATACCAGCTAACTCTTCTTCTGGGTATAATTTGAAAACAGCTAGTCAATAATGAGCTGTGGGGGGAAAGGCTTTCTGCTCTTACTGATCGCCAGATTATGGAAGGAAGAGAGATCAATGGGTATTGTTGAACAGGCAGGGAACAGAAGCAGCCATTCAGTAGTAAACCACGGGGAACAGCATAAATAGAAGAGATCCAGGCCTGCTGGCTGCACATCATAGCTGGGATTAATGATTTCAGTATCTCTAGCTATTGTAAATACTAAACAAGCAAAATGTAATTTCTTATTGTTCTAATACCATATGTCAGGATATCTGACCCAACACAGTGAGATCTGCTTGGTGCATGCAGACTTTCCAGTGTGTATCAGAAGATGATTCCTATGCCCCAAACAACATGTCTAGCATGGGAAACAAAGGAGTGTTTTCAGGTGTCTGTGAAAAGAGCTAGTGATATATTTTTGTGGCTCTGATGTTATGCTGCTGCAAAGGAGCTATGGACATCAGCCAAAGCTATTGATTCTTAAGTGTTCATTCTGAGGCCTACCACCACACTTCCACTCCATTTTTTCCTCCTTTGCATGATGAAAGGCATGATGAAAATGTCCTATTTTCCTTGCTTCTCCAAAATCTGCTCAGAACTAGCTAGAGTCAAAGCAGGTCAGACAATATATCAGCCTCTGATTTGGCCTACCAGCCAAATTGCTGCAACAGTGTCTGTCACTGATGTTATCTCAGAGATTGCTACAACAGTTCTTGGTGTTTTGTTATTCCAGGCTTCATATTGTGAATGTTGATGTGAACTTTGGTTTCAAAGGAATTATTTCATTAGAGGAAGAAAAAAAGCTAACAACTGAAAGTGATCTTTTTAGATACATAAATGGTAGAAAAGCTGGTGGCTTAGGCTCAGGGTTCATAGATCCTTGGTTAGGATTGACTGAAGGCCATTGATTCTCATATGTGAGTTGGAAATAGATTTCCCAGTAGGTGGGTGTCAAGATTGCAGAACTAAATGAGAGTTCTCAAACCGTGGGTATGTGAAGAAGTCACTGGAGATAACAGGTTACTTTACATCAGCAGGTCTGCAGGTTCCCACACCTGCTTCTCCTCCCTGGAAGTGAGATAGTTTGAAACCGTGTGCTCTTTGATGAAAAATGGATGGACCAGTTTGCATTTGCCAGTTTGCATTTCCTATCGTTGTGGGATGAGAACACCTATGAAGGGGCAGTTCCTGAGGTAAAGAATCGATTGACGGCTTGCTTGCTTGCTATTCAATGGTTAGATATTGCATGTCCTTGTCAGCAGTGCCCAGGGGAGCACAAAGCAGGGTGCAAAAAATGTTATTGGCTATGGCAGCTGTGCCATGTTGCATTGCACGGTCGTGTGGAGGAATCCATAGTAGTGGGGCCTGAAGTGGTTACTGCTTGAGATGTATCTTCTCCTGGCTAGAGCTGAGGGGAGTGCTTCCAGGGATATTAATGTGGTTTACTTTGAGAATATCATAGAAAGAGCAGTTGCTCTGATGCCTGCTTCTGTCTCATTATCATATTGTCTGCTAGATGTCTTTAAACATGAGCTTCATAGAGATAAAAACGGAAGAAATTCCTCAGGTCTTTGAATCTTTTAAAAAATTGCAACTATTTCCATTTAAAATATTTGCTCTTGCTCAGCCCTATCCCAAAAGTAATCAGGCTGGCTAGATAAGCTGTTAGTCTTTCATCTATATAATACGCTTTTGGCCTGAAGCAAAATTGAGTTGCTCAGTAATGTCAGGAAAAACCTCACTAAAGTAAGTATCCTCTTCTGGTGTAATTTCTCCAAGGCTTTCCTTTGTGTGTAAAAATATCCAAAGTCCAGCTGAACACTGGGGTAACTTCTTCATGCAGTGGCTTTTCCTTTCCTGTTAGGAAAAGATGATTACAAAGATTATCACTTGAAGAAACAAGGTGCTGATTCTCTTCTCATCCCCACCAGCCTGACTGGGACTAATTCTACTGACTTCTAGGATTTAGTCACTGTGAGGGAAATGTGGGTGAAAAGGTGCTCATAAAGCTACAGCAGCGTTTTGATGCTGATTAGCACTGTTAAGCACTAGCAATCTGCTGTTGCCAGCGAGTGGCTTTCTAGAATTAGCGAGGGTGCTCTAAGCACAGCAACAATCAAGACATCACTTGCACCACAACCAGGCTTTTTAAAGGGATATTTGGTAAAATTTCTACTAGACTCTTTACCGGCTTATTCTCATTTTTGAAAATCACTTCTCTTCTGCTTACATGTTTCTCAAGCTTTGATTTCACTTCGTATCTTACTTCCGTCCTGTCAAATACAGTTTCAAATAACTGGAACCACTTGTCTTTCATGATCAAAGTGATAGAGGGACTTGTGTTCTCAAGCTTTCTTGGCAACATGTCAAGAAAAGACCCTATTGTGCATAATATATAATTATATAATTTGTTGCATAGACTGTGATTGTTTGAAGAGAGGGTAACTTAGGCTTTAGGAAAGTCTTTAGAGAAACAGTTTAAGGAATACAGGGAAAACTAAAAGCAGACGCAGAAAGACAGCTTTGCTACAGGGAAACAACATAGATGCATAGACTGCAAGGTCAGAGAGGACCTTATGATCTCATAATTTGACTGGCTATGTAATTTAGGCCACAGAATGTAATGTAGTGTATCTTGCAGTGAGTATTACTTGTACCATTCATGAGCTTTCCCAGTTAATGATAAATGCTTAGTAATATATTTAAATTCAATCTCAATAAAATAACATGCAGATCAAATTTACCAGTCATTTTCCTGATCTCATACACTGTGGGGTTGGTGACCTGCAAAACCCTTTATGATTCCTGTGTTTCGAGAAGAACTCAAGGGCTGAAGTCATGATGTCCTCTGACTCTCAAGAAAATCTACAGGTCAATAACCTTTTATTTCTGACCTTTTAACTGGCTCTAGTGGGCCATGAAGACCTAAACGTCAGCGCTTTCAAATTTCTGGGAAGCTTCAAGTCTCTTGAATTTAATTCTCTCTGAGAGTTTTGCTCTCATATATTCAGGTCACTGATATTGCAAAAGCAACTCACAGCCATGTGTGAGGGGAAAGCATTGGGGCATTCAGTGTTTTGCAGCCAGTGCTACATAATGAATTTTGGGCAGTCGTCTAGCTCAAGAGTCACACTTCTGCCCAGGAGTAACTCACAGCTATGTCTCACCTAACAGTGTTTTTCCATGGAGAAGAGCAGTGACCCAGATTCCACAAGTGTTTCACCTGAATGAGGCCCATCAATCCATCAGTCACAGAGGAGCTTCCCTCCTGTACTTCTGTGTTCTCCATTACAACCTTCACTTCTTGCTTTTTTAGTCATCCTATCTTACTCCATCATTCTAAGAAGTGCCTGTCTAATTATACTAAAATCAGTTAGCTACTGTGCTAATTTTTATGCTAAGTTCTGTTCTGCAATGTTCCAAAACTGTTGTTAGTTGCCTCAGGGCCCTTTTTGAAGACAACTTCAAGAGACACTGATTTTGAGGGACAGGGAGAGAAACTCAAGTTGTGTTCAACACCACCAGTGTGCAACCATCCCCATGGAGAGAAAGGCCATTTTGAAGAACAAATATGTTATCCTTTTTTTTTTCTTGGCCAACAATATCAAGGAACAACCCACTCCTTTCAGAAAACTGTCTTGAAATCAGATAGGACCTATGCTTTAGGGACTCTTCCACTCCAGCTAGTGGAATGGAAGTTGTGATTCATTGAAAAGGCTGAAACCAAGAGATGACCTTTATGAGACAAGTCTCTTTTTCACTTTTTGAACATATTTGTGTAGGTACACATACATACTGAACAGGGAAATACTGTCTTGCAGAGTCATATTCTTTTACTTTGCTTTTTCCTCCACCATCAGTTAAAGCAAAAATTAGCCTACTATGGAGTAATTTTCTCCTTCCTGTCTCCCAGAGAAAGGGATCCCATGGAAATGGCAGCACTCATCTGCACTGATTACTCTTTGTGACTTCCCAAGTGGAAGTGGGAACATCACACTGGTTCCAGCTTGGGGATCTCCCTCAAAACCAAGCCTAGGAAACACTGAGGCTGTGAGCCCAGCTTGTAGTGCAGCTGGAGAGTGCTCTGCAAAGCACAGAGGGGCTGATACACTTGTGTGCACTGAGGTGGATCATAGGTACTTCCTAAATCCCTGCAGCAGCATTGGTGTAGAGGGAATGGCTCAGTCCAGAGTTATGGCTGTTATTTCAGAGCAGATCAGCTGCGAGCCTGCATTCCTTTGTTTGCTTCTCTGGAAGGCCTCCTTCTCTTTCAATAAAAATGCATATGAGATATTGTGCTGTATCTTTGTATCCATCAATGCCTTCCTTAAAACTGAGATGCCAAATCCCAGTGGCATAATTAAGAGTTGGCATTCCCCCCCAACTTTAAGTAAGTTGATACATGTGTTAAGCTGAGTTCTGGAAGATCAGAAAAGACTGCCTACAGAGTCTGTGGGATGCCTGTTGTTGGAGGTTTTATCAGAACAAGTTAGACAAACATCTGCCAGAAATTATTACATAGACCTCACCTTGCCTCGGGGCAGGGGGACAGATGTGGTGACCCCTTTAGGATGATCATCTATGACCCTATTTAGTATGATCATCTGCCTCCTTACTGGAATGCAGTCAGTGTCCAGTTTGTGCAGAACAGTCTACATGTTCAGTATGGCAGAAGAACCTGAATTCCCTGATCACTGAACAGCTGTACAGGTTTGGATGCATCATGGGACCTGGTGCCCAATGCTTCTCCAACAGGAGGTTCATTCAGCATGGTTAGTCTTCAGTGCAGTCATTCCTGATGGATTGAAAGGCAAAAGTCAACTTCACTACAGCTGTTAGGAGCCTAGGGTCAGAATGATAACTCCACATATTGGGAAGTTGCTTTCTGTGGTTATTCAGGGGTTTGCTGGTCATGAGGTTCAAGCAGACCAAGTTTCTAGGGTTGCAGTTCTGGGTTCTGAGTTGCTGAAGAATGTAGTAGAGTAATTAAATTATCTTTTCAAGTTTGGCTACCTGGATGACTGGAAATCAGTCACTTTCTATGAAGTGTTTCAGAGCCGTGACATCCTAAAACATCTATGGCCCTTTTGTGACAGTCCATTGCACTAAAAGCCTGGAGGAGTCTCAGCTACAACAGCTCAACCCTATCTTTCCTCCTTGCTCTGAGCTGGGGGCAAGTTCAGGTGGGCTGGCGGGAGCAGCAGTCTGACCAGTGCTGTCCAGACATGCCAGCCTTATCCTGCCTCTCCTCATAGATGCACAAAGCAGCACATTTATTTCCCATGAGGAACTAATCTACTTCATTTTCAAGGTTGTAACAAGGAAAGCTAAGGCCTCCTTAGAACTTAATCTTGCAAGTGAGGTCAAAGTCAATAGAAAGGGCTTCAAATACACTGCAGATAGAACTAACACTAGAAGAAATATCTGGATTTATCTTCCAACTCTGAGGCAAGAACACTCTATTGCTGCCTACCTCTTGGTACTGGCCCCCCAGACTGTCTGTCTCCCATCTCAGAGTTTGGTTCCTTCCCCAGGGAGTCAGAGAAGACATTTAATCGACCTGATGATATACAATGGATGCTATGGCGAGAAATCAAAGGCTTTAGAACAAGGACTTCCTGTGAAATTATAGCCATACCATTTTATTCTGGTGGGCTATTTTCTGTTATCTTTGAGTATGTATTTTCATCAACACTTCTGAGCTACATTCTATATAACTGAAGGACACAACTAGGAAAAACGCCTCTTTTTCCTTCCTAAATAGCAATATTTTTTTTTCCCAAGTTGCACTAAAATCTGAGGTGTATTCAGCAGCAGAAAAACGGTTTGGAGTGAAAAATTGAAAAGCGATGTGTTGCTAATTATGCAACAGCATGGATCCATATGTCCTTGATTTCTAACTGGCTTCAGAGTGACACCTTGAAACACAATATTAGCCAGCCTGCAGTTAATGGTTTATGGTCCTCAAGAGAATTATTTTCCCTGATATCAAATAATACAATAAAAAACTGTAATCTTAAAGGTTATAGCCAAATATATCTTTGACATGTTTCTGCACATGTTTCTCTTCTTGATAAAATACTCATTACCCATGAGACTTCTCCCTCACTCTGGAAATGTAATACTCCACTTTAACATAAAGTGACAGGCAAAGTGTCCTGAGGAAAATACAGGCTCTCCAATACAAGAAAAGCCATGAGAAATGCACTTTCTTGCATGAGAGATCTTACGTGTGATATACATGTTCACACCATATGGATGACTTGCCAGAGTGCTGCAGGCCTAGAGGGAGCAGAAGGGATTTAAAACAGGATCAAGAGAGCTGATGTTTGGATATGACACTTTGATGGGTTAGAATGACAATGTTAAGAATTTAACCCCAAGATAAGTCCCTGTTTGGATTCTAATTCTGTGATTCTAAGTTTATATTAATAGCCTTGATTCAGGTAAATAAAAAAAAAAATTGCAAGCTTTATGTAATTCTCCTGAACCTTGTGGTTTACAGTTGTAACATTTACAAAGTCTTTTTTTCTGGCATTATATGCTAACTCAAGCTTTTGTCTAGAGGCCTATAGAATAAATGTTAAGCACAGGTTTATGCTAATATGCACATTAGTTTGCAAGCTCAATGTTATGACAGTACTTCAAAAAGAAAAAGTAGAATCAAAGGAAGGAAATACGATGAAAAATCTGAACATATACACTGTAACACATAAATTTGCCTAACTGTACAAAAACATGTAACACTTCATATATAGATTCTAATCTCTGGCTTTAGTAAAAATGTTACATTGTAATATTCTTTCATTTACCAGTTTTCTGATAATCATCGTAAGATGACCACATTTCTTATAATTTCAGAACTAGATAACTAAAAAAAATTTCTGAGTGGATGGTATACATGATAAAAAAATCTTTAAGTAATAAATCATATTAGCTTCTGATTAGAATAAAATAGTTTAAACGTGTTTTTCTAAATAAGATTTATTTTTGTATAATGTTGTTTTTGAAACACATATTTCAAATATGCTCCGTAAAGTGCAAACAAAATTTCATCCTTGAGACCGAAACAATGTAAAAAGCATGCTCAGAATGAGCAGTCTCATCAATTCTACAATAATAATTATTACCTCTCATTCTTAAAAAAAAAAAAATTAGATATTTTATTTCACTGTGTTCACTAATTATGCTGGGTTTATTTATTATTTTTTTTTATGCAGTTGTGGTGAAGTAACTTAAACAGACTATTTTGAAACAAGCTTATAGTAACTACTGTTTAGGTTTTATTTTTGGGTATTTTATGCTTCCTTCTACCTATAGCAGCAGGAGTGCTGCTGTGTAGCTGTGCAGCAGCACCCAGCAGATCAATAGGTACAAAGTTGATGTAAAATAGCTTCACTTTGTCCTTCCAATAGCTCCTTCCTTAGGAAAAAAACTCTGGAGGCCTACAGATCAAGCTATAGGGTACAAGTCATAGGAGGAAGACCTTGATTTCTTATTCAGAAGGTTTTGAGTTAATAGTGGTATATACAATTTAACCTCTCATAAAGGGTTTTTTTCTCTATCGGAATAATTTTTGGAAGCAAGGAGTTGATCAGAGAAGTAGCTGGTGGCTCTTGCAACTCAGTATCAGAATTTGGGTTTTTTGGTTGCTGGTTGTTTTTTATTTATGTTTTGTTTCAGGTTTTTTGAAACTTCCTGCTGAGCCCATACAGCAGTTGTGTTCACCTCTTCCCTTTGAAGTTGGGCACTTGTTACATCTGGCCTCTCACATAGCACAAGGACAAAGTTTGTGCACCCCTTTTCTGTAGCTCGTGAAATATTGGTTTCCTGGTTGTCATGCCTTGGTCTTACAGAATGTAGACAAAAAGGTCAACACAGTAACCAAAAAGTGATGTTTGTCTTCCCTGATGTCGTTCTGATCATTAATCACAGTATGTGCAGTTGTCCCCATGTCCATCTCTTCGTACTTAGCTTGTCCTTTATTGTGACTGGAAAAAGGTCCTGAGGGTTCCTTAAAAGCCTGGAATCCCTTTGCATGACTGATCCCCAGGGAGAGGCCAGCCCATAAGTGTTTCATATGCACTATGTGAAGTGTCTGCCAAACGGTACATCCTAATGTAGGTGGCTTTCAAAGTTTGCCAATATTTGTTGGCCTACCTCACCAGTTATGAGGTAGTGGATCACTGGAACAGGTCGCCTAGAGAGTTGGTGGAGGTCCCATCCCTGGGCACATTCAAAGTCAGGCTTGATGGGGCTCTGAGCCATTTGTTCTACTTGGAGCTGTCCCTGCTTATAGTAGGGGGGTTGAACTAGATGACCGATAGAGGTCCCTTCCAAGCCAAGACATTATATGATTTTATGATTCTATGATTTTCTACTAAGTTATATTTACTAAATTAAATCCAAAATAAAGTGGGAATACAATATTCATGAGAAAGGGTGGTGTGGGGGAGGGGACAAGGAAATTACTTTCCAAGGTCCCTGAGCCATGGTTCCTGCCTGCTTTGGTTGCAGTGGCTAAGGAGATTAAGGTACCTGCCTCCCCAGCCATGCTGTCGTGGAAGGGTGGCACATTGCATAGTCCTGCCTACTAACTTAGGCTACTATCCGCTTGGATTTGAGCTGTTGGGCAATCTGTGTGATCTGCTTCCTCTTAAATGGCAACTTTAGAGTTAGGGTTCTCAAAGAGTAGGAGTTTTAACCTATCTCCACTACTGCCATTGAAATAAGCAGGAAATGCAAGTAAAAGCTCAACACCCTCAAGCTGGGGGGAAAAAAGAAAGAAAAATAAAGAAAAAAAGAAAGGAGCTACTCCTTTTCTAATAAAAACGATAAATAGAATTATATAATTTTCCTCATGGCTTCAAGTAATCATCAGCAGCACACTGGAGCTCAAAACACTGTGTATTTTATTCTGCATGGGTAAACTTGAGAAATTTCAACCCAGATTACTTACTCACAGACGCTACTGCAAGGTTTGCACTGTAGAGTCACCAGAATTGACTTTAAATGATGAACTATTTTTCCTGTTCTTGTGAAAAGCTAACATACGTTATGCAGCCTGCCCTCTCTTCCAAATCACCTGATACATTTTAATATGACACCTTGAAAATTTATTTTTGGTGATGAAGATAGTACGCTGTCATTATCTGTGGAATGCAGGAAGTGCAATGACTAATCCTTTAGTCAGTCATTCTTCTACAAATTCTTCAAACCTGTAAAAATTTCCCATTATGTCACTCTTACTAAGACAGATGTGGGTGACAGATAAGCCCTGGGGAAGAAGGCAAAGTTGCAGAACAATCTTCAATACACAGAGTAACCTATAGACCCTGTCTCTTACTCACAGTGTTTCTGATTTATAATAATGGATCTTATGCATTAGATTCCATATCCTTAACAAATGAAGAATGAAAAAAATGAAAATGTCATTTGTTTCATATGCTGGTGAGTTATGTACTTTTAAGTGGGTTCTGCTGCTCAGTAAAACAAGTTTCTTTGACAGATTGCTCTGCTACTGTATTTGATTTCAATTTCCCACTGAATAGCGCCAAGTGAAATCTGTTATGTTTTAAGTTGCAATATTACTTTCTCCAGCACTATCTTCCTATCAATCATCCCAAGCTTTTTTTCATCTAGATGCTTAAAAATAAAATGAATGCAGTGTCCGCACTTCAATCACTCACAGGACAAACTCTTGGCAAGTACCCTTCTGCTCCTCACAAGGAGAATTAAAACAATTTCAGCATAAGGACGCAATTTGCTGTGTGTTACAGAGATAGCCATGTTTGCCTAAGTACCTGGTGGGGAGTCTGAATGCATTTACCTTGTTGCAGCTGAGATCCTCCTACCTTCAAAATAGAAAATTACTGTCTGAAGGAACTTGCAGATCATCGGACTTCTTGTTTGTTCTCTTCAGATCAGTTTGAACATCATTTTAGATAAAGTTTGTATGACTTTTTAGATCAGAAAGCAGAAGGAAATAATCTCAATTTCAGAGAACCCACTCTGCTGACTGCTGAAATGACTTGTCTTCTCACAGCTTCAGGGTTGCAGAAGTGAGAGATCTTACAAAGCATGGGTTGCTCTTGGCTGCTGTCTGGCTTTGTTTATACTGGGAAATGGTAAGGGAGAGCAGCGAGGTGAATGTTGTTGTCCCTGCACATTTCCTTAGTGCATGATGGAAACAAAATGCAAGGGAGAGGCATAAACAGTCGTCAGCTGATACGTGGGAAACTGTCACTGAAAAGTGCATTGCTAAGGGCATGATATTTTCCTAAACTCAGATAGAGTCAAACCTGTGTGGCTCACCAGAATAATCCTCACCCCTCAGCCCACATGACTGCTCTCTGCTTGTCCTCTGACTTCCAGTGATCCATGGTGTCTTCAGACTGGGCTTCCCTCCCTCTCTTGGACTGCCTCAGAAATGCTCCAGGAGGGTCTCCTCATGTCAGTGCGTATCTAGCTTACTTCTTAGTGTGAGTATATGAATGCAAAAAAGGGTACTGGAGAGGGGGTTTATATATATACGTATATAATATAATTGTAGTTGGGCTAGTCAGAGTGGAATCAGAAGTTTCATTTAATGGCATTTATTCTGCCAAAATTTGACCAAATAAGTTCACTAGGCTACTGAGCCTTGTGCTTAAAGGCTACTGATAAAAAAACCTCTTGGCATTTTGTAACAATCATATTTAAGATCTTTGTTTGTCTTGTGGTAGAATACTTTGTTTATTATTTCAAAGTCTCTTGAAATTGCTAAGGTAGAACAAAAGAGCCTTGCTGGGTTTTTTAGATGCATTTTTTCCCCTGTTTTTCCTCATCTTTTATGTATGACAGACTGCCATTTTTAATCTGTGGAATACTGTAATGCTGCTGCTGGGATCTTTCAAAATGTTTCCTGGAAGTGGCTTATCTACTCACCAGTCATTATCTTCAACCATGTTGCTTTTTATATACTCTTTCCATTACCATATATTTTTATTTTACTGTATCTTATCCCTTCAATGTTAGTGTAAGAATTGCTTATTTTGGAAGGCACTCCTTACTGTCCTGTATTCTGAGTGAGTTGATATGAAACCTATGTTCTATGGGCCTTTTGTTCCTTTTCTGGCCCTGTCACTTCATTGTCTGCTGACTGAGTTTATTTTCCTAATATTTGTTTTATCCACATGATTGCCTCTCCTGAAACTTTCTCAGAAAAACTTTTTCTCTATATATTATCTCCTATTATGTTTTATCATTTAAGTGTGATTACCTTCCTTTCTTGTTCTGATCGAGTAAATGCCTATTATCTTGAAATATTATTTTCCTGTCTGTTTGTGCAGTTCTCTGTGTAAGCAGACTCATGCATTAATCCTCAATAATCTTGGTTCTACAAAGGGCCTAGAGTTGGTAACAATTGTGCTCTGGCATTTATATCACTGTGCAATCTCAGCTCCTCATGTCAAAGAACTCTATTGGGATGTCCCCACCAATTCCTGCCACAATAGAGCAATCTCAGTCAGTGTATTTTTTACACAGCGGAGATTTTTTTGGCATTTGTTTTTTTCAATGCAGCTTTTTTATACTTAAAGCCCATAGTTTACCTGCCAGTAAACATGTGAT
>NW_009970722.1:164165-166089 GCF_000747805.2 Chaetura pelagica
GATAATGGATCCTGTAGGTAGCAAAAAATGGGAGTTTACTATTAATTGTAACATTGGGTTCCTTTTCTGATATACAGTTTTACTTTTAATGATGTAAGTTTTGTAATGCATGGCTTATGTGTGCAGAAAATCTCTATGAGCTCTGAGAGTTACTCAGTCTAGAACTTTGTTCATTTTAATTCTGTTGTGTCTTTAGCTTTGTCTTTCCAACATATTTTGGGTACTACAACTTCAGGTCAAAACAGAGTCTGAAGATGAGCATACTGGTTTTTGTTGAAAGCTTTAATTCCTAGCTCCATTAAAATCAATAGAAGTTTTGACACTGATTCCCTGGAATTAACTGAACTATCTACTTTAAAAGGTAATGTAGCTAATAACAATATAGCTCTTATCTTATGTAATTTCTGCCTAAAGAATGACAAAAATGTTCTTATCCTATACGTTTTGCTTTCTCTGATAATCAGTTCAAGAGATTATAGGACTCACAAAGCAACACTAATTCATGTGGTCTGTGAAATCTCCACAGTCCCTTGTTGGCCCATGTTTTTATATTATATCCTTTAATCTCCTAGAAAACACAAAGCTACCTGGACACAACCAAAGAATCCTACCTGAGACTAGGAGAACAAATGCATATGGTCCAGCAGCCCACTGCCTGGTTACATTTAATTTGAAACGTTCATTTCAGATGCTTATTTTTTAGTAGTGGACATGACTACTATTTATAGGAGAGGGCTGGGGGAAAGCTGGGACAGAAGCACTTGCATGGAACTTCCATGTTTCTGTGATATAGACCCCAGACATGAACATAAGCAAGGGCACTCTGTTACCTGAGACTCCTGTTGGTATTGCACATGATCTGCATAGTTGGTTAATGCAAACAGAGTAAATTTGATGTGCTTAGGAGGTGGAATTTACACAGTCAAATGTGCAGTATAACACCTCTGCTGGAGGCCCAATGTGGGACTATGTGTACAAATTGCATCTTCAAATAGACTTTCATGTGGGGCTTTGGGACACTGGCTGAGTAAGACTTGCTCTTCTGGTGTGGCTGAGGAATGTGCAGGTGCACTGGACAGAGGTACCTGGTTTTCAGTCTGTTTTAAGCCACCATTAGCCAATTCTGAATAAATCTGGTGATACCACCTGAGTGGATTTTGTCACCTTGGAGCAATTTCTTTGCACAGAACACAGCTGGTGTATCACCTGAGTGTGACTTTGTAGAGCAGCTTGAAGGTACATGTAGAAGCACTTTGTCTCAAAAAATCAGACAGTGTTCAAACTGCATGCTTGGCAACGGCAGTCTGGAAAGAGCTGTATCATCTCCCCTCTTATCAGACAGATATCCTAAGAATTGATCTGATCTGAGGCCTCTCGCAGTAGTTAAACTGATTATTCTGCAATCTCACATGTTTGTATAGCTGTGCCAGCTCACATTATGGATATGGGAGGGGTGATAATTGCCAAGAGGGCAGATAAGAAAAATCTTTCTTCCGGAAATGTCATTCTATATGTTTTCTTCAACAACATAGTCATCTTGAGAAATCTCTCTTCCTCCTCATCCATCCATCCATCCATCCATCCATCCATCCATCCATCCATCCATCGATATCTGCCTGTCTGCCTGTGAGAACTGACTCTCCAAGAGCATGTAATCAGTACAACAAGGATAGCAGCAAAATCCTCTTGAGCCCTGTGGACTATCTCTGAGAGGATGCTCCTCTCTCAGACAGCAGCTGGGGGGACATCTGTGTTGACCCACAGGTCTCCTCTCCCTCCCTCTGAAGGGAAATGGCCCTGCAACAATGAGAAACAGGCTGGCAGGCAGCACCCCACAGTAAGGCTAGGAGAACATAGCAAGGGAAACCTCTGTGCCGAAGGTTTTCTCCCTTTGTGCTTGCTTGGGGGGAGCCTATCCGGCAGA
>NW_009970722.1:166346-250706 GCF_000747805.2 Chaetura pelagica
CATCCATCCATCCATCCATCCATCCATCCATCCATCGACCCACCCACCCATCCATTCTTTCCCTCCCTCCCCTGCAGCTACCACCCTCCTTCACTGGTGCTGATGGGAAGTTCTCATGGGACATGCTGCAAACTAGGTTGCAGATACGAGTGCATGTTATGACTGAGGACATGCAAGGCTGTGGCACAGCAAAGAAACAGGCAGCTCTAGGAAGGGATGAATGAGACCTTCTAAACCAGCTTTGGCAAGAAGAAAAAGTTTTGTAAACTACATCCTTCAGCATTGTTGATATAGCCATGTATATATGGCTGCATGAGCCATGAAAAAAAGACAGTTTTTGTCCAAGAAGAGTGAAGTCTTGAATGATTGAGAGGAACAAAGCAAGTTGCATATAGGCTTGGAAAAGATGGCAAGCTAGAACATTGACTACTTAACTGTTTGCTTGGGCTGTTGAGGGCTTGGGATTTATGTGAAAAAGAGGAATACTTGAGAGAAATTTGATTCACTAGAAAGCCATGTCTAGTGCTTTGCCTACACTTAGAGTTATAGGAGAATTGAAATGAGGCAGTGAATTGGCATGACTGGAGGGATGAGAGTGCTGTTGAGGCCAATGAGACAGCATTAACTTGTCCAAATGGGACTTGTTACATGGCATGTGTTGTACTGAAGACCATTGCTAAACTGAAATATTTGCAGTTAGATGTAGAATCTAGTGCAGATGCAATGGGTCACAGAGAACCCTGAAGATTAAGAACTTAAAGATGACTCTGCACAGGTGACTATCCCAGGAAGAAATACAAGTATTTACCCTAACAAATTCACTTCAAATGCCTCCTCTTCAGGGAGTTCATTTGCAAACCTCTGAGGTGTGGCAGTGCTCACCTCTCAGACTAGCTGTTAGAGGCTGGTTGAGCAATAGCCTCTCCAGCTTACTCAGAGCTTGGCAGGTAACATTTTTCTCGTAGGTACCTGAGCTAATTTTAGGTAACACTGCTGACACCTTCCTAAAGGCCTGATAATGAGTTAGGAATGCTCATCTTAAGCATGTGTTTTTGTTCCTTGTCCAAGACAAGCAAATCTGTCAGGGATCAAAAGAGAGATATGTGAGCCTCCCTGTAAGTGGTGGGTTTCCCCAACATTGTTCTCAGCTGGGATAGTGTAGGAAAGGACACACTCCCCCCTTGTGTGAGCCCTGAGCGGAAGACTTTTGCAGATAGTGACTGTGGGAACCAGTTCTCTGTCAATAAAATATTCAATATCCCCTCGGGATACATCAGCACCCTGTTACTGGGGATTTAGAAGTGGGGAAGATGATAACAGGAAATAAAACAGCCACCTCATTTTGGCAAGGGCAGCATGCATTCACCTCTAGGTTAATACAGGAGTGGGGTGGGTAGGTGTCCTCACATGGTTTGTGGTAAGTTTTCAATCAAAACTTATTGTTAACAGGTAGAAAAAGGGTTCACTGCCTATTAGCACTGAGTGGCCTTTCTTCCCATAAGCAATTCAGTCAAAGGAGGAGTGAATCCACAGATTGCCAGTTGAATGTATGATGTGGAACTGGGGGTGGAGGTGGGGCTGGGGTTGCAGGAGATTAGTGGGAAAGGAGTTTGAAGATGCTGTAGGGAGCACAGGTGAAAGAGGGAGAGCTGAGGCTGTTGCTGTAGGAGGCAGGGGATGTGGGGGTGAATTGAGGGGATTACGGTATAGTCTAGGTAGAGAAGTAGGGAGACCCTGGGGTGCTACAGAGGGGATGTAGGGGAGGTGGGCTGGCTACAGTCTGAGAGCAACCCATATTTGAGACCTACAGTATCGTAAAGGGAAAATCAGTACAAGTGAGTAAAAGATCACAGAGTAATGTTTTCCTGAGATATGTGCCATACCTGTCACTGTCTAAATTACATGCAGTGCAACAGCACTGAAAGGAATTTGAAGGTATTGCCATTGCCTTTGTAAGTGGTTATGCTGTTGTTTACCGTTGATTTGGATGAGGAGTTTTGCTCCAGATTGACTTAGAATATGAGATATCAGCAATTATAACTAAGGTCAAGAAAAATGGTTTTCTACAAAGAAACTTTACTGCTGTTTGAGACTGGAAGTCCTGCAAAAAAAGAGTGACAATAGGGTCTGATTGAAGGGTGCATTTAA
Source organism: Chaetura pelagica (assembly GCF_000747805.2). Lineage (NCBI taxonomy): Eukaryota > Metazoa > Chordata > Aves > Apodiformes > Apodidae > Chaetura > Chaetura pelagica. Next base: position 168,495 of record NW_009970722.1, read on the forward strand.
TGCTGAGCAGATTCCACACAAGGACTGTTTTCCCACAAGCTTTCTGAGTGACACAGAACTACTGTTGATTCTCTCTGAGCCTTAGTTTCCTGCTTCAAATTCCTACCTTTGTACATGTCCTAGGAGGATGAACCTATCAAAGATTGCAAAGTGCTTAACTATGCTACAGGCAGCTATGAAACATATGATTCTCTTGGATTATTTTTTATAAGGTAGAGTACAACAAGCAAAGAAGCTGACGATGGAGCATTGCTACCAGAAACCACCATTTCAAGCTACAAGTAGAACTCTCTGCTAACTTTGACAGAGTTATAACAGCAGAAAACTTGTCTCTGTCTCTTCCTCTCTACTTCAGGTAGTATGTAATTTTAATGCCCTCCTGCGTGTTAGCACTGTAATACGAGCTGTGGGCTTCAAGCACACAACATGAAGTGCCCAGGTGAGAAAAAAAAAAAAGCTGTGATTGACTTTGTGCTGACACTTAACTTGCAAGGGGAAGTTTACGTAAGATACGGTAGAGACCTGTTCTCCCAGCTATGAATTGCACTTTGAAATCAAAGGCGTTAAAATGCAGCTTGTCATCTGTCATAGCAAGATTTTTAAATTTTTTTATTAATTTTTTTTTCAACACCCAGACTCATTGCTAAACATACATAATCCTGAAATGTAACTTTAAGGTGTGATTTATGATTGGGATTAGATTTATTGTATTAAGTTGCTGTTGTAAAACCCCTTGTTTTCCTAGGAAGGTGGGGCTGTAAATAACCTGGGAACAGGAGAACTGCGATGATGTTGCATAGTGTGTTCTAAAAGGTTCTTTTAATTTCACAGCAAATTAGAATACCACGAAAAGAAACCCTGAAACAAACAAACAAACAAACAAACAAAACAGCTGTCACCTAACAAAATTTTAGCAAAGTTTAGTTATTTAGTGGCAGTAGATTAAAAAACCAAACAAACCGAAACAACAACAAAAAAACTCAAAAGAAACAAAAAAAAACACAAAACACAAACAAAAAGGGTGGAGCACAAAACAGCCTGTAGGAGCCAGAAAAGGAAGGCACAGATTCAAGTTAAACTGTGAGAAAAAGAAAAAAAACGTTTTCAGAGCGGCTGTCGGCTTCCCCAGATGTGAAATGCATCGGCTCTAAATTGTAACATCTCTGGGAAACTGGAGATCTCTTTGCCCCTTCCACTCGGTCGCCAGAGACATTGTGATGAAATGAGAATACTGCAGATATTTCGCAAAATAAATTTATCAGCACCTCAGACCACAGCTTGCAGCTGCCAAAGGTCTGGATTGTATTCAGGAGATTGCAGGAACTCATGCAAAAGAAACATGAAAAAGAAAAACGTTTTCCCAACATGAACCCTCTTAGCTGTGTTCTCATTTCAGGGCTGCCATCTTGCTATAAATCTGTGACAGAAGCTTGAAATTGTGTGTGTGAGCATGTGAGCAGCAACTCGCTGAAGCATGTACTCGTAGAAAAGAATCCCTAAATGCTCCTGGTTTTAATATGTAAAGTATTGGGAAAGCAACTTCTTGCTTGTGACCGAGCAAGAAAAAACATTTCCTCTCCCTCAGCCTGGATCCTGTACATAGGTCACCCTATTCCCCGCAGGTTTGCTGGACACTGCTTCTTCTCTTGTAATCAATATTGCCTTTCTGAATTTCTGAGCTTACGAGGCAATCTGAACGGGTCGTGAAGATACAATTTTATCTTCTCTTCAAAAGGCTTGAAGGTGTTATGCGTGCAGGAGAGCACCAGGGAGGAATTGTGTAGCATGAATTGTCTACAGAGATATTTCAGGGAACAAAGATTTGTCTTCCTTCTCTCGGGGTGAGAGAGGAAGGGCAGCCCTTGGTTGGGGGAATATGGACCATTCCTGGGCAGAGCGGCCCCTCCATTCAGGGCTGGGAGGGAGGGCAGGCTCTCTGGGGAGAAGCTGCGTGGGTCTCCAAGAGAGTTCTTCACAGGGATGTACCGTGACAACGACGGTGCTGCGGGTAAATCTACAGCCCTACCCACCAGGAAGAATCGGGAGTTCAGTCTGGGTTCAAGAGTTACACTCAGCCAGCCGGGGCTCTCCTGGCGTTTTAAAGACTTTTGATGTGTTTGACTCTGGAGTGCTCTAATCACAGGAAGCGGACAACAGGGAACCTCACCTGGGGAGAGCTGCTCAGTAGGAAGGGCTGGCCCAGCAGAAGTAAACAAAAATATTTGAATTGCCTGTGAGAATACCAAACGGGAAAGTGGGAGGGAGAGCTGCCGTTTTGCTCTTCAGTAAGCCTGATGAAACACCCCTAGGATGTCAGAATAGCGTGGTGGGATGTTGGTGTCCTTCGCCATTCCCATGTTTATCTTGGGTAATCTTTTGTTGAGCAGCCGACTCTTCTCTGCACTCCAGGAATACGCAAGCTGAGCACCGAAATTGCAGTTCTGTCTGATCCTTTTGTTATTCCACTGAGGAAAAGCCACGGGGCCTGACAAAATCAGTTCCAGGGTCTTCACTCAAACATGTCTTCTTTTTTTTTTTTTTTTTTTGAGAGAGAGAGAGAAGTGAAGAGAGAGAGAGAGAGACGGTGCATCTGACTGTGACCAGAATGTTTCCCACTATGTTAAAAGTAAGGATCCTGTTGGTGTGAGACAAAAAGCAAATGTGCCTTGTTTTCCGTTGGGTAATGCAACAGACGTGTTTGCACATCGAACGCTTAAAAGCACAGTATGTTCCATATATATAAATAAAATACACCACTCAGCCTCGAGGAGAAGGTTCTGTAGTTCGGTTTTCTGCTGGGAAGGCGTTTTCTATCGGGGCTTTGTTGTAAAAAGAACTAATTTAACAATAAAGAAGGTCTTGAAAAAATAACAGCAGAGTCCAAAATGATGAGCAATTTTCATTAGTATGAGCCAGGTAAATTTAGGTATTTTTTTGGGTTTAAGTTTCTTGGACTGCCGAGCAGGAGATGGATCCAAAGGAACAGAATAATGCTTCTCCACAGCTCTATGAAATCTCTGTCAGGGCCAAAGGTTTGCGTGAAAGTATTATATGAAGAAACAGCTTTCATCTCATACAGAGGCTCTATTGTGCTTCCGAAAGAGTTTTGGAGTCATCTAAGCTTCTGCCTCTGACCCGTGAGTGGGCAGCCTGTGATCCCATCGCGCCGGGCCAGAACCGCTCCCCCGGGAATGATCCCCATGAGACTCGCCCTAAATCGCTAGGCCAGCTGAAAAACGAGAAGCCTGTCTAGAAGGTTATCAGATCTAATGCACTTTTACTGGAATGAGGAGGAAATACAGAGGTGGTAAACAAATACAAGAACCTATTGTGACTGCGGCTTAGAATCACCAGGAGACCAATTAACACCTTTTTGTTAGGATTAACCATTATGATGTTTGCAGCAAGAGCCTTAAATTGGCACTTTCTTGTAGTTCAAAGTGTGACTACATTGCAGTTACAAGGGAAGTGGAGATCAAAGCTCCCAGAACAAATAATTACATGAAGGTGAATTCCATTTGATGTAGGAAGCAGCAGAAGCCTCCGAAGAGCAGCAAACAGTCTGGCAGGGAGCAGCCTGTAGCAGTGTGAGCAGGGCAGAAGGCAGGCTTTTCAAAGGGAGAAACGCCTCCGCCCGAAACGCCGGGGTGAATCTGCCGCTCTGAAACCACCTCGTTGTACGGGGCAGCTCTTTGCTGTGTCAGCAGCTCCATTATGAAGCTTGTATTTTCCGAGGTTCATCACTCAGCTGAACCGGTGTTAATACGTAGCATAAAAAGCCTGTGTGGGGTCTCCGTGCTCGGCTGGGAATGTTCAAGGTAATTAAGGAGGAAAAAGCCCTTTGTGCTATATTTGGTGACTGTTTCATTTTCTTAGTATTGGTCCTGTGCCCAAGAGAGGAGGTTGGAGGGTGGGAACAATGGAATTCCCCTCGTTGCTTCCATGGTCCTCTTGAAGCTCTTCAGTGGTAGCTTGCCAGTGAGAAACTTGCATTTTAATAAATAACTCTGGAATTCATTGAAGTCTCAGCTTTGATGTAGTTTGCTCCTAGATTATACTGTCTGTAATTTGAACTCTGAGTCTAAAGTAGAAGCGACTTTCTTTTTCTTACCTAAAACACAAGAAGAGAAGAGAAGGGAAGGGAAGAGAGGAGAGGAGAAGAGAGGAGAAGAGAAGAGAAGAGAAAAGAAGTCCCCAGGCCATGAGTAAATTATTACGGTATTTTAGTTGTTTTCTGAAAGAATCGTTGTTTTATTTCTTTCTTTAATTTTGCCGAAAAGCAACAATAAAATGGATAAAAGTTATCTAAAAAAGCCATAATTTTGCGTTGCTTCTGAGAACAACAGGGTAAGGAGAAAAACCCCTCAACCAAACAAAATGGAAGAAAAATTTCAGAAAACCTCCATTTTTCCATTTTGTAACTTTCGAAGCTTAATAATTTAAGCTTTGAAGCGTAATAAATTAATACTTATTTTTTCCCCAGCTTCGGGGAAGCAAACAACCAACCAAACAAAAAAGGTGCCAAAATGCACCATTAAATAAAGTGTTAAAGTAAAGGAAAATGCCTAGTGCAAACAAGCAAACAGGAAGTGTCCTGTTTTGGTTGGCAGATGAATGAAAGTTATACAACTCAATTGTATCTGTCTAGAAAATCAAATAAATTATTAATATCTCTATAAAAGACACTGCAATGACACAGTTACTCGCCTTCTAATTAGAAGATGGGAACATATAATTCCATAAGCAAGCTCCTCCTTATTCTCCTAAGTTATAAAATATGTATTGTTTCAAAAACTGATGTCATGGAATAATAAGCTCACACTTGAGTATGGGCTTGACTCACCTGTTTTCTCTCAGCTTGTGCTCAGCTGACCAGCTGTATTCCTGTCAGCCTCCTGAGGCAGATAAAGTGTTTGTCATGAAATTAAATATTTATTGTGACCTGAGGGTATTCTGAGTGAGCTCTGCATTGGGTTAGGAGAAGGTGTGTGTTAGCTGAAATGGTACAAAAAGTTGCACTGACAGCCTGAGCACAGCTTGATTCAGCCTCTTTTCAATTTAACTTAAAGTGGCAGGAATCAGTTTAAATACAACTATGAACAGTTTGTTTTTAATGATAAGCAGTTTGAAGCAATTTAATTAACCTAGTTTAAATAAGCTACTAGTTACAATACTACATTTTTTTTTCCCCCAACATGTTGATTCAAAGAAGAGGATTTAGGCCAAGATATTTTTCCTCCCGTCTCATGGACAATGCAAAGATTAGCTGCCATCTTCTTGATCTAGAAGTGACTACCAGGGCCCCCTGATACTACACATATCCACCTGGGAACAAGAAAAATATATTCCTACAAAAGTAGCAACAGTTATAGGTAAGTTCCTGTCCCTTCCTCCTGATACCTCCCTCTCCCCACCCCGAGTTGGTCTTTTTGCCTAGTGAAAATCTACTGTGATATTTACTGTCAAGTCAGTGTTCATCAAAGTGACTTAACTTTTAGAATGGAATGAGAATTTTTCATGTCATTCACCCTCTGGCTGCCTCCTTGAGCTACTCACATGCTGCTAGGGCTGTCAAGGGGCTGGGAGGGTGACCCTACTTAGTTGGCTGGGGGCAACTTCTTGAGCCTGTGGGGATGCACAGGCTGCTGCCAGAGTGGAAGAGCTATGCTCCAGCATGAGGGGTGGTATGTGCCCAAGTCCCTCCTGCTAGGGAAGAACAGGGGAGGTTTGGCCCTTGTGCAGCACTGGTGCTGCACATAAAGGGCTGCATGAGTGCCACAGCTCCAGCAGCTCTTCTGCCCCATCAAGCCCTTCACCCTTGGACACTTCAGCAGTATGGTTCTTCAAACCTAGCCCGTACCCCTCCATCCTGCCTGAAAGAGCTTTTGAGGTGAACACAAGGGGAGTTTTGGCATGCCTGCAATAAAGCTCTTTGTTTTCTTTCTGTAAAGGCAAGGCAAAAAAATGAGACTATTCACCACCCAGGTGTCCACTGTGGGAGGTGGTGGATCACCACGGGTATGCCCTCCAACCCTGGGAGCCAGGGCAGGCACCTTGGCCATGCAGCATGCCTCCTTGAAGCTGGGAGAGCAACAAGCTGAAGGCTGGTGCACCTTTCCCTCTTCCCTGCATGCACGGCCATTATGAAACCCAGCAAATCTGTGTTTAGGTCAGGTCGATGTTTTGACACTGTCTGACATAAGCTAGGAAGGGCAGGCTTTGCACTGACCCTGGGCACCTTGCTAACTCCCACGTTTGTTTTCACAACAGCCTGAAAAAAAGGGCTGGGTTTAATTTACAAATTTCCTGGGTTTTGTTAATTTGCCTTACAGCCATAACCTGTTTTTAACATTATTATTTTTTTTCCCATATTTTATATTTATGTTGGAAATTCTATTTACAATAGCCATCTTCTAATGAGTGGGAAAGAGCACAAAGCCTTTCTGGAGGGAGAACATGAAGTGTTTGTAATTGGTAACAGGCTTGGGGGCCGTTGGCAGATGATCACTTATAATAAATTATGGCTTTGTTTTTACTCATTGAGGTCAGTTCCATAAAAAAGAACACTTCTTGCTCTTTTTGAAGGCTTTTATCACAAAAAGGAGTATTATTATATTTAGCCTTGCACAGGCAGAAAGGGAATTATTTGTATCAAAGAATGATTGTGAAGTATGTCTTAAAACACTATCTAAAATAAAAAGTATATTTATTGGAACATGTAAAGGAGGAACTCTTGCTTGGTTCACTTTGTTGAACATAACTGTAGCATATCTTGATGGCTTTTTTTCCCTTAATTTTTTTCTCTGAGGTCTGAGTATAAAAGTTTGCAATACACTTGGAAGTTAATAGGAGGTTCCTTCTTACATGAGTTTGGCAGAATTCATGGTTCCCTTGAAACTAGTAGCATCAGTGAAGATGACTGAAGATGACTTCCCAGCAATGTAGTATCAGAGCTCAAGCTGCATCTATACAGTATTATGTATGCAGTAAATGAGAGACTTGCCTCACCACTCATTCTGCAGCCATTCTCTTCTGTTACAAATGTGTTTGTCCAAGAATTCGAAAAATTAAAGGGAACAGGCAGTTATTAGAGTAACTGATGCTGAAAGAAGGCAATTCAGAATGACTCTGGATTACGGTTTCTCAGAAAGAGTCCTGAATGTTATAGCTGCTGAGTCACAGGCACTGTGACCTTCCTCTGTGCTTCTGAGCCAGATCTTGGTGTGTTGTCTCAACTGCAGTGAGACTTATGGCCTTTTCCTTTTCCTTATGGCCTTTTATCTCATGTGATGCATTTAAAGGGTACAGGAGGGTCCACGTTTTAGTGTTGCTTTCTGTGCTCTTCCATCCTGTGATTGAATAAACTTTTTTTTTTTTTTTTTTTTAATCCCCTTTTTTTCCTGTGTTTTCAATGGGAGAAGATTCCTTCTTGCCTTTGCTGTAGTGGATTTTGTATAGCTGCTCTGCAGAGAAATGATTTCTCCCCTCTTCTCCCTGCTCTCAATCAAGAGCAGTTGCCTGCAGCTGGTTTACTGTCTGACATAAAGTGACTTGCCTTAGTGCAGCCACCCAGATCCCTGGTCTTCTCTAGGTTTGTAATGTGCTGCAAAAATTCAAGTTGTGTTTTCTTCTGGCACAGACTTTACATTATTTTACAATATAATTACTATTAATACAGAACATTAAATGATAAACAGAGTCCATACGGCACGTCTTAATGCTCTGCTTCTGCCGTTATTGGTAGTTGATTATTTCAACACAGCTATAATTTGCTGCTATTTAGGCCATCAACCAGCTACAGGGGTGCGGAACGGTACCGCGCCGAACGGCCCTGGCCAGGGAATACTGTGCCTGGCAGCGGGCAGAGCCGGCTTCCCGGAGGAGGATGGGTTTTGTTCTCCCAAGTAGAAATCCTGACCCGTTGTGGAAGGCTGGCAGGGCAGCGAGCTGACATAGGGCTTGACACTGCCTGCAGAGATTGTGCTCAGGCTCTAGAGACAGAAATTGTCATTTGCTTGTTAGCCTCCTGCTGGCAGAAGCTTTATTTCCTTTTGTTTTGAGCTAAAGGCTCCCTTTCTCTCTCTCAGCTCTTAAAGGTTTCTCCATAAGAACAAAATAAGGGGGTTCTCTGTAGAAGAAAAGGGGGTTTGGACAATAGGTAGAGTTACAAAGGAGTGAATGACAGGCTTCGTTTTCCTGACAAGCAGCTGGAGTGAGGAGCCTTTGAGGATGCAAATAGAAATCTTTGTGCTGGGCGTTTGTGGAGTTACTTATTCATTAGATCTCTTTTCACTAAGTTAATGAACTTATGCAGCCTGATCCTGCTTCTAATTTAGTTGGTGTCAGTCACAGTTCTGCAGAGTTTGGGAAAGATCACTGGATTTCTAAACTAATCCCACTCAGGCCACTGAATTGTACTTGTATACTGGTGCTTGGCTGTGGTGAATACCTTTTGGAGTTCAAGAAATGCATTCAGGCTTGATTCAAAAGCCCGAGGAGAGCAGAATCTACCCTTCCTTTGGTAGGTTCTAAAACTAGTAGTTAGTTCTAGAAGTTAGCAAACCGTGTTGTTAGACTATTTGAGTATATCTGGCTTCACCTTTTACCTATTTCTTCTTGCTTTGCCTTTCCCAACTAGATAAGAAAGTGTTTTAGCTTCCAGAACTACTCACTCAGAGTAACTCACATTATTATTACTTTTGAGATTCTCTGCTTCCCTTACTCCAGTTTCCCAACATCCCCTTAAAAATAGAGTTGAACACACATACTGCTCCTAGCAGCTCTCCATAGTCAAGGAAAATGTCTTCTTTCTTAAAGAAAAATATTGGTTAGCCCCTGCTTGTAGGATTGTAATGAAGCTGTTATCTACTAAGGTAAGAAAACCTATTTATTTCTGAAAATTTGTCTATTTGGCACTCAAGATAACCTCAGTGTTGAAAGCTGGGTGTTCAAACAGCCTCCTCTTTCTGATTCCAATTGCTCTCTACTGAATCAGGGAGTGCCAGAGGTCAGAGGATAGAGAGCTAAGCAAGTAGATCAAAATAAGACTTCTTTTCTCCAGTTTTATAGAGAAATAACCTGGGTTTCCCCATTTGGAAGTTTTAATAGTATTGAAATAACCTGGATACTTAGATACCTCTGCATAAAAAGGCTTGTGTGATTGCAAAGTTAGTTTTAAGAAGGCAAAAATGTTGTCACTCTTGTTAGTCTAATTTTCCTTAGGGTTCAGGCATGTTCACCTAGGGGTTTCTGCTTGGTACCAGAGAGAAACCTGTTCGGGCAGCTTGAGTTTTGTACACACTGGGAAGTCTTACTGATCACAGAGTAATGGTTAAATTTCTGTAGTCATATGTATTTAAAGAGCAGTTCCTTCTGTCTCAAAAAATATTGATATTATTGGAAGGATATTATATTTCTAAAATAGTATAAACTAAAACTAGAGAAAGGTATTTGCATGAGAACAAGATTATCTAGCAGGAGACTGCACCAGTCTGTATTAAAATTCAGCTTATATTAATACAAATTTCCAGTGTAGACAAGCCAACTGAGTTGTTTTACAAAAGCTGCATCACCAGAGCTGATGATTCTTCATTCTATCTTCTTAATATTTGACATTGTGGAGAAACACAACAAAATATTCATTTTGGAATTGGAGGAAACACAAAAGCATCTCTGAAATAACACAGCAGCAATACTATCCATCTGTTTTTTACAGAAATTATCTCAGCACACTGTTCACAAAGTTTTCTCAGTACTGGAAATATCCAGGCTGATAATGAAAGGCCTAGGCTCCTGTACTTTGTAATGTCAGTTGATACATTAATTGAACTGAGAAGTTTTTGAGTCCCATAGTGTCCCAAGGGGAATGAATATACAATGTAGATTACAGAGGAGTTATAACATCTTAAGGTAGAGCCAGCAAATGAGATGTGAATGATGGTGGATTGAGGTGGGGGGTAAGTCACCCTCTGTTTGCTAATGGATCAGACTGGTGTGGAGAAGTTGAGGAAGTCAGTGGTTTAACAGGTCCCTCATGACAGCACGGTTCTAGAGCACAGGAACCTTGCTTGCAATATCTTGCTTGTTGGAGCTATGAGATAGAGTTTCCAGTTGTGAAATGCTCTGAAAGGTGTGGGGGATGAGGGTAACTGGGCTGAAACAGTGTCTTACAGGTGACCTAATGTGAGAGCTGCTGCAAGAGGGCTTCTTCCTCTTGATGTCTGTCTTGGTTATGTGCTTTCACTGTCCTCCCTTTGTTTTTGTCCCTTGCATTTCCCTTAAGTTGGTTTAATTCAGTCATCCTGCAGAACATTAGCTTAGTCATCCCTCACCTACCCTAGGGGAAAAAAAAGATTTCCCACTGGGATAGCAATGTGAATCAGCTCAGGAAAGACTAACATGCAGAACGAGTGTGAAACAATGGATAAAAGCAGGAGTGAAAGAGGGAAGAAGGGGAAAGAAAGTGGAGTGACAGAGGGTGCTGAGATTCAGTCAGCTATAACAGATGCTTCAGAGTCCTGATGAGTGCTTCTGAGAAGCATATGTGGTGTGCAAATGGACAGGGTCCAGCTCTGATTTCAATTGTGTTTTACTTTAGAAGTTGGTGCCTGGAGGTTCTCAGCCAGAGACCTGCATCTGCAAACATGGTTCCTCCTGGCTGTGTGGGAGGAAGACTGAGGTGACTAAAGCAATGGAAAAACAATGGCTGAACTTGTTGTACAGAGGTACCTGATTTCTCTTACCAGTTGCTTGATGGACGTCTCAGCTCTTCAGGAGATGAGTTGATAGGTTCTGCTGAGGGTCTGGCCTGTGGCTAATGCCTTCTTCTCTACATTTTCCACTTGGATGAAAATCGTACTGCTTCTCTTATTTAATTAATGAGTATGGCTGAGTAACTTTCAAATGTTAAAAAATATAATTATAGGGTCAGTCCTAATGTCTAGATGTACTGAAATGTTTGGTGTTGAAGACTCAGCATCCACACTATGTGCATTTTGTGACTGATCTGTGCATATCAATCTATATGTGTGTATATATAAATGTACACTTTACACTTTTGAGAAGCTTCAATCTGGTCCTGTAAGAATCCTAGAATCCTAGGGGTTGGAAGGGACCTTGAAAGATCATCTAGTCCAACCCCCCCTGTCAGAACAGGGTCACCTAGAGCACATCACATATGAACGCATCCAGGTGGGTTTTGAATGTCTCCAGTGAAGGAGACTCCACAACCTCCCTGGGCAGTCTGTTCCAGTGCTCTGTCACTCTTACAGTAAAAAGAAGAAAGTCTATTGATGCTTAAAGAGAATTAAGTATGCTCTCAGAGTGCACCTTCTCTTTTATTTTCATCCCAAAGGAATCTGATTTTATGCTCCGAGTTCACCTGGAGTGCTAATCAAAATATTGGTAGCAGGAACTATAATGAAAAAAGTCTCTCATCCAAAGTAATGTGCTAATGTAGGTTCTCTTTTCTTTTCTTGAAGGTGATGTACCTTTGAAAACAAGCATCAGAATATATGGTTAAAATAAAGCTGCCTTGTTTTTCTATATAATTACAATGCTTTGTTTTGGAGACTGCCAGGAACCCTATGTCTGTTTTGCTAAGTGTGTGGATCATGGCAGTGGAAGATTAGTAGTTGGTCCTACAGAATTTAGGTAACATTTGGAATTTGTTGTCATACATTGTAACTAACCACATGTAAGAATGTCTCCAGGCAAAATACAAGGAAGTGAAATACAGCTCTGAAAGAATTTCTCTAAAGTCAGCTGATACACCTGAAGCAAAACTGGCAAATTCCCTTAAAAATCTAGTTCAATTGTTCTGTTACTGTGCAATACTGCATATTGATTTAACAATACAATTCCTGACACAGCACAGGGGGATGCTTTGACATAACTTGAATGGGCTGGCTGATGAGCCAGGAGTCAAAAGTGACCTCCTGTTAAAGTAGTTTTGGTAGAAGAGCTCTATTTATAGTCATTATGACAAAAATGAGAGTGTCACATGAGGATTAAACTGGTGAGGGACTTTTTGGGATGTCGGGTAGAGGCAGGAGTAGGGGGAATGGATCAAAACTGGAGGTGAGTAGAGTCAGATTAGATGTTAAGAACTTTACCATAAGGGTGGCAAGACACTGGAACAGTTTGCCCAGAGAGGTGGTAGAAGCCCCATTCCTGGAAGTTTTCAAGGCCAGGCTGGATGAGGTTCTAAGCAACCTGATCTAGTGGGAGGTGTCCCTGCACATGCAGGGGGTTTGGAACTAGATGATCTTTAAGGCCCCTTCCAACCCGAATAATAAATTCTATGATTCTATGATTTGAGGCCACTACAATCAGGGTGCAGGCTGCTCATTCTTCTTTACAGCTCTCTGGACTTTGCTACTTGTACTGCAGATACATTTGAATCAGTAATTTCAATATCAACCTTGATGAGCGCGCTTTGCGTGTGTGTGTGTGTTTGTGTGTGTGTATGTATGATAATAGCATACTAATACACAAATATAATCTGCTTCCCATCATGGCACAAAGAACTAGCTTTCCAGGGTCTAGTTTTTCTTCAGGATGACATATGTTCGCTATCTTTAGAGTATCTCATAAATTCATTATAATAGGCATTAGTACCACTAACTGAGCCTAATGTTGTTATTTTCTATTCTAGTTGTAAGTGGTACACTGTTTTCTCTCCTCTCAGGCTAACATTAATCACTTCAGGAAACACTTTGCTTTGTAGCCAGAGGCTCTCAGTCTTGCAAGTGTTCAGACAGTAGTGATCTGATAAGCTTAGTGCTGAAAGTACTTTGTGAAAAGAGATTTAATTTATCTTGAATATTAGGTAGCAAACTGTCAAGATTTCTTTTCCTTTTTGATACATCATTTCTATATAACTTAACCATCAGACAGAACAAATATCCAGACCAGGAAAATGAAAAGGTGTAGTTGAATGAAATGAACTATTGAATTCTTCATAATTTTTATTTTTTTTTCCCTGAAAAATGTGAAGGAAATCCTACATAATTAGGTTATCATGTTTGGCCCACAAAATCTAGTTTGTCCATTAAACTGTCCAAACAGTTCATTAATATGTGACTTCTTTAGTTTTAAGTTCTATTTACCAGCATAATTCTAGAATGGATCTCAGTAGTTTGTTATGATATTAAAGCAGAGATAAAAGTGTTTTGTTTTGTTTCTTAAAGAAAAGAAGAACAAAAAGGCAGAATAGCTTGAATTCAAACATGGCTTCAATTCAGATAAAAATAACAAGGCTCAAGAAAAAATAAAATGGAAAACAGATTGCAAAAGAATTAAAAAGTGCAAGCAGCCTTTGCCAACCAGGCATATGAACATCTGTGAATTTTGATGATTTGTGTTCCCAAACCTTGAAACTATTGAATAGGCTCAGACTTTGAGGTAGTAGCTAGTTGTTTAATGAGTTCCAAATTGGGCACCTGAACCTCTGTTTCTCTTTATTTAAAGAGCTAAACCCTTTTTTGTTTTGATTTTAATACACTTTTACATTAAATGTACTCATTGGCAGATGCCTGACTCACTTTTTGTTCCCTGTTATTGGACAGCAGAGCCTGTATTGGGTATGAGTGAAAGGACTGTGTGTGACTCAACCTAGAGGAGTAGGGACCTCAGAGCTATAATCCTACCTTAGTTAGAAGCATTCCCATGAAGCCCAGTTTCATTAATTAACTAGAGTAGTCCTTAAATGGAATTAATTACATAGGTCCAACTTCTAAAGCTTGTTGAAAGTGGGCAATAATATGGTGGGTTATGGGAAATGTATTGGTAGATGGTAGTTTAGGACATTCATTCAACTTTCTGTGGGCTACAAAGCAACTTGATTCTGAAAAATGTTAACACAGCACTGCACAGCTCATTTTATGCCTTAATTTATCAATAAAAAGACTGGCTTGTTCTGCCTTTATTTTTTTGTCCTGGAGCCTGAAACATCATGTTTCTGTATCAGTAGGAAAAGTTACAAACATATTAATTGTGGAATTAGCAGGAAGGGATGGATTTGGTGGACTTCTTCATTAACAAATAACTCCTATGTTATTCTGGATTTATTTATTGGAAATTTGTTCTGAGAAGTGTTTAGATAACCAGGCCATCTCATTAAGATGAGCGCAAATCATGCACCACAAATGTCTTTATGATGCTTAACACTTCTTGTACTATGTTATCAGATTTAATGTATTTTACTGTACATACTCCTTGTGGTGTCCTATCCTTAGCTTGCACTATAGCAATTTACTGGTTGTTGTTCAATTAGAATTTACTTCCTATTTTAACTGTACTAATACATTAATTTTGTGACTCAAGAGGAACATTAACCAAACTGCATCATAAATTTGACTATTACATTATCACTTAGCCTTTTTGTTACAGGCTTCTGTACTCGTTGCAACAGATGATTTCAAGCTACAGCTCAGTCTTCTGATGATAGTCAGTAAAAACATGGGACCTGTAAAGTTTGTGCTGATGGCAGCACATTGGGCTACAGGGATGAGGGGGAAACTGAACCAGTCTGTTAGGATTTTCCAAGAAAAATACCTTAATTGGGAACAGGAATTCTGTAATTAGCAGTAGCATCATTCTGTTTCAGTTTTAGTTCTGCAATTGTTACTTACATCAGAGGACTACACAGAAATGTAGAAAAAGTGTGTCTTTTCCATCCATGACAAAATGCAGTATTTGGATGCATAGGTTCCGTTCCGTAGGTGGAACCTTTAAGTGTTACTGCAGTACAAGCAAACACTGGACATACAGTTTACTAATCTTGCTCCCAGCTGGGCCAGTTGAGGGATTATTTGCCTACTGATGCTGAAAGAGCTGTGTATTGCAGAGTTTTCATAAAAATTTTCTTCACTTTATAAACAATCTCTGTGCAACTGCTTCATGATCTTGCAAAGCAGGCAGCTGACTGAGAATATTTCATTGAGCTCTAATGAAAAAAGCCGGGTCTGAAGAAAATTAGTGTAGTAGTCTCAAGTGTTTTAATAAGATATAGACGTTCTATATGCTCAGTCTTATTATTTGGTTTAAAACTTGTTTTTAAAAAGAAATGTCAAAGAAAACACTCAACAGTCTGGGAAAAATCTCTTGAGTGAAGCAGGATGTAATCTGGTTTTAGTCTAAACATGAATATGGCATAGCTTAGGAAGTAATTTGCTGAGGCCAAATAGCCAAAAAGTTAATGAACATAGAATATGTAACTAGTGCTAGTCCTTTTTATTTATTTCTTTGAGGGAATAAAAGTACATGTTCCTCTAATGAAAACAATCCTTCAGTCTTTCACAAGCCTGTTGCTGTTGCAGTCATTTGGTGCTACATCATTTAGAGACCAGACTTGCTCTGGGTTTTATGCTCTTCTTTTGAATTAATAAAACCTGACTAGTTTTTATTTGACTAACATAAAGCTGAAACTTGGCAATGGTTCTTTACCTATATTTATCTTGACATTTTACTGCTTCTATTTCAGACCTGAAAAATTATTCTTACTGAACATGTGTCCATTTTCTTCCCCCAATGGTAGCAGCTAGGCTAATATGTCATTGATGTTTCTTATGAATCTTACTGGACTTCTCTTTGTAAATTGCTTGCTTGAGGAATATAGAATTATTACAAAATTAAATGTAAAAATTATTTTTTTATGTGTTGTTTTGGAGCAATATGCTTAGGTTTAATGTTTTTGGGTTTTGAGTTGAGCTAGAGCAAATGGATTTATGACAAAGCGAAGTTTGATTATCAAAGAAGATGTAACTTTTCAGTGAACAAAGCAAAATCCCATAACTTTGAACATTAAGGCCCATTTAATTGCCCCAGGGAAAGATGCTTTTCTCAGGATCACCATGCAGTACTTTAGCTGTTCAGTGTGTGAGAAAGGCACAAACAGATGGATTGGACTACTTCTTAGTTCAGGGGCTTAGCTGAACTTCCAGTGTAGATTAATTTCTGTATATTTTGAACCATTAGAAGTCTTCTCAGCTTGCAAGTCAAGGAATAACAGGAATACATTCTGAACACTATGGGCTTCTGCATGTATTTATTTCTAAGTTTAAAACCTTTAGTTTATCAATATGTCCATTTCCCGTTGAGAAAGCCACTCTTCAGTTTGTGAAGGAGTTTTTTGGCTCACACAGTCTGGCACTGTTGGAAGCTAGTGGCTGGCCTGACTCCCTGTGATGCACAGATGAGGCACAGGCAGCAGAGGCTCAGTCTGTCTCAGGAAGGAAGATGCCAAATACATAGTGTGCATGAAATTGCTGGTCAGGACAAAGAAACACAGTATTTTAAAGAATGATGGGAGGGTCACTCTGAGCATGTTTATGGAACACACACATGTAATTTATAAGCAAGCTTAATTTCCCTAATCTGTTTATGTACTCTTCTAGAGCCCAGCTCTACTTGGTACTAGCCAAAGGCTGCATGATATTTGTCCTGGGAAGGATTTAACTTCAGCTGTTGTTTTATAAAACTAGAAGATAATAAAAATGTTCTGGTTTGGTTTGCTGGGTATTTTTGGTAGCTGGGGAAGGGCTCCAGGAATGGGTCCAGTGAGAAGCTGAGAAGCTCCCCCTACTCTAAACCCAGCCAAGGAGCCATTAGAGGAATAGTAAATGCACCTCAGAGATTAACCTACTAAAGAACTGAGGTAACACCTGAGCAGAGAAGGACGTGGGGGAGAAGAGCTGTGCTGGAGAAGGTGAGTGGTGCTGGTGGCTGTTGAGGAAGAAGGCGAAGAAGGTGCCCTAGCAGAAGTTTCCCTGCAACCCATGGCGAGATGGTAGCTGTGCCCCTGCATCCTAGAGGAACGTGGTGGAACATTCCCTGAAGGCGTCAGGAGGGGTGAATTTGGCCAATGGACTTGGATTTTGTGGCCAGTGGATTTGCTGCCAGTGAACTC
Organism: Chaetura pelagica; assembly: GCF_000747805.2. NCBI lineage: Eukaryota > Metazoa > Chordata > Aves > Apodiformes > Apodidae > Chaetura > Chaetura pelagica. The sequence continues at coordinate 185,404 of NW_009970722.1, forward strand.
TGATTACTCAGCTGTGGAAGACCCTGTTACCAGGGGAGCTGGTTGTTCCCGAAGCAGCCCCTGACTCTGTGGGAAGCCCAGGCTGGAGCAGCTCCGGACCTCGTGGGAAGGACTCATGAAGGAGAGGTTCGTGGAGGACTCTCTCCCATGGGAGGGACCCCATGGGGAAGCAGGGAAGGACTGTGAGGAATCCTTCTTCCTGAGGAGGAAGGAGCAGCAGGAACCACCAACCTGTGAAGTGACTCCAAACCCCATCCCCTGTCCCCCTGTGCCGCTGGGGGGAAGGAGGGAGAGAAACTGGGAACAAAGGGATTTGGGCCCGGGAAGAAGGGAGGGATGGGGGTCACATATGCAATCCCTGCCCTGTGTGTTGTCTGTGTCTTGTGTGTGTTTGATTAGTGTGAGATAAAATTATTATTTTTTCCCAAGCTTAGTCTGTTTTTCCTGGGACCTTAATTGGTGAAGAACCCTCCTCGTCCTTTGTCTCAACCCAGGAGCTTTGTCCTCCTCATCCCAGTGTGTGTGTGTGTGGGGGGAGTTGAGTGAGTGACCACGGGGTTGGTTCTTTGTTGTCATGTTGGACCCAAGCCACGACAAATAATCTCTAAGTAATGTTGTCAAGCCTCGTGGCCCATGATCTTCAAGCTCTCAGTATTGATGTTTGCAGGCATCTTTGTGAGAGGACCACCAGGACTTCTTCGAACCTAGATGGTCTTACTTGACTCAGGTTGTCTTGGCTTAAATGAGGTGTTGTCTTACATAGCTTCCAGTTTTAATTTTCTACTATAAAGAGGTACATTTCATCTTGCTTTTTAAATAGGCTGTTGGGTCCTTAAGTAGCAAAGATGTGATCAGGAAAATTGCTTTAAGTTTACACACAGCGCCCATCACCTTTATAGATCTATCTTTATATTTCTGTAGAGTAGCATGATGCTTATTTTCCCCAGGCAGCCAAGGGGCAAGGAGGAAGTAACTTGCCCAAGGTGGTTTAAGTGCTGAACCTGCATCTTCTGAGTTCTAGGTGAATCCCCATGTCATCTACACAGCTTTCACCTTTACTGCTGCTTTTTATTGCTGACAGTATCTTGGGTCTGCTAGAATTAGCCATGCTGGAGTTGTACTGTAAGTAAGAAAATAACTATTCTTATAACCTGAACCAGTCCTTTTAATTCTTTAAACCTATTTATTAGGCTTATGGGCAAAGTGATAGTAACAACTCTGGGAGTCAGAAATCTGCTTATGTGAAGAGTGGGTCTTTCTGTGCAACAGTGACACTGGAAATAGCCACTGTGAACACTGGAATAAGAATTTTTCCCTCTTATTCACCTTCCATGATGCTCGGATTTACATTGCTCTGGGTAGAAGCCAGGTACTCAGTGCTGTCGTTTAGCCTACCTGTGTGTAGAAGGTTATATATTGGCTTTATAGACTCCATGTTGACTTTACTATGACTTCATTGTTTTTATTATTACACATTGTTTGTAGTAAATACGTAAGATACTAGTTGGTCTTTTCAAATATCTCATCACCTAAATAAAAAATATTCCAGAAAGCCCTTGCCCCCAGTGGCAAAGGAAGAGGTAGTTCAGAATGCAGAAGTGTAGATAAGGTTTTCTTCAACAAGAGATAGTATGGATTTTTAGCAGCATGTTTCCGCAATTCTATGATATTGCTTAAGTCTTGTGTTACAGCAAAAAATACAGAAATGGTGCAGATAGGAATTTGTCCAGATTTCAGAAAATAACAGTATTTTAAGTTTTGCCAGTTATGCCAAGTAGAAGCAGCGAGCTTTACAAAAGTTAGTTTTAATAGATCTATACTAGTATTTAACATTTTATAAAATTATCCATATCTTCAAAAATGTTTTTTTGACAATGATTACATGTTCCCCAAATGAAATATCTTGCAAGATAAAACCATTACATTCTCTTGGACAGGGTACTTAAATTAGGGGCGGGAGGGGTAAGGTGAGGGGCAGATGCAATTTCAAAGGTTAGAGAATGGTGTGGAGGTATGGATGAAGGGCAGAACTTTTAGCTCTTCTATATGTCTGAAATTTTGGTGGTGTGGATGAAGGACTGAACTTTTAGCTCTTCTATATACACAAAGGCTCTCATCACAAAACTGACTGCAATAAGGCTGCTGGAATGATGGGCTCTAGCCTACATTCAGACCAGGTATAAAATTTGTTTGGACATTGACATGGTATTATCTACGGCATTACTGGAGGAGATCCTCCATTTCTTAGCCATCTGTAGAGGATCAGCAGGAGGCTGCTGATGGCACACAGTGTTTGGCTGCTGTGTTTACTGGCTTTTAGTTCACCAAATTGTGATTAAAATAAATCAGCTGTTCTAGACTACTGTTCAGCTTCTAGTGTGACTGAGGTCAATATTGCTGCTCACTTGGCACTCAGTGTGAATCTTCTCCAGTCAACAAAACTACAGTGACAAAGAGCTCACAGTTTGGAAGTAAGATTTGTTAAGAATTCATGCTCCAGAGGTCCTGAGCTGTTGCTGTATTTGAAGATGATATTGACTTCCAGTTGCGGAGAATGGAGCACTGCTCACTGTCAACTCAGGCATTTGAATGTTCCAGTTACAAAGTTTGCCTGGGTGTTGTGAAAGTCCTCATTAAATTCTTCGCTGAGGGTGGTGTCTTCTTTAATGAGCTAAGTCTGCTCAGACTGTCTAGACCAAGATTATTTCCATAGGATGACATGATTTTGAGCTTTGATCAGTATTCATATTGTCACTTCTTTTTAATATGGCACAGAGTTAAAATGTATTTCTGTTGCATCAATATACCACAAAGTGTGTACTCCGGGTTCCTCCCCACTGTCTATGTTTATATGCGTCATGCCATAATCCTTGAAACTAATGAAGCCTGGTTTCCCAGAGGGTTTGTGTTGTGTGTCCCCTAAACACTACTAGCCCTCTTTTTTTAAACATCTCATTTTCTTCTCATGGCCTTGATGTGGCTCTCTGTAGTGCTATTCCCACAGCCCAGTGCCTTCCCAGTTCCCCTCACACTGGTCCAGATGAGCACTGGTGTATGTTACTGCTGACTAGAAGCTGAGCACATGGAGATCAGCTGGCCAGCACTGTGACCTCTCAGGCTATTGAAAGGGGCCTACAAGAAAGCTGGGGAGGGTCCTTTTACTAGGGCATGTTATAGAGGACAATGGGTAATGGTTTAAAACTGGAAAAGGGAAGATGTTAGCTTAGACATTAGGATGAAATGTCAGTGAGACACTGGAACAGGCTGCCCAGAGAAGTTGTGGAAGCCCCATCCCTGGAAGTATTCAACGCCAGCTTGGATAGGGCTTTGAGCAACCTGATCTCGTGGGAGGCGTCCCTGCCCATGCAGAGGGGTTGGAACTGGATGATCTTTAGGGTCCCTTCCAACCTTAGCCATTCTGTGATTCATGGAGTCAGAAACATACCTTCTACCTTTAGACTGTACTAAGGTGCTAGACAAAATGTTGTTCTGCAAAAACCGTATGTCAGGTTGGTTACCGAGTAACTTTGTAATGCCTCTTCACAAATGAAGTAGTATTGCCTTGTTTTTGTTTAAATGTATCAGAACTGATCCTGCTGGAATTGAGGTTATTTAAAAAAGCACAGCAAACCGAACAGCTCCCCCACCCCTGCCCTCCAACTCAAAATTTGATATTTTTTTTTTAAGTACCGGTGGTCACTCACAAAGTAAACTCATATAATTGCAAGATCCCAGGAATTTGCTTTCAAGGAAAATGTCATATATTGTTGGCAACAGCACTTCCTTGGATTCTTTAAGACAGTGAATTGGCAGGTAAAATAATGTAAGGCCTAGCACAAAAATAGGTCTCAGCACTGCTTAGCTCGTCAGTGGCATCCTCATTATTGCTAGTGTAATTTCAAACTCATGCCATAAAATTTTTATTTTACAGTGTTTCTTATACAATATACCATACAATTTATTGTGCATATTTGTGTATTTGAGATACCAGTGCAAGCGTAATTAGAACTGCTTGTAATTTCCCATATGATTAAAAATATCATTTTCTACTCCTGAGTAAAAAGAAAAGTCTGTATTTTTTTGTAGTCTGCAAGATTTAAAGTATATTAGTTAGGAAACACTGGAACTTACTTATGCTTTCCCCAAGGAAAACTATTTTGTTCCTCTAAAAAATTGTTTCACCTAAAATGCTGAATTTCTCCCCAGTAGTTCTGGGGAGAAATTCCCCAGAAATTCCTCAGAATTTATGTAGTCATTTGGATTTTTAAACATGGTGATCTGTAGCACAGTGAAAAAAAACTTTATAATTTATCTTTTGACATCTTTTTCAGTAGCAGACTAGTAAACATTATTCACATCAGTGCAGCACCTATCTCCAACAGTAAAAAACAACCACAATGTATCTCTTCTTTTCCTGCTAAAATAAACAAACAATCAAACAAAAACAAACAAAAAGAAAAACAACCAAACCAGCTTGTAAACCTAGAAGACTGAGAAATTTGATATTAAAATACCATTCCAGGCATGTTCATCTGAAATAGGTGGGAATGTTTAATTCTAAAGATAGCATTAGATGGTACAAAGCAAACCTGATAATTTTTTTAAACTGCCATATTTGTCTCGACAGTGTATTTCAGAAAGTAGCCTTATGTTCTCAAGTTATGATAGGCAACTCCCTGAGAGCTGTTGGCTATTACGAGTGGAACTGATGTTGACAGATGACAGCCAACTCCAAAAATTGCCATGCTAGCCCAGTGCATCAGCAGCAACCATGGCAGAACTGAGCTTCACATAACTTTTATATTGCATAGTACTTACTAAATGTATCTGACTTGCTGTGATCCTGACACAGGATGGTAGCAGAGAGGGCTACCAGGAGCCCAAGGAGCACCAAGGAGGTGACTGCTGAGTAGCTGATGAAGTTTTCTGTGAAAGAACAATTTGAAAGAAACTGGAAGCCCTTCTTCATTCATTCAGATTTCTTTAGCTCCCACTCCCTTAGGGCAACAGACAGTACCATGCACTTACCTAAAGTTAGTGAAATGTAAGACGTTTTAAATATTAATATTTTTGTGGTCCTTTGGGTATGTTTACCACCTGCTACCTCATATAGCAGCTGCTTAAAGCAGTTTAGTCACCTGCTTTTTCTGCTTTAAAACTTTGGTTTTGCTGAACAGCTCTTAACAGGCTGATAAAACTTTTAGGGACTAAAAGCTATGCAGCTGCCCCACAGCAAGTGTTGTGAGCTTTGGGCTGTACCAGTTGATATACTTCATATGTCATCTGTGCAACTTTAAACTGGACGGCTAAGCACAGTGAATCTGCAGAAAGATCCTGGAGTTCCAGATCATGTTGCAGTAGCACACCAAACACACTTTAAATCCACCCTGGTCACAGGTGGGGTCTCCCAGGGATTGATATTGGTCCCAATAATGTTTAATATATTCATAAGTGATCTGGATGTTGGGATCAAGTGGACCCTTTTGAAGTTTGCAGATGACACCAAGTTGTGTGGAAAAGTAGACACTCCAGAAGGGAGAGCCATCCTCCAGGAAGACCTGGACAGGCTGCAGAGTAGGCTTACATGAGCCTTATGAAGTTTAAAATGGACAAGTGTAAGGTCTTGCACGTGGGAAAACACAACCCAGGAGTGCAGCACAGACTGGGATCCACCTGGCTGTCATTGATAGCATATTAGTGGTGAGAACTGTGCAAGTTCCATTCAGACTGGGAATAAAATTGTAATAAGCTAAATAACACTGTTCAAAATACAAAATCACTATCTTGTCTTATTTCTTACAAGGTTTTTCTCAGTATATTAAGTTATTTGCTATTGCACACAGAGCTATTATTTTAATATGTCATCACTGGTTCTTAAAAGTCATTATGGGGACAGAGGCTTTTCTTGCACATTTATTTTGACTAGCTGAAGATCCTATAAGAATAGAACTCCTCAGACTTTTGCTCTTAAAAGAGATCTGGCAGCTACATGGTTATGGAGAACAGTACTGAAAATCCAGTGTGTGCTGCCCAGCATGGCTTTGAAATGCTAAGGGTGAGCTGGAGATTCTCTCACCACCAGGTCCAGTGACCTGGATGTTGGGATCAAGAACACCCTGAGGAAGTTTGCTGACTACACCAAGACGAGTGTTGAGGTTGACACTCCAGAAGGGAGGGCCACCCTCCAGGAGGACTTGGACAAACTGGAGGACTGGGCTAGCAGGAACTTTATGAAGTTCAACAGGGAGAAGTGTAAGGTCTTGCACCTGGGAACATGTAACCCAGGAGTGCACTTCAGACTGGGACCCACCTGGCTGGAGAGCAGCTCTGTGGAAAGGGACCTGGAGGTCTTGGTGGATAACAGGCTCAATGTGAGTGAGTAGTGAGCTGCAGCAGCAAAGAAAGCCAACAGGATGCTGGGCTGCATCAACAAGAGTATCACCAGCAGAGATTAAGAAGTCATCATCCCACTCTATTCAGTGCTGGTCTGACCACACCCAGAGTGTTGTGTTCAGTTTTGGTCTCTGCTCTACAAAGAGGATGCAGACAGGCTGGAGAGGGTCCAGAGAAGGGCCACAAGGGTGATCAGAGGACTGGACGACCTGCCATGTGCGGAGAGGCTGAGAAAACTGGGTTTGTTCAGCCTTGAGAAGAGAAGGCTTTGGGAAGACCTTGTTAACAACATTCCAGTACTTAAAGGGTGGCTACCAAGAAGGTGGAGACTCCCTATTTACAAGGAGTCACATGGAAAAGACAAGGGATAATGGGCACAAGTTGCTCTTGGGGAGGTTCCAATTGGACACGAAGCAAGTTTTTCACCAAGAGGATAATCGAGCCTTGGAATAGTATCCCAAAGGAAGCGGTAGATTCCCCCATGTTGGACATTTTTAAGTCTCAGCTTGATAGGGTGCTAAGCCATCTCACATAAACTATAGTGCTACTGAGAAAGGTTGGACCAGATGATTCCTGAGGTCCAGCCTGGCATTCTATGATTCACCAATGCCTAACTTCCCTCCCATGCTGCAGTGACTTATCACCAGTGTGACTGGAAATTTCCAGTTAAAAACAGACTTCCCTTCACCGTGAGGGGAAGACCAATAAAAAGAACAAGTAACTAGGCTAATGTCACTGTGCTCTGGAAGTGCTTGTCAATGGAACCTTTCACAGCAGCACAGACAAGTCTTTCTAAAACATCACAAGTGGTGATGTTTTCTTCTCTAAGAGCCTGGGAAACCCTTGACACCCCTCTACTATCCTTTACTCCCTTTGGGGAAACAAAACACTGCACTCCTAAAACCACAGGACATTAACACCTTTTGATAAAATGCCTTCCAGAACCCCATGCAATTTGGGGATTTACCACAATTAGTCAAAAGTATTTATTCATCATTCTGAATGCTGTCTCTAGCTTTGTTGGGTAAGTGGATTTCTCTGTGGCCTCAAGATCTGGTCCTAAATAAATGAGTTGGGGATATAGAATTAGAAACCAGTAAATGAAACCATTGCTTTCTTTAATGATATTTCACTGTTCTTGCTCTGTAACAACCATGAAGGGATATGTAGCAGCTCAAAGCACCATTTGCTTTTTCTTATAGTAGCTCAAAACAGAATTCTGAATATCCCTGCTTACGAGAACCTGGCTTCTTCACGGGGGCTTGATGATTCTTACTCATGTTTCAAATTACTGCTTTGCTTAACAGAAATATATTAAAGGAATCTAACCTTACTCATCACTAAAATCATTGCAGCTGTGAAAGCTGAAAGCCAGTCCTTTGAGCTTCGTACAACAAAACCTTCTCTAAATTGCCAAAAATGTGTTTGTTTTGTTTTTCCTTCTACACTGTCTCTGTGCTTTGATTTTATTGAAAACTTTAAAGTAAAACTGCGCTTTTGACTGTCAGCTTCCAACTCAAATGAAAACAGTAGGGAAGAGAGAGGCAACTGACATTTCAACATATTCTTTTGTGGTTTAAAAGCAACAACAAAAAATAAATTCTAAAGTGCCATGGAATATAGGGTCAGTCACAAATTAATGATTTAATAGAATATGAATGCTGAGATATTTTTATTCAGATTAAATTTTTCATTGTAGGAGGATGTTCAGTGTTCATGGGTCTTGGCAATGGGTCTTGTCTTTTCCATGCATAAAATAGAAATACGCATTTCTTATTCTTCAGTTTCTTAGGAAAGTGTTTGTCTTTCTGATAATTTTTTTCTTTTCTCACTGGAAAAAAACTGTATTCTTGGACACCTGGGGAAAATGATGTACTTAGCTGTACTATAATTTGATTGGTTCCAAGAATCTGATGGCTTCCAAGAACACTTTGAAATTTCCTTTCTTTCCTTTCTTTCCATTACTTTCAATCTTTAAGGTCTTCCAAGACAATGGCACAAGTTCATAACCAAACCAGTCCAAGAACACCAGAGATATCTAGACAAGGCAAAAGCAGCTCATTCACATTGGGATGTCTGTCAAAGGTGATCATGGCCCGTTTACTTTCCAGGACTTCCTTGGGCATTGATCTGATTACAACCATCTGAATAAGAACTGTAGTTTAAGGCAAAAATAAGATACATGGTGAACAGCTGCAGAGTAGTAAATTGAAGTTGACTGTTGAACTGACACACAGGCTCGATTAACTGATACCTTTTTAATGTCACTTATCTAAATGCATAGTATCCCTTTAAGGCTAGTTCTGCTGGAATACTGAAGAAAGCATCTATTTTGAGTTGAATTTAGGTGAAATTTTGACATTAGTAGTTAACGCGGATGATGTAGCTACAAATCCTCTGCCTCTTGGCTTTTTAAAATATTGTGTTATGGTTATAGGTCACTGAGATGGATTCATATGGTGGGTTAACCTTGGCTGGACATCAGGGGCCCATCAAGCTGCTCTGTAACTCCCCTCCTGAGCTGAACAGGGGAGAGAAAATATAACTAAAGGCTCATGGTTCGAGAGGAGGACAGGGAGATCGCTCACTACTATTACAGGACACGACTCGGGGAAATTAATTTAATTTATTACCAATCAAAGAAAACTATGGTAATGAGAAATAAAAACTACATTTTAAAATGCATTCTCTCCCCCTCTCTTCGTGCCCTCTCCCTTCTTCCTGAGCTCAACTTCACTCCTAATTTACCTGCCACCTCCCCCACAGCAGGGCAGGGGGACAGGGAATGGGGGTTGTGATCAGTTAAAACCCCCCCCCCCCTGCCCCTCTTTCCTCCTCACATTCTTCCCCTGCTTTAGCACAGTATCCTCCCCCAGAGGACAGGCCTCCTTGAAATTCTCCTACATGAACCTTCCCATGGGCTGCACGTTGTCACAACTGCTCCAGCATCGGTCCCTTTCCATGGGGTGTGCAGTCCTACAGGAACAGCCAGCTCCAGCATGGGTGCCCCACAGTGTCCCAGGTCCTGGCAGCAAAACTGCTCCAGTGTCAGTTCCTCTCTCCAAAGGGCCACAGGTCCTTCCAGGAGCCTGCTCCAGTCAGGGTTTTCCATGGAGTCACCTTTGGGTGCATCCATCTTCTTCAATATGGGATCATCCATGGGCTGCAGGTGGGTATCTACTCCACTACGGACATCCATGAGCTGCAGGGGGACAGCCTGCCTCACCATGGTCTTCACCATGGGCTGGAGGGGAATCTCTGCTCTGGTGCCTGGAGCACCTCCTCCCCCTCCTTCTCCACTGACCTTGGTGTCTGCAGAGTTGTTTCTCCCATTTTTGCACCTGGGTGTTGGTAGTGTTTAACACCAAACAGCAGCAAAGTTATTAGGAAGATCAATGCTAGGATTTTCCTGCTAAGGAATTTTGATCTTTGTGTTTGATGCAAAGCATATTGATCACCTAAACTAAGATGATAGGCATTAAACAGCAGGATTAAATATGTTACAAATTGAAATGTTCAAACTTAGAACTTCTTTTAGAATTATTTTTATTGCTGTGGAAGGGAAGCAAACTGAAATCTGAAGATTACAAAGTTGAGAACTTCTAAACTTTTTTTTGCTGTTGAAAGAGGCCCAAACCCTTGGAAAGCTGACTGGCTGGGGTCTTTCTGGAAAATAGAAAATTAGGATAAAGATGAAATGAAGAAAAACATACAGTGAACTTCTGCTGTGTTATACAATGTATAACACAGGTGGGATTCTGAGATTTTATGCAAACTGGAGAAGATGAGCTTCTTTCTGGGTGCCTGGACCTGTTTTTACTCTCTGTTTGTTTGTTTGTTTGTTTGTTGTGTTGTGTTTTTTTTCCCAACATTGTATCAGAGACTCGTGATGGGTCAGAGTGCTGGGTCCCATGACCCAGCATACATCAACATGTATTCTTATCCCACTCCTTCAGCAGGGTAGTTTCTATGGGCACATATGGAGGTGCTCCAGGCTAGAAACTGATAGCTTCAAAAGGGGACCCTCTCCATACAGCCAGAGCAGCAGGGTGCTACTATGGGCTGTAGTGTATCTAGGCAGGAAGTGTGGGTATGAACTGAGCCTCTGAGACGGAAGGAAGGATGTGATCCCTTTCTAACAAAACTGGGAGAGACCACCACTGCAGTTGTTTCTGAAGTAGGACTGGCAAGGCAAGGGTACATGAAGCTGCTGATTTTGTAAGTATGTTTATGCAGAAGATCACGAACAAGCAGGCTCAGAATAACTACCAGAAGACTTTTTCTAGCTGTTATGCAGGAGAGAATATTACACATGCTTTCAGTGGATGATTAATGTGGACTAAAAAAAAATAAAAATCTCAGCAGAAATAGATGTGAGCTAAGCCATAGACATTGCAAAATGGGCTGTTACTGGCAGATCATTAACAGCCCACAGCAATGCTGAAGACACTTTAATAAGCACATTCAGAGAGGATTACTGCTATTACAAATAATGATCAGTGGCAGCAGTGTGTTTTATACGAATAATGGGGGCTATATCCACCAGTGACAATCTCTGCTGGAGCCATTTCATGTCTGCTGATACACAAGACATTTTTCCTGGATCAGAGTGTAGTTTGATACCGTATTTTCATCATGACAAAAAAGCCAAACAACCCAAACCAAACAAAACTATCAGAGCCCTGCAAATTAGTGTTACAGAAAAGATAGGCAAGCATCAAAAGTCAGAAAAAATTTGAAATGTGGCAGAAACCTGCAAAGTTACAGTTTGAAAAGTCTCATTTTTATTCTGTTGACCTGCTTCTCCCTGCTCAGAGTCACAGCCAGTAATTTCTGCACAAAATCTTTCCTACTTTCCTATGAGGCACAGCATATGAGCATGATCTGAATTACATATCTTCTTGCAGACTCCTTGCAGGCATGCTTCTGTCCCAGTCTGATGCCTGGGAGCAAAGTGCCCTGGGGTCTGAGGCTCCCCTTGTGCCATGGAGAACTGCTTCAAATAATGGAGCAGATTGGTTCAGTAAGTGGAGGTTTTACAGCAGATAGAGTCTCACTGCTTGGGAAGTTATCCTTGACATGTATATTCCTATGGAAGAAGAAATTACTCTATTGGTTTGTTGTTGATGTGGCAATGGCTCAGTTGTGTTATGGAGTTCAGGAGCTTTTGTTGCTGCTGATCAAAAAAACCCCAAGGAAGTCCTTTCTTCTCTTTCAAAAGACTCTGAAGCTAAAAATGTGTTTTACTGGCATTTAGGAGTGATTATATTTACTATGGGGTCATGGAAGCTTATAAAAAATGAAACATGTAATACAGTTTTTGTAGAGTAGATCCATATATTAAGAGGAATTCTCACTGATCACAAAAAAGTACATTAGTGTACATGAAACAGAAAAGCAAAAAAGCTATGGGACAGAGAAAAGTAAAAATTGTGGAACAATTTCCTGCTCTCATTTTCATGGCGTGCTTCAGCTCTTATGACTGGAATCATGTTCCAGCAGTTAAGCCATTGTCTAGCAAAGATTCCATCCAGACATTTCCAGGTGAGCTGTGAAGAGGGAAAAGAAAAATGTCTTTATATTTAATTTATATTCATTTATATTTCAAAGGTCTTTCTGCAGGATTATGTTTTCAATAAACCTGTACAGAGCCAACAAACTATATAAATAGTAACAAGTAATTGGCCTCTGGCATCTTGTAGGAACAGTGAGGATCTGACTTATGCTCAAATAAAATAGGCAAACCTGCCAATACAAAACAGTGACAAAAGCTAAGCAGGGACTGTTGTGGATCCCCAGATTGTCTTGAATTTACAGGCATCATTAGTTTTCAGTTCACTTGAATCTCACTCGCCTAATGCTGCTGCCACTGGGAATTATGCTTACTTATTTCAAAACTGGCCAAGTCAAGGCAGTGGTGTGGAAATCCCATGTCTGTCTCCCCTAGAAGTCTAGTGCTTGCTTGGGTGGAGGGAGCTTTTCCTTTCTGAGCCCTATCAGAAGGACAAGAGCCCTGCCACTGTGTTACCTGAAGCCCAGGTTGTCCTGGAGCTCAGCATAGCAAGAGATGCTTCCTCCAGTAAGAGACATTACAGATTTAAAGCATACGTCTGAAAGGCTTATCAGTACAGTCACTTAACTGAGGTCTAAAAGGTGCTGTTTCTGCCTCTAACTCACTTTCCTCATTGCCAGACACATGCAGTATCATTAAAGCTGGAGTCTACTCTTGTGTGTGGAGAAGCAGAGATACGTGGTTGGACCACGGTAGGACACAAGAATGTCATAAAAAAGCCTACAGAAGCTAAGATAGCATGCCAAAATGTTATTAATTTATGTCAGTTTCAGTTGGAAAGGCAGCATCTCTTTAGCAACTGTCTCATTTTAACAATTTTTTGTGCTGATGCGATGCACTGTGGAGTCTTACAACATGCCTTTGTTCTGCAAGTAACCAAGCTCCAACAAACAACATCCAGCTTGTAGAAATAAAATGTCATAAGCACTGAGATCCACTAGCTACCTCATGGTTTGGCCTCAGTTGCTCGTACTTATGTCCTGGTTTCATGGGAGGATGTGTTTCTCTGTAATGATGTAAATGTAGCTTGTTTTGCCTGATTATATTTTTCCATGCCTGTCACCGTGTGCTGCTGCTGTGACCCCTGAGCCACTCATGTTTTGCTCTGCTTCACAGGCATCCTCTAACAGCAGCAACAAGGGAGGTGGCTGTGTACGGAGCTGATTTTAGGTACTTATGGTGGAGACTACACACCTGAAATAACAACATGCAAATCACCACACCACTAGATAAACAGGGTAGGAAAAAAAGGGTTTTTTTAATGCAGAAGCTTATTTTGTTTGAGAAATTATCTGGGCTATTGACAGATCCCTTCTGCCATCTCTTCTGTGTTATGTGACGTGATATAGTATAACCTGTTGACTCTATTTGCAACTTCACATTCCAAAGCATACCTGAATGGAAAATAATTCAGAGTTATAAGTAATCAAATCTCTGTCTTATCTTGTTTTCCAGGAAAAATAGCTAATTTGGTGAAATGCAGTGTTCTGGGTCATAGTAGTGTCCATCTTGTAACACGAAATGAATGGCTTTAGTAATGAGAAAGGGTTATGATATAAGTTTAATTTACATGCTTAAGAAATCCACTATTCAATGTCTGCTGCAGGTTTCTTATGTGAAGTATATTGGAAGAGCTTTATTTTTTTTGTCAAAGCCTGCAGATCATGTCTGAGTGGTTAGAGTCAATACAAGTCAATGGCTTGTTACCACTGAAATGTCGGGTTACTTAGAAAATGCTTTTCAGCAGTTTGATACAGAAAGGCTGGACTCACTTAGATAATGTCTTGACTAGCTTTTTCACCTCTCCTGTCTTGGTCTGGAGAGATACTGTTATTTATTTAGTAAAAACACCTGGTGTTTGCATTCTTCTAGTGTTCTCTCTGGGGTTATGGCAGTAGTGCCCTGAAAGAGCAGCACCCTAAATCACAGGGTAGGTGTGGCTGTTACTGCTAGGTAGCTGTGCTGGAAGCTCAGCCTGCTGTGGCTTCTTCAGTGCAGTGTATTATGAAATCACTGGTCAGCTAGAGTCAAAAGCTGACACTCCTTATCTGTCTAGGAGTTGTTTTATGCTGAATTAATGTCTCTCTCTGCTACCAGAGGGCACACAAAGGAAACTTGCTTGCAAGAATGTGAAGGGAAAATGTAACACTCTCTGACACAAGGCCCAAACCTGCAAAAAAATCATGTGTGTAACTCCCTTCTTGCCCAGGGAGGATGGTTAGCTGACTTGGTGTGATGACCAACCCATCACAGCCACTGGCATGCCTTCAGCTTCATTGGAGATGGAGTCCATGCCACACTGCCACCCCAGTGCTACAGCTCCCCTTAAATTGCACACACCCTGCAGGGTCATTTCATGTACATACTGTGGCTAGTGTACTGCCAGGTTCACTTAGAGAAGATGGAGACTGATTTAGGCACATAGTGAAATGTCCTGACCATGCATGTTAAACTAGGAGGTTGCTGGTTTTCTCTCTATCTTGTGCTGACAAATTCTGCACTTGAAATAAATTAGAGTTTTGACACTGACATGAAAGAAGAGAGGCAAAAAATGAATTGGGGAAAAAAAGGGCAAATAAAAAAAGAAGATTGTTTTGGGACAGACTAAATATCTCTGGTCTAGAAGAAAGAAGTCTTCGGCTACACTAGAAAAAGTGATTGTTAATCATACACCTCTGTTGCTGCTGGCCAGGAACAGATTAGACCTTGAAATAAATAAAAACAAATCCAAGGCAGCTTTTGGATTTGTCCCAGCTGTTCATAGCCTCAACCAGAGATCACTGGGTGTCCAAGTCTTTTCACCAGACTCAGAATACCATGAGCTTCCTGCAGTGGAGCCAGCATGTCTTATTCTGTCCCTGTCTTTGGAGAAGCAAAACTCTTTTTTTGGTCTTAAAGACTTTGTGTTTTCTGGGAGAGAGCAGGCTGAGGGAATGAAGAGCAGGCTGAGACAGGGAATGAAGTACAAGGGACTATGCCTGAAGAGAAGGAGTGAGCAAAAGTCAGTAGGGGAGATGGGAGGGAGATGGTGATGGGAGATGGGAGGGGAGCTGGGAGGGAGATGGTGACGTCTCCTGTCTTTCTCTCAACAAGCCTTCCTTCATCTGAGCTAATCCTAAAATCCATAATTTCCTGCCTCTTGAGGGAGGTGATTCTCCCCCCTTTACTTGACTCTCATGAGCCCACCTGGAGTACTGTGTCCAATTCTGGACACTTCTTATATTCCCCAACATAAGAAGGACATGGAGCTCATGGAGAAAGTCCAGAAAAGGGCCACAAAGATGATCCAAGGGCTGGAGCACCTTTCCTATGAAAATAGGTTGAGATATTTGGTGTTGTTCAGCCTGGAGAAGGGAAGGTTCTGGCAGATTTCATAGTGGCCTTCTGTAACTGAAGGGGCTACAGGAAAGCCAGGGAGGGACTTTTTTCAAGGGCTTGTCATGAGAGGACAAGAGATGATGGATCAAAACCGGAAGAGGGGAGATTGGCTAGACATTAGGAGGAAATTCTTTAGTTTGAAGATGGTGAGAGTTGGATAGGGCCCTGAGCAACCTGATCTAGTGGGAGATGTCCCTGCCCGTGCAAGGGGCTTGTAACTAGAAGATCTTTAAGGTGTCTTCCAGCTTAAACCATTCTATGCTTCCATGATTCTACCATTCCCATCTTTCTCTCTCTCTCTTCAGGTATAGCTTTTCCTGCTCTCTGCTTCACTGCCTGCAACTGCAACCTGCCCACCTTCCTGGGGTCTGTAGGTGGATGTTTCTGCTTATTGTTATTATCCAACTAGAGCATGTCCTGAAGTGCCTCATCTACACATTTTTTTAATACTTCCAGGAATGGTGACTCCACCACCTCCCTGGGCAGCCTGTTTCAGAGCCTGACTACTCTTTCAGTAAATAAACTCTTCCTAATACCTAGTCTAAACCTTCCTTGATGCAACTTCCAGCCGATAGGTTTCTGTTGGTCTGTGGCTGGGATACCTTGATTGCTCTGGTCAGTGCTCCTTATGCCTCCACCTCAAAAGTAGCTCCTAAGTACTATTCTGTCTTTGCTCATGTGCTATATATATGTGTGTGTGTTTATACATGTATGCACACACATACACATACCTTAGTCTGGAGAGTGGAGGACCACAGTCTAAGCATCACTACATAGATGAAAAACTTGAGGGATTTGTTGCACAATTCTTGTAGCTCTTTTAAATCATCAGTGACATAATGCAGCTAGAAGTGCCAGTCAGACAGGGCATCTCACTGTCATTTGGCTACCAGTGCTGAGGAAGAATTATTCTCCTGGGGTTAAAAAGATTTTATTATGCAGAAAATGGAT
Source organism: Chaetura pelagica (assembly GCF_000747805.2). NCBI lineage: Eukaryota > Metazoa > Chordata > Aves > Apodiformes > Apodidae > Chaetura > Chaetura pelagica. The sequence continues at coordinate 201,698 of NW_009970722.1, forward strand.
TTCCTGAGGGAGCCTGAAAACCTCATATGCAAAGGACCTGTGGAAGATCTTGGAGCTCAAAACTGAATCTGCAATCACTGTATCACTGAGGCTGGAGTATATAAATTCCAGCAATGCCTTCCCCACCCAGTATGGAAATTCCTGTGTGGAAGGAGGTAGTGCTTCATGGATGGCTTCAGGCTATCCTGAGACAGTAGCATGTATTCTAAGAAAACTGTGATCATAAACCAGTTAAACAAACATGGGAAAGGTGTACAACTCAGAAAAAAATTACTCATAGAAAGTGTATGTTGGGTCCATCTCTATGCGTATTTCAAATTGCAAAGAACAACATTGTTGTTACAGGCATGCAAAGCCTTTTTTTTTTTTTTTTTCCTTTTTAAATATTATTTTATTTCTAAAAAGCATACAGGATGGTTCTATAGGTGAGGGATTATGTGTCATAATAGTTCTAAATGTTTTCCTCTCCTGTTTGTGATCTGATAGTCAGGATGCTTCAGCCAGTGAGCATGGATTTGGTAGGGTCATTCTTTGGAGAAACTTTATCCCTTAGTTTACAATACTCATTTTTTAATTTTGCAAAGATGTTTTCTAAATCTAGCATCCATTTAATTTAAAAAACAGTATACTGAGACCCCATGTGACTTGGTATAGAAACCCAGAGTTACTATCTGGCTAAACATATGTTGGTGGACTACCTGAGCCAACAACACCATGAACAGGTTGCCCAGGGAGGTTGTTGATGCCCCCTCCCTGGAGGTGTTCAAGGCCAGGTTGGATAAGGCTTGTGCAACCTGGTCTAATATGAAGGCTCATAGCAGGGAGGTTGGAACCTGATGATCTTTAAGGTTCCTTCCAACCTTAACCATTCTGTAATTCTATGATTCTTTGAGAACAAGGTGTAAAGGAGGGCTGGATGTGCTGTATGCCTTGGGATTCCCACCTAGTGAGAGAGCTGTGCTTGCAGGCCTCCGCTGCTGCTGACAAAGAAACATCACCTGCTAAGCCAGCCAGTGGTATCAGGCACGTGCTCACATTGTGTGCCAGCCAGGGTTATCTGGATGTCCTGCAGATGGCTGGAAGAGAGGACAACAAAACAAAGCAACCATTCACTCCCTGCCCTCTGGAGGTATTCTCATAGTCTCATCCCAGTGCACGATTCAGAAGGGCAAGTACACAGAGTATTTTCTGCATGGAAGTGCAGTTTTTGTGTCTCAAAAGCATGTCCCTGGCACACTGTAGAGTTACACCAAGATCCATCCAGAGCTTGTTACATGGGGGTGAACTTCCAAGTTCCCAGGTGACTTTCAAGGGAGGAAAGTGCAGGTACGGATGGCAAAGCAGGGCAATAGAGACTGGAGAGCAAATGTCATGTTTAGGGAGAAGCTGCTGTGCTTTTGATCTCCATCCTTATACCCTGCCATGAAAAAATAACTGAATGCCCTTTGTTTTAAAAAGGGTGAAAGCAAGTCTGAAATACCATCATCATCAACACTTGGAAAATTAATTTTAAAGCTTGGTCATGCTTCTGTCTCCTTGTCTGTCTAATCTGTTTCCTCAGTAACTACGTGTCAGACAGAAATAAGTGTAATGGGAGGAAATTAGTAACAGGATCTGGGAAGATTTATTGGCGATGGGAATTGCTATTTCTGTGGTGAAGGGTGAATCCAGTAAATGAGAGATGATCTCAAGTGCAATCACATTACAAATGTTTCTTCTGTCTGTGCTTAAATGGTATTTTATTAAGCTCAAATATACATATTTTTTTCCCCCTAACTCTGCAGAAGAGACACATAAAAATTGAAACAGAACATATGCAACTAAGCAAATTATCTTTCTAGCGCCAGATGCTTCCATAAAATTGTAGTATCCATAAATTTATAATTTGCTCAGCTGGACAAATCTGGTTCCATAAGGTAGATGCTACTTGACATCTAAAGAAAAATACTACCTTTGTTTAGGAAGAAGGGGAGAGGCTAGTCTGACCAACGTGCTATTGAAGTTTTTCAACTTTTTAAACTTTTTTGGAGTTTGTAACTTCAAATTCTGCAGTGGCTTTCACTTTATTTTGACCTTACTGCTTGAAGTGACCTAGTGTTTCAATTCACCCACATTCTCTGAATTATTTTTAAATGAGCAACAAGTCCAGATTTAGTGTAACAAGAATATGTTTGACCAAAATATATGTAATTTCAGAACATTATCTCAGATATGGAAAAAGGGTCATTTAAAGTATTCTGAAGGAAAAGCGGCCATAATTTTGTTTTTACATTTTAAAACACAGACATATTTATTTGCAAGTGTCTTTATTCTGTTGTTTGTTTTTCAGGGTTTTGTTGTTGTTGATTTTGTTGGTTGTTTTTTGTTGGTTGTGTGTTGTTTGTTGTTTTTTTTTTTTTAAATGAAGATCTTCAAGAGAAACAGCGTTTCATTTTGGAAGAAAAGAAATATTATAACTTGTAACATTCATTATCTTTTTTTTATACTCATCAATAATAGTAGTAGCAAAAAAAATTAACTGAATTTTTTTTTTCTTTCCAAGCTGCTCTGAGAGTAGTTCCTGATGTAACTGCATCTGTCAAATCATGGATCAATGTGAGATTCATATATATTTTTTCTGTCTGTTTTGAGTTTTCCCATTTAAATGACAATAAATTTGGAAAAAACGCTCATGAAATCTCTTGCGAAGTTTTCATCAAACAGCTAGTTTGCTATTTTCTTTTCATTTGGACCCATCTCTCTTTCCAATGGCTTTTTTTCTGCATTATCTCTTCAATGTGAAATCTCATCCTTACTTATTTATACCACCTTGGAATTCTCTAGCTCTCTTGAAAGTCAAAGTGAATTTGTCATGCTGCTGCTCAGGCAAAAACCAGATTGACACACAGAGTTGTTATTGGCATTTAAATTCCAGTTGGATCAGAGAAAGCCACTGAAGGTGTATATGGAGATCATAAGATTGTATCCACTGGTTGGTTGATTTCAGATAGTATGAAAATAACTTCTCTTAAATTACTGCTTTCTAAATTTTCTTTTCTTTTTTTTTTGTACCTTAAGATGTTTTAAGATGATGTAGCGGATCTCCTGTGTTGTTTTGAGGGAATGGTTTAAAGACCTCTTTCTCTTTTTTAGTTTCTTAGAGGTTTAATCTCAGGGAAGAAGATAATAAGAAAGTTAAATTTCTCACTCTGCAAAGTAGCTTGATACCTATAAATACAGTGAGGAACTAAAAAGCGAAAAAAATAACAGACATGTATCTATTGCCAAATACAGCTCTTGGCTGTAGATCTGTACTACTAAATATGAAGGCTTTTAAATTTTTCAGGTGTTACAGAGCAGATGTCATGGTATTTCTCATGATTGTCCTTGGCTGCAGAAGGCAACTTTTATAAATCTGCCACCTTTATTGTGAATAATAATTTAAATATGGCTTTTTACACTTTCTTCTGTGGCTTCCAAAACACTTTTGTATGTGGAAGCCCAAGCACATTATTATGTTTTGAAGGCAATAGTTCTCAGGCATTGAACATTGCAGAAGCACAGTGTCAGGGGAAAACATCAGGACAGATAGTGTGGCAGTCTCTATGAATACTCATAGTTTCTGACAGCTCCATTTTCTCCTGCCATCTGTATTCTCAGTCTTTCTGGAAATGACGGTGCATCAGCAGTTGTGTTTTATTACCCTAAACTAAATCAATTTAGGATATTTGATATGGCAGCAATTTCTTGAGTTTCCACAGAAAAAACTAAAATAGTTAACACTCAAATAAAAAGCTATACATCGTAGACTTATAATTACTAGTATGTGTATATTTAATATCACCAAAAAATGTCTATATTTACCTTGAAGTCTTTTTGCCAAATTACTCTGAGCCTTTTAAATGCCATGTTTAAGCATTGTAATTTCCTGGGAAAATCCTTGGGACTTTGAAAATTCTGACGAGAAACCTCTGTCATGCTCTCTCCTGCAATGCTAGCAGCACCTCCTATCTGGCCATAGGCTTATCCCATCATTAGGAACTATCGATTTTCTACATGAGTCAGGAGGAAATCTGCCCTGGTGGGTAGGCCAGAAAGAAAAATAGCATTATTTGTGGACAGTGCACTTTTATTGGGATATATAGACCACTGCTTATTCAATATGTAAGTACTGACAGGGTGGTGAGCTAGAAATGCCTTTCATGGTTAAGTCTTATGCTTAATAATGGAAGATCTTGTGTATCTTGTGCAGGAATTTAAAGTCTGAAGAGTTTGTAGGCATTTGTACACATTTGGGGAAGTGTGGCTGGAAAGTGTCTGGCAGAAAAGGACCTGGGGGTTCTCATTGACAAGCGGTTGAATACGAGCCAGCAGTGTGCCCAGGTGGCCAAGAAAGCCAATGGCATCCTGGCTTGTATTAGAAATAGTGTGACCAGCAGAAGTAGGGAGGTGATTGTCCCCCTGTACTCAGCACTGGTGAGGCCACACCTGGAGTATTGTGTCCAGTTTTGGGCACCTCAATTCAAGAGAGATATCGAGGTGTTGGAGCAAGTACAGAGGAGGGCAACAAAGCTGGTGAAGGGCCTAGAGAATAAATTTTATGAAGAATGCTTGAAGGAGCTGAGAACGTTTAGTTTGAGGAAGAAGAGGCTGGGGGGAGACCTCATCAGTCTCTGCAACTACCTGAAAAGTCCTTGTAGAGAGGTTGGTGCTGGTCTCTTTTCACAAGTCATCAGCGACAGAACAAGGGGGAATGGCTTCAAGCTGCAACAGGGGAGGTTAAGATTGGATATTAGGAAATATTTTTTCACAGAAAGAGTGGTTAGACATTGGAATAGGCTGCCCAGGGAGGTGGTTGAGTCACCATCCCTGGATGTGTTTAAGGGTGGTTTGGATGTGGTGTTGGTGGATGTGGTTTAGGGTTTAGGGGAGAACTTTGCAGAGTAGGGATGATGGTTGGACTCAGTGATCCCAAAGGTCTTTTCCAACGTGAATAGTTCTATGAAATCAGAGTGAGGTTTCTTCACTGCTTTCAGTGGGCTGCCTCAAACAAGCTGCAATCCGCGATCCAGAGTGCTGTTTCAGATACTCCCAAACTCCCTTTAAAAGGATACATATACTTGTTTCATCTCTGTGGCTTTATAATCTTCCTATTACAGCTTGCTTTCTTCTGAAGTGATTGTGTTTTCCCTGTTATGAGGTTATAAGGTGAAAAACTCATCTCCTATTTCTCTTCATTTAGTTAAAAACAATACAATATGCCCTCTGGCACAATGTTCTTAGACCATCTACAGACAAATTCCTTGTTACCAATCCCTCCTGTGTTTATTTTTACTGGATGTCTTTGTCTCATCTTTGTTGATGTCAGGATGCTGACAGAATCACCTGTAACATGCAACATTGATGGTGAACTCCAGTACCTAAAACAAGGTGGATGACAGATCCTCAGGGTTTATAAATAAATATCACTCCATTGACTTTATCTGACAGAAAATTCAGGAACAGGTAATGCAGAGTTAGAATTATGGGGTTTGGGTTTTTGGTGGGGTTTTTTCCAGTTTATGAAATATAGTGATATTGAATACAAGAAATGTGCTTTTTTTTTTTTTGCTCATTTTTCCAACAGAGTTATTTTTGAACTTTTGTCTATGATTTTGATATAGCTTTTGATCATAATCTGAAAATAATTTACTCTTAGGTACTGTCATTTTTTGTTAGTCACTCACCAAAGCTGTTTAAAAATGTATTGTAACCACATGAGATGAGCATAAACTATAGTGCCTCCTCCCACTTATTTACACTTGTTATGTCTGCTTTCAGCTACAACTGATAACACGCCCTTTTGATAGAAGTGGGGTGCTATAGTACGTGTGTACCACCAGCCTGGCACTGCTGATGGAATATGTACCATGTGCTGATGTGACTCATCTGTCTGTTCCCAGGGGCGATTGATTTGGTTATCCAAGAGATGCTTGCTTCTCTTAGCCCAGCAACTGGAGCTAGGTGTGGGAAAGTAAAGGTTCCAAGCCCTTTTTTAGTTATGACAGCTGAAAACTGGCCCCAGGGAGTCAAGTGGGAAGATCCTGTAGACTTTATGCAGATAGGTGATAACTCAGTGTTTGTAGATTAAACTTGAGATTTCAAAGCATTGTCATTTTCTATGGTATCCACAGGAGGCCTGGTCAGAGTAGAGATGTTGATTCTCTCACAACTAGCACTTCTTATTCCTGCCAGCATTCCCTACATTCTCCTCTGGGATCTAGAATCAGCCTTTCAAATTTGTCAGAGGTCAGAGCACACAGTACCAGAGGGATCATCTTGCAAGTACCTTTCACGTGCGACACTTCCGCCTTCTGGCTTGTCAGTCATCATTGCACTGTGTATTCCTTTTCTCATTGCTGAGGAGATGATGCAGTCTTCTAGGTCCTCCAGCAGAATTTACCAGTATCACTTTTTACACTGTGTTGGTTGAAAGTAGTTTCCATAGACCCTACTGTCTCATACAAAATACGCTTTTGCTGCATGTCTGTGGTGTCATGTTAAGATTTTTCTGATAACAGATGAAAGATTGTTTTTCTTTCTGGAGCTCACCATCTCATTCCAGTAAATCTCTCTCCTCTTTGTCTTTGTTTTTACCCTTGGCCTTTATAATATGAGGGAAAAACAGGTTGGTCATCTGGAGACAAGACTTGTAGCAGGGACTGCTTTGAATAGACAATGCTCCTTAAAAAGTTTGGAAGCTAGAAAGAAATCTACAAATGCTGCAAGAAATTTCTACAAGTCAAAAGTAATAAGGAACACTGTATACATTTTATAGCCAATAGAATATCCAATGACTCTTTTTAAAAAAATGTATTTCCCTCTCCAAGACAGGCAAATCTGAGAAAGGGATGACTTTGCAGTAAAGACAGCTAAGTCTTCTTTATATTGGTATTTTTATAACAAATTTCTATTAGCATGTTTTCAAGGATGCAATTTTTTGAAATTACTCTGGACAGTTGCAGGGTGAGCTTGTGATACGGAATTATGAACTGGAATATAAAATTCAGTACATTAAGTACAAAAGACATGCATGTAGGACAGAGGAAGAAAGAGAGGGCAGATGGAGAAACAAGGCATTATTTACACATACATATGTGTGTGTATATATCTACACATACACATAATAAAAATCCTTGAAAATGTCAGCCCATCAATTGGATGTAGTCAGAAGGACAAAAAGACCACTTGTAGTCTTTAGAAGAGTTGTAAGGAACAAGCCAGAAAATGTTGTTATATGTGACATAAATCTCTAGTACATCAAATTTCGGCCACTGTAGGCAGTTTTGGTCACCTCACTCCTAGAAGAACAAGAATGACAGGAAATGTCACAGGGAAGGGATGCAATGCCAACACAATGCTCTCAAATACACAGAAAGACTAGAGAGAAGCCTGCAGTTCAGATGAAGATGGCCTAAGAAAATGTGAAAATAAATGTAAAGTATCTATGGAATAGTTATCACTTTTCCCCTCACAATGCAAGAATTAATCAAAACCTGATGAAGTTAACAGGATGTGTATTCAGACAGATAATTTGAGATTTTTCACATCAGCAGTAAGACAGGAAAAACTATTTGGCATGGAATATGGTGAATAAAAAAAGCGCCAGTGGAGTCACAAGAAGATCTATGTAAGTTTTCGCAGGATGGGTTTGTCTGTTGCTATCAAATCCAGAGGTTTGGATCCTGTCTCTGGCTCTGTTTACTCCTGCATAGCTAATAGGCTGATAATGGAAAGATATGCTGGCACGCATCATACCTTACATCTTGTATTTCTTTTATCCTTTCCCTGAGCATCTTCTTCTGGCCACTTTTGGAAAAGGGACAATGGTTGATACAGATGTTTTCACTTTTTTTAATGTCACAGTCTTAAAGCCTAATTGTGAAATGGTTGCAGATCTATACTGAATCAAATTTTGAGACTGCAGCGTGATGTATGCTACAGAGCAGGAAGGATTTCCCTCCCTGGCAGTGAAGCTCAAAGTTACGTGTTAAGGAGCAAGTGAGGGACATGGTGCACTCTAGCAGCTGCAGAGTTCCAGGGCATGGCAGGCAAGGAGCCCTGGCTGAGGGGCTGGTCCTGAGAGTTGCCTGCACAGTTGCACTCACAAAGCACTGAAGCAGTGTTTTAAAATCTAACACTCTACTGGGTTTTACTTTGTCACTATATATTAACTTCTGGAGCATTCTGGTTTTATGAAAAACCTTTTGTTTTCTTGCAAGCTTTTTTTTTTTTTTTTTTTCTCCAGGCAGAAAGGAGAAAATAATTTTTTGTCATATGTTTTTTCATCTCTAATTCTTCATGTTCAACCCTGATGAAGCCTTTTTGGAGGCCAGAATCCTGCGCTGGTGAACATTGTTGAAGTCTCAATATTTGTCCTAGAGTACAGTTTGGAGCCCTCTTGATGTGAATTTTAAGCAGAATATTTTGGAATGCCTTTGTTCGCTCTAGTGACCCCGTTGAGTTCTAATCTTACGAAGACACATAATATATATGGCATGAATGTGTAATAATACCTGCTATGAGGCTTTGCAGCAGACATTTAACTGTAATTTGAGGCTATACTTCAGTAAATTAAATAGATGTATTCATCTTACTGAAGGCTATGTCCTAATTCTGACAAATAGTTGTGTAGCTGCTTGTTTTTATTAACCTTTCAACATCCAGATACAACATCATCTATCAAGGAACAAGGAATGTACATTCTATTCATAGCATGTAGCCCTGAGATTGCATTTTTGCAGTGCATTGTCTCTGACAGGCTAGGGGGTTATGGTGGATAATCAACAGAGCAGGAACTTATGGTGTGAGAGTGCATGGAAAGGAGCTTTTTCCTTGAATGTGCTACCAGAATGACAGAAAGTAGGAAGAGGGAAGCTGAGCAGACCTTGTATACAACATTAGTCAGGGCATTTGGAAAGAGCTCTCTCCAATCTGTTTAAAAGCTAGGCAGACAGCTGGAAATTAATTCCATGAATAATAGTGTTTTGGAAAAGCTTCTGTCTCATGAGGAATTTATGTGTGCTGATGGCTACATTGTTATTGAACTGGTAATATGACTCAGTTTGGATACTGTTAATTTCAAACCATCCCCCGTGGCCTGTGAGCACTATTCTATTCACTATCATGCAGATGCAGGCTGACAAGTCATTCAGCAGCCACAGCTTCCTTGCATTTCTTCCTCTTTGGTGTGGGCAGAAGGTGCCTACTCTGGCACACACAGATTTTGAGCGCTAAATAAAACTGTGACAGTCAGGATTATGTGTCCTGTGTCAGTATCTGCATTGCCAGTTTGGTGTCCTGTGCATTCAGTCAGATGGTGCAGCACAGCCAGAGGTTGACTGTGCCGCTTGCTGCAGCAGGGAGATGTAGCCCATGAGAACTAAAAGCATGGAAGAGAGTATTTGTGATTGTAGAAGGCTCTTTCATCTAGCAGATAAGAGATCAAGTCAGAGTCTGAGGTTAGATTAGAAATAACTATGATTATCTGGTGAACAATTTACTTAGAGATTCTGTGGATTTTTGCATCACTTGATGTTTTCAAATCAAGGCTGGATATCTTTCCACAGAACAATATCTATCCAGAAGGCACTTGACAAAAGAGCTGTTTAATGACATTCTACAGTCTGTGTTTTTGAACAAAATCAGACTGGATGATTACAGTAGTTCTTAAAATCTAGGACTGTAACGAAGTGCTTTGCCTTCACAGTAACTTATTTTAGTTATTCATGCACTGAACAAAATAAGATACCCTTGAGACACTTCAAAGGAAATTGTATCCTTTCTTTGCTAGCTAATTTTGATATGCAGTGTGCAAAATTTGAGCCTTTCCATGTGTGTTTTAAGACCATGCCAACAGCAACAGCCAAAAGTAACAACTTTCTGTTATGCCAGCATTTATTTGATTGTGAATTGTTTATGGCCAGGCTTTGCTTCTGGTTGATTTGCAGCAGCAGCAGCAATAACTTATTTCTTTATCCAAAGAAATACTAAAGTTATATGCTTGATTTCTTTCCCTTTGCTTTAGAGCACATTTGGTGAAGCCCATCTACTGACTTCAGGAGAATCACCCTTGTGCAATATGGGCACCCACATTGATATCACACACCTTTTATTTTAGATTCTTTTTACACACAGCTACATAGACTGGTTAACTTGTATTCTAGAAGAAAACTGGCACTTGGCTGAAGTGTGGTTTACGGGCTACTGCCTTGAGGGAATGATCTGGGTTTGCAGTAGATCTCATCCTTGCAGTCATCATTTTGTATAAAGAAGTCTGAGCATTTCTGCTTACAGAAGAGCCATTTGAGGTTCAATGTCTGAATTAGCTGTTCTTTGACATAAATGTTTTGGGATTAACTTCTGATCTGAATCACAACTGATTCAGGCTTACCTAGAGGCAGAAGCCAAACAAGTGCCTCAGAGACACAGTAAAAGGGAAAAAGCCATAGGCATTATAATGGCTCCTCTCTGCTGCTTTCCTGCCTGGCCAGAAAATGGAGAATATTTTTCCTTTTATGCAGTATTACCTTGTTCTGTCTCTGTCCCTGTCAATGATCTAGCTACCCTTCCACTCCAGCCATAGGATCATAGAATGGTTTAAGTTGGAAGGGACCTTAAAGATCATCTAGGTCCAACCTCCTTGCATGGGCAGGGACACCTCCTACTAGATCAGGTTACTCAGGGCCCTATCCAACCAGGTTTTGAACACTTCCAGGGATGGGGCTTCAACAGCCTCCCTGGGCAACCTGTTCCAGTGTCTCACCACCTTCAAACTAAAGAATAAAGGTAAAGCCAGGTAAAGGAGGAGAACCACCTCCCTTGACTGACTGGCTACACTTCTTTTGATGCTGCCCAGGACAGTTGTCTTTCAGGGCTGCATTTGCACGTTGCCTGCTCATGTTGAGCTTCTCATCACCATCACTCCCAAGTCCTTCTCTGCAGGGCTGTTTTCAATCCATTCTCCACCCAGTTTATATTTGTGCTTGGGATTGCCCCAACCCAGGTGCAGGACCTTGGACTTGGCCTGGTTGAACTTCATGCAATTTGCAGAAGCCCACTTGGCAAGCTTGTCAAGGTCCCTCTGGATGGCATCCCTTCCCTTCAGCATGTTGACCACACCACACAGTTTGGTGTTGTTGGCAGACTTGCTGAAGATGTATTCAATGTCCCTGTCCATGTCACTGACAAAGATGTTAAATAGCATCAGTCCAGGTACTGACCATTGAGGAACCCCACTCATCACAGGTTTCCATCTGGACATTGAGCCCTTTATCACCACTCTTTGAATTCAACCATCCAGCCAGTTCCTTACCCAGCCAGTAGTCCATCGGTTGCTCTTCCTTTGTCCACTGATGCCATAACCCCATCATAAAAAGCCATCAAATTATTCAGGATTTGCCCTTGGTTGAAGCCATATTGGCTGTCACCAACCACCCATCTGCTTCCCAGGTGCCTTAGCAAAGCCTTCAGGAGGATCTGTTCCATGATCTTGCTGGGCACAGAGGTGAGACTGACTGGTCTATAGCTCACTGGGTCTTCCTTTTTACCCTTCTTGAAAACAAGCGTTATGTTGTCCATTTTTCAATCAGTGGTGGTTTCTCCAGACTGCCAAGACTTCTCAAATATGATGGACAGGGCCTTTACAACTTTGTTTGCCAATTTCTTCAGGAGCCATGGATGAATCCTGTCAAGTCCCATAGACTTGTGCATCTTCAGGTCCTTTAGATGGTCATGAACTTGCTCTTATCCTACAGTGGGGGGAATCTTCCTTTTCACAGTCCATGCCTTTTCCTTCTCTAACTTTGGATGACGTCCACTACCCATAAATGACTGAAGACTCATCCTTCTTTTTGCCTTGTTGTAACACAACTCTATTTTACCTCCCCCTCCCCCCCGCCTTCTCTCTTACCTCAATCTTGAATGTTACTCATGTGATGTTAAGATCGTAGTTCTGTATATAAAATAAGTATTGCTCTCCAGAGTGATTATGGTGGAAGTGATGCATGACTCATCAGAAGTGATGTATATAAGCACATGATGAAGATTCTGCTTGATATTTGCCCAAGATTTTGCTTTCTGTGTGTTCAGACTGGGGGCCAAATTACAGGAATTAATTCCAGATAGAACAGGAAATGAGACTTAAGATAAAAGACTTGTTTTACGTTTCTAACTTCTCCAGAAAAGCATGTGAATAATACAATTTAACCGGAAATCTCATAGTAATAACTTTCAGACTTCTAGAATATACGGCTATGTATGCATCTTAATTTACAGAGGATTTTCTTGAAACCTTCTGGCATATTTGAAATTCAGCATGTTTAAAAAAGGTTTTGATTCTACATAATTTTAAAAAGGAACATATTATTGCTTTATTTTTTGTTTTTATTTTGAGTCATCCATGACTAGTAACCTTTTAACATAAAAAAACCCCAAACATTAAAATTATCATAAATTGCTTTTAAAATACGTATCTGTAACACTGGTAGCAAACGCCATGGTTTCATTAAAATGCTGTATGAGGTTCCTAATGTACAAATACTCCCAGCAGATCAAGGGGATAAAAAATAGTGTATTTTGGTTGTGATTCATAAATTCCCTTCTCTTCCCTTCCCATTTCTTTTCATTTCTTTTCATTTCTTTTCATTTCCGGAACCTCTTCTTGCACATCTTGCTACCAGACAGTGGTCAGAGTTTTGCTTTGGTCCATCACATTGGCTTATTGTATGAACTTGTGTGAGAAGTCTTTCATGGGCTATGGAAAAGAGTACATGGATGCTCTCCCTCTTTTTGTCCTTACAATTTTAGGCTGCCTGTGACCTTAAGTAGATCTGGAGAGTGAGATCATACTTTGAAAACAGAACAGAGAATTACAACACATTCTTTTTTTTTTTTTTTTTTTTTTTTTTCAGAAGAACATCCAACCCCAGCCACTCTATTCTTTTATCACAGGTAAGCTTTTACATGGTGCTAATACGAAGTGCAAGCTGTCTCTGAGTATTGAAAACAAAAAAGAGAAATACAACCCCCTCTTTTTTTTTTTTTTTTTTTAATTGCCATGGGAATATAACACAAGCTATCATTTCACCACTTGGACATGAAGAATTTACTGTTTGTAAAATTTATTTTGTAGAAGCTTCTACAAAATACCTCTAACTAAAGTGGTGGGGTTTTTTTTCTCCAGTCTTTGACCTAAGAAACTGCTCTATTGGGAAAATTTTGCAACAGCTGGATTGCTCATTAATCAATGGTAAATTAAGAAAATGAGCTAGGACTGGTTATCAGCTGGATTTTGCAGTAGGTTGAAAAAGTTACATCAGCCTCCAGACACTGCAACATAAGGTATTATAACACAGAAACCCCAATTAGGGGTCTCCTGGGGAGAAAAAGGGAATGGAGAATAGAGATTGATGGCATTATGCTTTGTTGAATATCATCTGTGAGGAGTCTGTGTGGTAGCAGTTCAATTTGTGGCTCTGTAGTTGTGAATTTAATACCCATGCTAGCACCTAAGTGGCTGTACCCTGCTGCCTTTGTAATCCTGGGCTGGTGGGAAGAGTCTAGCATTGCTCATTAGTAAGAAAAATGCAACCCTACAAAACACACTGTGAGATGGTGTCTCTCCATCAGTCTTTACAAAATGTATGTGCACAAAATGCATATCCATTAAACCTACATTGACAGCTTCCCAGGAGACTCAAAGTACCTGAAATAAGTTGTCAAGGATCCCTTTTCTAGAAAATCCTGTACTGCTGCTTATGTTAGAATTGCTGTAAACATTGTACAATGCATTTGGTTTATAATTTCTCTTTTAAGCTTTAGCTGTGGAATGCCTAATTTTCCAAGAGATTTATTTATTTTCTGTAACTATAATGCTTGTATATCGACTTCTAGCCAGGTTTCCTGCAGAACTGAGGTTTCTGTGGTAAAAAGGTCTGTGTCTCCAGTTGTGTATCAGTTTCCTCTCCCCTGGTAAGTCTGCAACCTGCTGGCCAAATTTAACTGAATTTGAAGGCTGTGATAGAGATCCTAACATGAAATATGTCCCAGTGAGCTTTTAAAAAAATCTATAGTTGTAGAGAGGAAAGCAACCTGAATTAGTGTCTCAGAGAAAAAAAGCAAATGTAACTCTGCTGTTTGACTATGTTTTGTAGCAGTCCCTCATTCTTCATACATGTAGAAGATGACTGGCCTTGGCACATCAGGGACATGAAGGAATATAGTAACTGAGGTTACTGCATTGGGAAGGCAGAAGAAGACATGAATCTGTAGGAACTTAACTTTTATTAGTGTTACTGTTCACTGAAGAATGTGCTGGTTTTATTTGGTGTTGTGTTCTTCTACCTGCCAGACTGTGATTGCCTGTGGAGCTTGTATTCATCCAGCACAGGAAATTTCTGCAGTTTCTATTTTGGAAGCAAATAGCATAGTAATTAACATTAGATTTCATGATTGAAAACTTTTCTCCTTTCATCATCTTAAGACTTGCTTTTTGAAAAACAAAACACCAAAAACAAACAACAAAAAAGGTGAAAGGACTTACCAGAGTGCTTCATCAGTGGACTGATCACCACTTCATGTCATGCTTTGGAGATCTGAGCATCTGTGTAATGGATATAGACTTTGGATTTCCAGTTTTCCAACTCTGAAGATCCCTGAAGATTTTGCCAGTGGAGATGGAGTGAAAAACTTATGCTTGCTGATGATAGATTTGTTTTTATCATTTAACTTTGTAAGGCTTCTTAAAGTACTTCATGAATCTCCAGAAGTCAGTGCACAAAAGTCTGCAAGACTGTGCTTATGTCAGCACCTAGGGCTGCACAGCAGAGTGACTGATTGAAGTGGTATGGGCAGTGTTACCTGGCAGGTCTGAGGAGGACTGAAGTCTGGCTTTTTTGTTGTTGTTGTTCTTTACTTCTGAATCTCTAGTTACTATAATCTTTGATCAGCTTATTCCTTCCTATTTGCCTGTAGATATCCAAACATAACTTGAAGAAATGCCAGAAATTTCATCAACAGACAAGGCTCTGGGTGCAGGAAAAAGTCCTGGAGCAAGATCATTGGAGGAACTTAGCCCCAAGGAAAAGTAAAGGGGCATTGTCAGGCTGCTGGTCTGCAGTAAGCGGCTGACAAGGCATGTGCTTTGTAGATGGCTTGATCTAGTGCTGCTCTGGCCAGCTGTAGCCAAAAGAGTGTATGGAGGTGACTTGCTGCACAGCAGAGCCCAAGGACATGGTGGGCAGCCCTGCTGCCCACCTTGCAAATGCAGCCTGCCCTTCCCTGCTACCTCGATGGGGCAGTCAGCAGCTGAACAGGACAAAAAAAAGCTCTGCAGAATGACCCCACTGCCTGCTGCTGTGCTGTTTTGGGCTTGTGTGGTTTCACAGCCCACTGTGACTTCCCTGGCTGTCAGATCTGTGGCAGAGCAGGGATGGTGTTGTGGCTGGCAGGTGAGTGCTCCAGCAGAGAAAGGGCAAAGGACACAGATATCTCCTCCGGGAAACTGGAGTGCAACCTGCATGCTGACATTGTCCAGTCTGGCCCTGGATAGAATGCACAAGTTTGAATAAATAAATCCTGTTTCCTGAGGAAAAGCTCAAATCTTTGCATGGAGCTTTGTGACAGCAGAAAAAGCTACTGGGAAGAAATAAAGCTGCATAATTTTCTTGTTCATCTGAGTTCGATAAATCCCTTTGTGTGCAGTTATTACCCTTATGCAAAATAAACATCTTTGACAATGAAACAGGTTACTGGAGACTAATCTGCTTTCTTTGGTGATTCCTTAGCAACTACAGCTGTGATTTCGTTGCCAAGCAGCCTGGTTCAATGCTTTGCAATGAAGCAAGCAGGGAAGAAAAAACAACAGCAAAACAAAAAAGTGCAAAGCTGAATTGTGAAGTGTAGACTAATAAGCAAATATTTGTTTGGAAGGTCATCAGGCAGTTGTTTTTCTCAACATTTCTTCAAATACATGTATTTGTTATTGAAAGCATAAATGTGTTCTGGCAGTGAGAGATTCTCCTGGCTGGTGCAGAAGTGCTGTAGGGCTGTGAACTTCACCTGAAGGGACAGAAGTGACAACCTGAGGAGACAGCTGGGTAAAGAGCACCTGTCTGAGATACTGGCCCAGGTAGCACATGCTGGAGGTGCCACCAGAGATTATCGGTGTTTCTTCTGTGTACTGGTGATGGGAAGCATTTGCATCATGGACACTAGCAAAAACGGGCTGGAAACAGAAGTCCTGTCTTTTTCTATGGTGAAGAGGTTTAATCTTTATCCATCCTCTCCTCCTGAATGGAATGGAGGCTATTTATCAGGCAGCAGAGGGAAAGAAATGATGCAGGGCTTGGTTCCTGGAGGTGTGGATCAAGATCTGGGGAGGGAAAAGCAGGAGTTTAACTGGGGCTGAGATACTACGGTGTTAAACTAGGGGAGTTTATTAAAAGAAAGGTTGTATATAAGGAAAAGTGTTGCTGGCCCCTAGTATGATTCTGATACCTCCATCAAGACCACTTTGTCTGGCTGAGGCAGTGCCATGAGAATACACTGGGTGGTTTCAGGGTGGGCGATCAGAGCTTTTCCTGCCTGCAAGGGGCTGTGGTAGGAGCCTGCTGGCAGGGTGGGCAGCATCTTCAACCGTGTTAGGCCCTGGGGGCACATGCCTGTCACAACTGAGAACCCAGACCACCGACTGAAGGAGGAAGTGGGAAAACTACTGGTGACTTGGTAATCCATCCTCATCTGCTGGGGTCAGCTGTATGGCCACACTGATACCGTATGTCTGAGGTCTGGGTCTTAACATAAATTGGTTTATGTCAATGTCTTCCTCAGGGCATTAGGCTGCACAGTCCAGATGGCGCAGTGCCCTTGTTACAGAATCTATATGGTTGTGTATAGGAAAGATTCAGAAAGGGAAAAGAAATACATTTTGCGGTTTGTTTCTCACAGCAATAGGGCAAATGACACATATGTCAGCTTTAGCTGATGGCACAAATCACACCAAAGTCATAGATGGGCATACTTACTGATGGCAAAGCATACGTAAAGCACACACAGACTTAAGAAATTGGGTTGCATCACAAGACTTAAATTGGATCTGAATATTAAAGGTTTAAACCCACAGCTTCAACAAGTCAAAGGTTTTAAAAGTTTTGAAGGCAGGAGTGAGCAGTATTATTGCAAAGTACAGCACCTTGAGCATTGTCAGGTCTCAGAGATCTGAGATATTAGACTGTGGGAGCGTTGGTTACAGCAAGTCTCTGTGATTGCACAAAGAAAGATAGTGTGGGTCTGTCTGTGGGGAATGGGGGGCCACAGGAAGCAGGGTAGGAATTCCCTCAGAAACTGTCAACCCAGTACTGTATTTTTCTTTTCCTGTCCTGAGCTCCAAGATGTTGAGTAGGGTATTTTAAAACTCAGTCTGCAAAATGTGTTTTTGTTTTACCCCTTTCCCTGACCCCCAGCCTCCCCAAAAGGCATTTTTGTTATCTGACCTCACCAGAGCTACATCCTTTCACTGCTGCTGCTTTTTAATGATCATTTACAAATGATTAACAATGCCTGGAGCCATGACAGCCTGACTTCCTGTACTGAACTTCTGCATGTCTGGATTTGCAGAAGGGAGTTCCTGACAAGAGGTTTTCCTATAAAACAAGGACACTTGAGTCATTGTTTAGAAAAACTGACTGCATTGAAGAGGTAGAAGTCACAGACTAGGACAGCTGCTCTGGCAGAGAGTTTTTTTACCTGTTTAGGGTTTCTTTTTTTAGAAAAGGAAATACCTTTTTTTTCTTTTGGCATTTTCTAAAGGCATGGGAGTAGCAGAGTGAACTGACTGCATGAATCTAAACTTTGGTTCCATCTTCTTTAAGAAAAAAGAAAAAATGAAAAATGATGGCAAAGACTTGTTTAAGATCAGGTGGGATTATTGAAAAATTTCATACAGGGAGAGGCATAACAAAAGGTCACTTATACCATGGGGAAGTGGAGACTCCGTAGAGTTAGTTTCTGGAACAGTGTCCTCAGTATGTGGTTAATCATCTTGGAAACAAAAACTACAGTGTTTACTGTCTGGTCCTACAAATAACTGACTGCAGGACTCCTGCACTGTCTGAATTCCTTGTGGTCCCTGGTCATATCAGGCTTTTTAAACTTATTTCAGTAAGTATGTTAGGGTTTGGTAATTTTGGCTTGTTTCTAAATTAATTTGCTCATCTTGAAAAGGAACGTAGATATTATTGGTTGTTATATATATTTTTTTTTTAATGGTAAAATATTTGTATGTATAGATTGGAAATAGAAGGCAACGCAGTCACTGCATTTTTGGCCACTCCTACCTCTCCTGTCTAGGTGACATTTGCCTTCCTCTGTTGGGGCACTAAACAATGGAGAAATATCTGTAAGAACATCTAGTCAAGTGTATTGGGCAGTGTATCAGGTGTATTGGAACGGTACTCACTATGTTCCTAAGTGCCACATCTATATGTCTTCAATACATACAGGAATGGTGACTCCACCACCTCCCTGGGCAGCCTGATCCAATGCTTGACCACTCTTTCAGTAAATATTTTTTTTTCCTTATTAGGAATCTAAGCCTCCCCTGGCAAAACCTGAGGCCACTTTCTCTCATCCTGTAAGTTGCTACCTGGGAAAAGACACCAACTCCTACCTTGCTACAACCTGCTTCCAGGCAGTTGTAGAAAGCATTAAGATCTCCTCTTAGCCTTCTCTTCTCCAGACAAAACACCCCCAGTTCACTCAGTCACTCCTCCTAAGACTTGCTTCCTAGACACTTTGCCAGCTTTATTGCCCTTCTCTGGACATGCTTCAGCACCTCAGTGTCCTTCTTGTGGTGAGAGGCCCAAAACTGAACATAGTACTTGGGGTGAGGCCACCAGATCTTGATCCCCATTTCTGATGTTCAACCCCAAGCTTTCCTTTAGGCCACCAAATACAGATGTATGGCTTGATTAGCTTGTGTGAGCCACTCATACTTCACTTTGATGAGAAGGGCAGGTAGAAACCATTTCAGGTTCTCAGTACAAAATATCTTTGATAATTAGAGCATGGTTTGTGATTGCACCCCTGGGTCTAAAATATATATTCAAGGCTCACAATGTGAGATTTTAACAGGCTAAAAGATCTTCACATTAAATCCTTTTACTTCTTTTCTGTTCAAAGCAGCTGTCCTATCATTTCATCATGTTTTATGAGATATATTGTGTCAAATTTTAGGTGCTGGTTAAATTTAGGACTTAAGGTGCACATGAAGTTCTTCTGAAATGAAAAGAGAAGAAATAAAAATCTGTGTTAATTTGGTGTCTAACTACAGGTAAGCTGCCTTATGGTCTGGTCCATCTCAAACTGAACTTCACCCCTTGAAAGACCTGATCACAAACTTTAGTTATTGCCCAAGTAGCAAGGTCACTTGCTCAAAAAATTTATATCTGTCTGTGTCATATGCCCAGGTGTGTTCTATGAAACCTGAAAGCAGAGACCCTGACAGAGGTGACTACTCAAGCAATCTGAATCAAATTGACCTATTTATATTATTTAATTGCGTTTCAAATATGGAAACCTTTACTGAATGCTTAGGTTTTGAGAGAGTTAGTGGAATGGAAACTTAATGCCAACACAAATTTTGTGTCTAGGCCCGTCAGTGCTGCTCTTATTTAAATGGTACTAATGAATTTCTGTGTGTTCTACCATACAAGCTTTTAGATTATATTTAGTTTTGAAGCAGAAGTGTCATGTCTACTGAGAGAAGCAGGGAAAAATATAGAGGTGGTGAACGTTCTCCAAAATTACCAGGGAATATACGTGCATGCACTTAAGTAGTGTCACTTCAGGAAAGAGAGACAGTGAGAGTTCTTCTGACTGTCTAGATCTGCATCTTCCCCTTTAGGGTGGGTCTAAAAACATCAATATCAGCAGAATAGGCTTGGGGTGTTTAGTATGAAGGACCATATTTGGTATTGTGTCAAAAACTGAAAGCAGTAGTATTTCTGACAAGAGAGAAACCACCACAAAGTTACTGCGAGAGACTGCAAGTGAATTATCTGTGTGAGATGAGGTATCTCTTCAATCTGAATTAAAACAGAAAAGGAACAGTGTTGGAAGGCTGATTGGTGGAACATGCTATGTGATGAAGCACAAACTTGAAATGCTCCAGTAATATGATGGGCAACAGAATCCCCTCAATATAGACTTCAATATAGAAATTAAACTTGCCAAAGCTCACAATGACTGAAATTCTTCTTGAATTAGCCTGGACCAAAAGCAACAATACAGGTAAAAGAGCTTGTAGGACTGGTGATCCAGAATTTGAACATGTTAGATAAGGAATATTTGCCAAGAACTCTTTGTGTTAATCTGGAGTTGACTTTTTGAGCAATAAATAAAATGTGGGCATTGTCACACATACAAAAAGTATTTCTCACCAAATGAGAAAGAATCATCAGAATAAATGTAATGGCTACTGCAAAGATGCTCATCAACAAGGACTATTGTAGCTAAACAAAGTCAATACATGTAAAAATCTTGAAAATTTCATTACATTTTCCCTGCTGAAACATCTGACTTTGTCTAATAGATGATAGGGATATAATTATATATATATTTTTAATTTTATTTATTTTTTTCTCCTGAATTGTTTCATAGCTTAGATAACAGCAGCTGAAGTGAGGGGAGCTGGCCAAAAAGGAAACGTTCCCATTTCTTATGTATACATGGTAAATGAATTCCCAGGAGATAAATATTAGAAATAAAGCTGTTTAGGAATTTCCCTATAGAAGACTTTTTTGAGTAAAAAAAAATGTTTTGTTGAGACCTAACCTTTGTATGAAGTTACATTTCTCTGTTGATAGGCAAGTTTTCTGTAGCAGGCATGTATTTTTCTCATATCCATATGGCACATGAACCTCCTTCGCCCACAACCCATAAGAGTCACTTGGTTATGAGGGGTGTAATTTATTTGGTGGTGGCATTCTTGCTATAGATCCTTCTAGAGGTGTTCCATTTTGTGTAAATACAATTCTTTCTGATCAGAGACTTGATCTCTCTCAATCCATATGACTTGTCAAGTAATTTTCCCCGGTCCAGTGAACACCATCTCCTTTTTCTGCAAATACACAAATGGCTTTCAATAGTCTTGGCCCCTTCCCAAAGAGAGCAAGAAAATTGGACTTCTTCACAGTGTTCCTTTGCTAACTCTGCCAGAGGACACGGGAACCATTTGACAAGCATTCAGAATATAACTGCAGAGCAGGAAGCTGATGGCTGAGATATCCCGATGACATGCCTTACAGCAGCTCACAGCAGGAACCCAGCACTCGCCGGTAGTGCTTCTCTGAGAAGCTAAAGAGGTACCACCTCTTCTTTCTTTTAAGGGTCATCTGTGCCTTATATGTGGTGTGGTTTTTCCTTCCAGCTGGACAGAGTAAGTCCTAGACCATATGGTAAGCACAGAGACATAAAGTTAGCCCTGAGGAGAATGCAGGAGCTGGCTGTGTTCAGGGAATAGGGTCCAAAGAGAAGGGGATTACAGTGAATGTCCATTACTTCCAAGCAGGTGGGTTGGGACTACCATCACCCAGGAGAGGGGATTTGGGAGAAGACACTGTTCTGCAGGGAGCAGATCACAGTTTTCACGTGGAAATGATCCTCACCTGCTTTTAAGTGGAATTCAAGTCCTGCAGCAAAGGTACTACACTACAATGGGCACAGGGAGTCCTTCAGTCCTGCAGCCAGGACACTGGCTTACATATTGACCTACCTGCATCCTGTTCTGGCTCACGGCTGTCCTAGATGCATGTCTGAAATCAATTAACTGCACCTCTTTTGTCTACGTATTTTGTGTGAGTAGGCTTTTTGAAGGATTTTTCAAATTTTCTCTGGATAAGCCAGATAGGTCTCTTCTTCTTGCAGAATCAAAAATTGCAGAGGGTATGGAAATGTGAAGAGTTAGTAGAAAACACCAAAACATTTCCAATTCTAGGCTGCCTGAATTTCTGTAGATTTGTATCATATATTAACTTTTTAATACTTTATTAAACCAGTTAAGAAGAAAAATCAATAACACTTTGAAATAAAATGTCATTTTTTTTCTGGGCAGAACAGCTGTCACACATGCTCTCCAAGAAGGAAAAATGGATTACATTTCTAGGAGGATGTGTGTGCAGTGTAGCATATTGTCCTTATTCAAAAAATGAAGGTTTTCCCATGGGATACTTAACTGACTCTCAGTGACACCACTGCTTCTGCTCATACATCTGTTCTGCTTTTAAGTGCAGTATAACTCAATCATTCTGGACAGATCTTCCTTTCAGATATGTATTTCCTCTAAACCTATCAAGTCACAGACATGAGAACATCTGAACATATGTCAAGGCCTATTAATTAGAGACTGGCTTTCTTCCTGCTGGACTGCTCTCCCCTGCTGTCACTGGCCACAGCCACCCAGACAAGGAAGCACTTGCTTCATTCTGCCCACTTCATAGTGAATTTCTACTTTCAACCTGAAGCCTTCAGAAAGGACACACTTTTAAAATCTGCTTTTTAAAGAATGCCTATGTCTTACACTTGTCCAATTTAGTGTTCAGATGGCAGTGCCTGAGATCTGGACCCTGAACTTGGTTTAGGTAATGATGGGCAAAGGAGGAACAGAACATGTTCATGTCAGTGTTTAAACATCTCACCATCTGCTCTGCTAGACTCCAAAGTACATTTAAAACTTGATCCTTATTCATATGGTTTTCTGCTATTGCCAGAGGGACCAGAGACAACAGTAACCACCTTTCTTCAGAGAGCTGTCTTTCTGGAGAAGACACTGTGTTAATGTGTACAGAGTCCTGGCACTGACTGACAGAAGCAGTGGTTCGGAAGTGGTATTCTGAATTCTTTACGTCAAACACTTGCTATCGATCGAAACCAAATCTTTCTCATGTGCATAGATCTGTGATCTGTTTGTGTAAAATCTGAAGTGGGCAAATAGGGCATTTTCATTTCTTAATGCTCTACAGAGGAGCCAAACATAAAAGGTATTTCTTCATATAAGCTTAATCACAAGCATGAACTATGCAGTGCGAGTTTCCTGTGGAATGTGAATAATCGCAACTCAAAATTGTTGTTAAAGTACCATTCCTGTTGACAAAAGCACTACTCGGTTAAATATGAGCAGCAGAGAGCACCTGATTCTGCAGACATACCCAGTAGTGGTCTGGTTCAGCATCAAGAAGTTCTCTCTGCACTGGCTGTGCTGTTTTGTTTCTGTGACTGCAAAAAAATACAAGTATGTCTATAAATAAACAACTTCAGATGTCAGGGCTGTTTCTTCAGTATGTTTTCAAAGCAATAAAATCTATGGGCTTTTTAAAAAGGATTAAAGTTTTGGTATTACAAATGCCACCAGAAATCTAGTCAGTTCTGTTTGGAGAAGCAATCTTCCTCTGTCTTGTGTGATGAACAAGCAATCTCAAGGTACAGAGCACTCCATAAAGAGGACATGGAGCAAGCTGCTTACTGACACAAGGCAACAAGTTCCCAAATTCTTTGAAACAAAAATAAGATAATGTAAAATGTAAACAATTTCAGCAAGTAGTAGGGGGAAAAGCTGAAAGTTTTCAGTTTCTCACAGGTTCCAGGTCTAGTCTATATTTGGTTGGCTTGTTGATTGTAAGACATACTCACACTTTAGCACAGAAAAAATGTGTTTCCTTTGCAAAAGCATATCCCTCATGTTAAACAATTAAAAATTGCAAGAAAGAATCATTCTGTCACGATTTTTAATCAGACTTTAGCATGCTGCCTTAACATTCTTTTTGTTTATAGCTCTGTTTTGTAACAGGAGGTAATAAATATTTTGTTCATTTTACATGTTGACAATGTATATAGTGGCTTCAAAAGCAAGGAATTTGGAGCAATGAATAATAACTCTTCCCAGCATAAGTGAGCAATAAAGCTGCCCAATACTTTGACTTTGATACACATCTCTGCATAAAATCAATAATATAAATTCTACTAATATTTCTGTAATGCATACTGAACCCAGTATTGCACAAACTTATTGCAAGTTATTTTTTCTGCTTAATACTTAGGCAAATTAATACTAATATACTGCAAGTCTGAAGGACCAATGTGTATCCCACTGAGGTCTGTGAGAATTTTGACACTAGTCTCTGCAGATGCAGAATTTCATGTTAGCTGAAGCTTAATTGTCCAACTTTAATGACCTTAGGCTAGAATGCAAGAGTTTTTCAGCTAGCAAAAATGTGGTTGCCTTTTACGGCTTTTCAAGCTAACTGTTAAAGGTAAAAAAACCAAAACCAACCTAAATAGTTTTAAGGAAGAATTTCAGCTTATGAATAATATTTGAAATAATTCACTTGTATGTTCCCAATTCCAACCCTAGGCAGTTTTTCTGAGACCCCAGTACCCCAGAACTGTAAGCTGAAGGAAAATAAGACACATTTGAAGTTTCTGTGACCTGTATTGTAACAATCTACTTGGTGAAGTCAAATTTCCGCTTCTTGTTCTGTCAGTTTGTCATTTTGAAAGGTTTTATTCTCAGAGTTAGATTATGTCAGGACTTAGCTGAAATGAGATAATACATTATGTTTAAAATGGCTAAGACGCACATTAGTAATATGTTGCCCTCAGTGTGGACAAGAATGGTTGTACTCGAATGTGTTATCTGGGCATGCTTAATTTCACACTTCTTTTTGGTGTTTGTATCTGTGAAGTACTAATGGTTCTGTATGTCTTCAATGAGATAATGTTTTCAGGCACATAGAGGAAAATCTGTTACTAATCTGTGCATTCTGTGTTTGTTGCTATCCTTGTGTCTGCTTTATAATCTGAGAAGCTGAATATTGCAGATACCAAAGTAAAAATGATGCATTGTATACCTCTTTCTTATCGTAACATTCTTAGAGCTAAAGACATTTTTAATTGAAAGGAGCACTTATTCTGCCAGATGTATGACAATGGCAGTAGCATTACTGCATTTTGAGACAGCCTCCTGAGGGCTGTAAGAGGCTTAGTGTAACACACTGGAATGTCTCTTTAAACTCAGATACTGAATTGGTTCTTTTACAGCTACAGCTGTCTGAAATGGTCAGTTTTTCAAACTTAGGACCTGCCAAAGTTTGGAGGTGCTTGGATGCTGTGGTTCAAACACATTTTTTTGTAGGTACTGAGTGCTAAGATGAACCCAACATCCAATTGCACTGGCAGTTAGTCTCAGGCCTTGAGAGTTCTGTGAGCTATGTCCTTGCACAGACACCATGTCCAGGAATGGTCCTATGGTTTGCAGTAGCTGCAGCATGGTTGTGGGGTACTGAGATGCCAGCTGCAGGGGAAGACCTGTTATTGGAAAAGGTTTGTGAGTCTCCTTTGTCTTTACCTGCAGACCTCCATAAGAGTGCAACAAAAGGGTAGGTGTGTGTGTGTGCATGTATTTCAGAAATATTTCTGTCACGCAACAGTAAAGCTAAGCACAGTCCTGAGACAGATTCAAAGAGGATTGTCAATAATGGTGACTGCTTGTCATTGCACAGAGGCAGTTCCTCAGGGCCTGTTGGTGGTCACGCCGTACGGAGATGTACTTGCACCACCATCCCTGCTCCTGGGAGTATGTGATGCAAAACTCTTTCTGTATGAGGTAAATGAGATGAGCAGGTGTTAACAGTGACGAATCTGACACTGCACATTTGATACATAGCCACTTCTTCCTGGTGATGGTGATGCAGCACCAACCAGGTCAGTTTTTTGTCTCTTAAGACTTCTGATTAGTGCTGGTAATATGATCTTACAGGATGCAGCCCTTGCTAGAGAGTTGGGTGAGCCCATGTTGCCTGAGGAGCTCCTCAAAGGAATACTGAAGTTGCTTTTAGTATCTAAGTGATGTAATGGATGTAAGAGGAAAACATCTTTTTTGTTAGATTGGAGGCTGCATCTGGAAAAAGTTGACGTGGTCTCAAGATCAGTAATGGGGTCCTTAAAAGCCATCAGAGAAGTGGGAAACAAAAGAGAAAGGTATATGGCCATGTTCTGCATTCTCTGTTTAGAAACTAATTAAATTAATAAAATTAAGAACTTCTTCAATGTCCTAATTCCTTGTAGACAAGCAATGATTGTTTACAAATTTGTCAAACGAACAGCCCACAAGCTTCCAAAGGAACTCATTACGAGGCTAAAAATTCTTCAAATTACTTTCCCATCCATCTGAATTTTATTTATAATCAGTTTGTAATGAAGTTCAAATCTCATCCTTTAGATCACTAGAGAAGTCTAAAGTGGATGAGCTGTGATGAAATTATTCAGATCTGGTGTGATTATCTTTTGATTGTTCTTCTTCAGAACAGCTCTCCCACTGAGTTAATGAGTTTTTGATTAAAAAAACCAACAATGAATGATAGAAAAAATGATTTTGTCAGTAAGGACTAACTTATCTGGTATTCTAATTCACAGCTGAGTGTTCTGTTAGCATTCCTGAAAGTTAACATAACCCTTTTGTTTTTATTGAAGTTCTGTATGAATCAATGATTAAATGTTATATTTTTAAAAGCAGCATGGTCTAGTTTGTTGCTATCTCTAAAGCCATATTCACCTGGTGAGAAAAGAGCCTTCTGTGTTGTTTTTATTTGTGACATATCTCTGAAGATGGCAGAACGTCCATTGTTAGGCTGGTGCTTTGGACTAGGCCTTCCTGCTTGTAAATTGGACTTCCCTGCAGTCTCTTTCTCAGTTGTGCTGGACATCACTGATCCACATGCTGACCTGTAGCATAAATAATGACAAATGCATGATTGCTTAATGAGGGCTTTTTTTTTTTTGTGTTGTTGTTTTTTGTTTGTTTGTTTGTTTGTTTGTTTGTAATGGGACATGAACCTGATTCGGTATAGTTGTAACAGCAAAAGGCTACTTCCAGGAATAACTTCCTCTTTCCTATTTTAATCTTGCTATGGAATTTAAGAGGTGAACTTAGCATTGGGCTCAGACCTATTGGCACAAGGGATTGAGCTCCATCATAATAATCTGTTGAAATCTCACATTTGCTTTCAATGGACAAAGTATCTGGATGAAAAAAAGGTTTTTCAGGGAACGTTTGTAAAACTAGAGGCACACAACCCCTGATGAAACTACTGCAGCTTTATCTATAGACCTGTGTGGGTGCCAGAAGAAAAGCAGGATCTTTTCTTATTCTTATTTATGTGAATAATCATGAGAGCTATGAATTTTAATGGGAAATAACCTAAACGATAAATTTGACCTCTAAGTAAAGAGGACGCAGGAAGGCAATTAGAAGGTCCAAAGCACAGCTAAAAATTAATCTGGCCTCCATGGTTAAGAATAACAAGAAATGCTTTTCTAAATATATTAACAGCAAAAGAAAGACCAGGAAGATCCTCCATCCCCTATTAGATGCATGAGGAAACATAGTGATGAATGGCGAGGAAAAGGCTGAGGTGCTAAATTACTTTTTTGCCTCAGTGTTTAGAAGTAGGACCAGTTATGTTGAGGGAATCCAACTCCCTAAGCTAGGGTACAGGGACCAGGAGTAGAGCAATCCCCCCACAATCCAGGAGGAGAGGGTCAGTGACCTGCTACACCACATAGATGTACAGAAATCTGTGGAGTCAGATGGGATGCACCCAAGAGAGCTGCAAGAGCTGGCAGGGGTGCTCACCAAGCCATTTTCCATCACTTACCAGCAGTCTTGGCTGACTGGGAAGGTACCAGCGGATTGGAAATCAGCCAATGTAACCCCCATATATAAGAAGGAATGGAAATTACAGGCCTGTTACTGTGACTTCAGTGCCAGGGAAGCTGATGGAGCAGATCATCCTGAGTACCATTATGCAGTACATGCAGAACAACCAGGTGATCAGTCAGCATGGGTTCATGAAGGTCAAGTCCCCTCAGAATGGTGTCTATCTCTGTCACCCTCCTCTTGCTCTTCTCAGAAGCAGTCTCAATATGAGGAGCTGGTTGCTTCAGCAACTTCTTAGAAGCAGTCCTATTGTGTCGAGCTGGCAGCTTTGGCAGCTCCCTTGATGGGTCTTCTTCAGCATCTTCATTCAACTGGTCGCCTGTCTCCAGAGCCCTGTATCTGTTCTGTAAGAGCACCTAGAAACGTGGGAAGGGTCCCGTGAGAACTCTCCTGCTACCCCTAGCAGGGGCCTGTTTCCATTCCCCCCTATCCTCTCCTAGTTCCTCTCCTTCCATGTAGTGACCAGAGAGCTGGGGATCCTTCACCTCTTGTGGAGCTACCACCAGCTGCCTTTTCCCCAAGTATGGCAGGGTGCAGCACTACCAATCTATTTCCCTTTCACATTCCTATATGGTCCTTAACCTCTCCACTTCCTGCTTAAGCTCAGCAACCAGGCTGAGCAAACCATTTACCTGGTCACAGCGCACACAGATGTTGTCTTCACTGTCATCCTTTAAGACTGACAGACACTCCACACAGCCAGTCACCTGGACAGCTGCATGACTCTGGGACAGATCAGCCCGGATTCCAACACTGCTTTTAACTGAGGCTTTTGAACAAGTGGAGACCATCTTCCACTCTGCCTTGTCTGCCTGCTCACCCTCCCTAATGCCTCCTCTCACCTTCTCCCATGCGCCCTGCTCGCGCTGCTCTCTGCGACGCCGCTGCCTCTGTTCACGCTCCTCGTGGACTTGATGATCTTGAAAGTCTTTCCCAACCTTGATGATTATGTGACTCTGCGCTTCTGAGGTAGTAGAAATAAAAACTTTACCTGAAATGATGTTTGCAAAATATGGTAATATAAATTGTTTTGCCCTCCTTATAGTAACAAATGACATGTCAACAAGATATATGAGTCTCATCGGAAATTACTCTAGTGAATCGTCAAGTCTGCTACAGCTAAAGTAGCTAAGGCTTGTTTTGCTTCTTAAGAAAGCAATGTAGGTGGGGAAGAGAGGAACACCTCTCTCTTTCCTGCTCATATCCTGTAAAATTACTGGGGGAGAGGACAGTATCAGCTAGAAAATACAAGCAATATCTTTCAGAATAGAAATGCTTTATTGTAGCATGCACATAAAATATCACAGTTCGAGTTTTGGAGGTGAAGATTCAAGAGTATCCAAGTACAGCATTCTAGATCTAAGACCCAGAAAATGTAAAGTTTTCTAGGGGCACAAAGAGTCAGCAAGTGTCTAATGTCCTTGAAAGTAAGTGAGAATTAAACACTGGCATTTCTGCCCTTCATTACTTTGGATCTTGGAACAGAGGTGTTGAGGATCAAGATTTGGGTTTTTTGGTGGTTTTTTTTTGTTGTTGTTTGTTTGTTTGGTTAGGTTTTTTTTTGTTTGTATGTTTGTTTTTTTAGTTTGAAGCAAGACATTTATTAATGTAATCTTAATAAAATTTGTGGAGTATGTAACTTGAAAAATCTTTATCCAGGCCCAATAGTCAAGGCTGTGGTTTGATAGGATTCCTTCCCACTGTTTTGCAAGTAGTAAAAAATGAGTATTTTCACACCGCAAGCAAGCAATTAGATGATCCACTGCATGGGTTGTGATTGTATACAACAGTTGTCAGGGTGGCAATCTAGGTCTGAAGGAATCAGAAGCTCTTCAAAATATGGACCTATAAAGAACATGGCTTTTGTTTACAGAAACACTTTCTTCCTGAATTCAGACTTTCTTTTGCTGGAGAGATTGGATGCAGTGAGATTCTGAGATAAAATATATTTGTCTTTTGTTTCTGAAAATCAAAATTGAACCAACACAATTCTGGAAACTTGGTATGAGTAAGGGGTCTGCTCTTACGAAACACAGGACTATGAATCATAAAAATAGACTCAGGTCCTGACTGTAGCACAGATCCCACATGTGACCTTGGCAGGTGACCTAATCTCTGCGCCATTGTGACTTAGTCTCTGTGTCTTGGTTCAGTGTTTGCAAAATGAGAGTAACAGTACTGTCTTTGTCTTGTCTATTCATATTGAAAATTCTTTGGGGCACAAATAATCTCTGTGTATTTAGTAAGGTTCTTGGCATGCACCTCTAGGTGGTATTTTAATAACAGTACATAAATACTGCTAATTTTATCCCTAACCTTTTTGGAACAGAGTAGAATTTAGGAAATTCATTCTTTTAACCCCATTCTCACCTTGGGACATAAAAAAGACTAAAGGGGATCTTAGTCAAAGCTATCCTTCCTTTGCAACACGGAACAGAAAACTTTTCTTTCATAATGATCCAGCTCAGTTTGATCCTGCTGATTTTGGAGCCAGCACACTGCATTGGTTTATTTTCCAGGGCCTGGATTAGCAGAGTTTATAGCTAACAATTTTATTAATTGTCTCTATGGAGAAAACCAAAACCTCTCTGCTGTGATACAAACAGAACAGCATAGTAAAACATGAGGCGCACTGGAGACACTGCTCTATCATGAAAGACAACATTAGAAAGAAGGTTAAGGATTCCCCAGTGACAGCCTATTTTACGTATCATTTGGGTTCGCCATAAATGCATGAACATTAAACTCATGTGAATTGATGCTGGCCTTGTAGACCATGGGGAGTGAGAACAAGTGCCAAACTCGCCACAGCTTTTTCAGATACAAGTGCTAAAACTGCAAAACATAAAAGTTGTTTTGCTCTTATCAGGTGTGAAATGTTCTCAATTCTCAAGCAAGAACAACAAATGTTTAACATGCTGCAGCATCTGTACTTGCAGCTTTCATGAGATTTTGGCCTCATTGAAGGCCACATCGAAATTCCCAGTTTCTATATGTATATCTAGCTTTTAAGCTAACTTTCCTGCTAGCTAGCAGTAGGATACCATCTTAGGTCACTAACAGCTAGTGAGGAAAGCAGTGTAATTACATGCAATGTACTACCCCTATGCATGCTCTGCAGACCGAATGTGCAACTGCATTTTGCACTGGCTGTCAAAGTAATTTGCTGATGTCGGATTACCAGAGGGTTACAATAGCAAAACTCAGTGTAATGAGGAAGAGAGGAAATGTTGCTAGAGGTGTGATACATGTTTTGTAACTTTTATTAATGCAGAAACAAAATGTCAGGACTGTGATTTGTTGTTCTTACACTGCCATATTTAAGAACAGAAGTTTGATCCTGGAGCCATGGTAAATTGTTTCACTTAATTGGGCAAATGGGGGCATGCCTAAATAATTACTCAATCTGCCCAAATAAGGCCCCCCGGAATCTTCATCTTTCACAGTAAGACCCTCTTTGTGGCTGTGGACCTCTAAGTACATAGGAAAAACAAGGCTTTTAAAAGGGCGTCTTCAGCCAGGATTTTCCAGTTTAACAGTTGTTCATGCTTCTAACCAAGCAGTCCTCACTTAACTGTCCTCACTCTACTCTGTCATCTGATGCAAAAAGCTGATGAAAGAAAGAGCAAAAGAGGGGTGAAAGTAAGTTGTTTTTCAAGGAATTTTGTGTTTTACACTGACTAGATGGAGGCTAAACGCACTAGTCTAGTCTAAAGAAGACTGTTTCTGAATCTAATCCAATTTGCACAGTGCTGTTACACATGCCATGATGTTAAACATTAAAACCACTTAATATCACATCATCCTTATTTCAACCATCTTCCCAAAGCTCTCTTTTTCTAAGATTGAAGTAATTTAGTGAAATATTAAATGAGATATTCCATGCATATAAAGGGAGCAGCTACATGCATGGCTAAGTGGAAGCAATAGTAGTCATACTGCTGTATTTTGCAGTTGAATTTACCTAACATCAGGGACATGGTGAGTAGGAAGATATTAGATAAGTATGATGCTTCCTGGGGATAAATGCCAAGGTGTTGCTCAGCTCTCCCTGCAACAAAAACCTTGGGAGGCTACAGATGAGGAAATGTCCATTACTTCTTGGCAGTTTCTCAAGTGCCTCATTTGATTGAGGTTTAATTTGGACACTGGACCAGTCTGGAGGTTCACCCAGCAAGCCTTCTTGTTCAGCTCAGAAGTCGTTGGAGAGCTGAACCACTTTGTATTGGTTATCTCTGAGCCTGGGATCAGGTAGGGTGGGAAAGATGGGTTGGATCCACCTCTTGGGTCACTGGCATAGGAAACACACTCAGTTACTATCAAGTCCACAGAAGAGTCAGCGAGCTAACTGATCCGCCTGAAATGAAACCATCTGAAAACTATGTATCAAGTCTAAGTTAATCAATGGCTTTAAAAGACATCAGTGTAAATACCAGCCAAACGTCTGGATCAAAGGAACATGGGAGAAATGCCATCTCTGAAATTTAACTGCCCTCCTGCTACTGCATTTTTCTCCTGGTTTTACCAGTTCTTTGTTTCAAAAGCTATGCCAAGGGCTTGCCAAATATTTTGAATGCCTCTCATAATGAGGAAGAAAGCCAGGAGATCATATATGAACCTGGGAATCTCCCATACTAGGACAAAAGTGCACTGCAACAAATCAGCCTCTATTAAGCATTGTACAGACTGGGTGATTTGCAGCAGAGAGAGAAAGCTTTGTTGAAATATTTGCTCCTTCCACACTGAGATTGTGTACATGCTTATCTAATGGCCAGTATGTGCCTATCAATGGATTTTCTATGCCTACGTGGCATCCTGTGCTTCCTGCTCTGTGAGCTGGTTCTCCATGGGCTGCACAGGGGGCTGCACAGTGGGCTGCACAGTGGGCTGCACTGCCACTTGCCCCCTTTAGCCTCTCAGAAGTGGAGTTGAGCCTCCACTGAGAGCAGATATGAGGGTTGATGTTTGCCTTATCAGTACAGGGTGTGCCCTATGAAATCTGCTGTAAACTGAGCCTGCTGCTTTTGTCTTGCATAGGTGATACGTACATGTTCAGAAGGTAGTGTTTCATCATGAGCTCCTCAGAGATTTGAATGCCAAAACTGTCAGACCCTCAGAGCTGGCTGTCACAGAAAACAGTCTTCCCCCACTGTTAATTGTAGAGAGTTTTCTTATAGCCATAACTGAAACACTTGTGAGGAAAATTTCCCAGCCATTTTCTTTCCTAAGGGAGGTTGTTTAATCTGTTTTTTTCGGGCTCTCTTATAGTCAGACACCCACAAGACTTCTTTCAGACATGGTTAAGGGATCAGAGTTGCAAATCAGTGATACCTTGGCTTTTTTCAAGGGTCAGCTTCAGAGGAATCTACAGCTGCAGAGCTGAAAGCCTTAATCTCCATATATGATCTCATCTGATCACACTTTCTGGATGGCTGGAGGTTTGTACTGAGTTGTGCTTAGGATAGAGGGTGCCCAGGGAGACTTGTTTTCTGGTTAAATGTTCTGTATGGCTTCGACCATAATGCATCTTCCATGCACTCATGTCTGTAGGTTATTCCATGGTTGGAGGTGCCCTGCCCTCAGCTGATAACTAGCAAGAGTACCTGTTCAGACCCCTCATTTCCCATAGCTTGTTCCCATTGCATCTTCAAGACCCAACACAAAGTGATGAAGGCCAGTCAATGTATTTCACTTTGATCACTCCAGTGCTGGTGTTTGACTATATGGTACTCTCAAGAAACAGCTTTAGCTTACACTTATTGCCCTTGCCCTCTCATGATGCAGTCAGGGTTATGCTTGTATCTTACCAAAGGAGGCTATGTTCTTTAACTATTATGGGTTTGGTAGCAGTTCCTGCATGTCAGGAGAGCTAACAAAACTGATTAACAGGCAGATCACAGCCTCTTGGAGCTACTTCCTGGTAGAGACTTCTCACTCCATGTTTCTCTTTTCTTGGTATTGTGCTGGCAGTGGTCCCTTGGTTCTTCAAGAGATAGGGCAAGTATAGTCACTTTTCACTGAGACTGGTTCTTCTAAATGGTTAATTCCAGGCTGCATTCAATCCTTTTTTTCCCAAGATAAGTGGGAAAAACTGAGTGCTAGGAGAAAAGTGAGTTTTCATAAATATTCTAAATAAAATTAATCCAACTTCCTATCTGGATAATGAAATGTTAACTGTACACAGAAAATAATTGAAACAGCTCGGAAATGTAAACATAATTACTTATGAACACAGAGCATTTAGTGCTGTCAAAATTAATCACTTTTCAACTTCCAGCTGTTAAAATCCTCCTGGCAGATCTCCAAGCAATTCTCCTTCAGTTACATTTCCCTCAATTAAATATTAGTGCAGTTCTCAGGCTCTTGTTACATAAGTAGCAATTTCAAATTACACTTCTCAGTTCTTTTAACCATAAGCTGTCAGAAATTTATTCTGCTACAAGGTCTTTTCACAACTCAGATTTCACTCCAAGTTTATAACAGAAAAGAAGGAACAATAATTTAATGTGTGTCTAGGCCTTGGTTGCAAAGTTTAGATGCAAACTATTCAAGATTGGCCAGAAATCAGCTTTGGGGCTGGATGCTGTAAGGTGCTGAGCAGGTTGCTGAGATAAATAGAAACTGAGTGCACTTGGCATTTTCCAAAACATTTAGTGCTTTAGCAGAAGCAGGATGCTCAGAGAGTTGCATTAGAGTTGGGAGGGTATCTCTGGATGCACACGTCTCTCTCTCAAATTATACTAAGAATGAAACATCTAAAATGTAGGTGCTGTCACTTGTACCAGAGTAGAAGCTTGTAAGGACAGTTTCGAACCTTCGTTAAAAGGCTACAGTATAGGAACAATTGCATCTAAGGTTGATAAGTGAGTTGTGGTTTGGTTTTATGTACCTGTATTTCTCTTTGGGCACTCCAGGACAGTAGAGACCCAGACAAATTCTTTGAGAATATGGGGTGAGGCTAAAGGCATGTCAGAGCCCTGATGGTGTCTATTTAAATGCAGTCCAAGGAATCAGAGCTTTGATTCTCTTATGAGAGATTATTTCTTGATTATATCTGCACCTTGAGTCAGGAATACACGATGATTTTTCGTGTTCGAACTATGGCTGCTTAGGCAAGGCTGTCAGTAGTCTACCAGCCTTAAAAACAGGATTGAAATACAGACAAAAAGAACCGTTCAAGTCTGGATAATATTGTTTACTTACTTTACTCCAGTCATCTAAGATCAGCTTTTTTTCAAGGACATCTTTGGTGCATGTATTTGAAGGAGAATAAACTTAATGATCCAAAGAAAACGCCTCTTGTAAAATCTACTGCATGTCCTGCAAATACATGGCTATGCCTTGATGAGCTTCCATGGTTTTGACTGGAGAAAATGTGATACATTCCAGTTTTTAAAATGTGAATATTAATGTTGTCTCTTCTCCAGAAGAAACACAGTTATATAATATCTTGTTTTAGTAATGAAAAAGCAATTATGTTTACATAGTGAATATTTGTGTGGCATCTCAATTCAGGGAAGCCAAATCATCACACATTATAGTAAAATATGATAGCTGGAAGGTTGCACTAAATATCTAGTTCTGGGTGGCATGAAACAAGTGTCTGAATCTAAATCCAGCTGATGGTTTAGGGGAGAACTTTGTAAAGTAGGGATGATGGTGGGACTCAGTGATCCCAAGGGTCTTTTCCAACCTGAATAGTTCTATGATTCCATGATTCTATGAACTGTGAGAGTGATTTACATGTGTCCAGCCAAGTTCATATTATTGAAGGTCCTTAAATTTCCTTGGAGCAATGTTTTTTATTGCCAACAAGAAGGAGGCATTTTTCATCTGTTTTTCCTTCATCAGTTCCTTTGTTAACACATTGCTGCATCTGTTTGTGTACCTCCTGCATCAGTGATTGTGTTGTGTGGGATGTCAGGTCAGTCAGGGGAGATTATAAATATAAGGTGTATGGAAGCTATGAACAGAGCAGTGTGTGCATGCACATTTTTGATTGCTAGCTGCAAGCCTACTGCCTTCAATTTGTGCTCCCTTCTTCCCTTTTCCTGACTACCTCCTTCTGAAAAAAAATGTTGTAAACTAGTGAACAAATGTAATGAGAGTGGAAGCAAACTGCAGTCATGGGACAGGCATACCATGTGAAAAGCAAATCATGTCTTTTCATGAAAGAGACAGTATTTGTCGTGTTGAACTTGGTTGAAAGTGGTCACAGGGTCTGCAGGTTATTAATCTAGGAGAGAGCCCATAGATAATGTAACTGCACCTATTTTACACTCTTAGAAAGACAAATTATTGCTTTGTCTCCTAATTCAGTAAAGTGTAATGCAAAGCTTCTGTATAGGTGTTGGGAAGAAACAACCTGAATATAGTAAGTATCAAAATGTTACGTTGACAATAGTGTTTTAGAATCATAGAATCATAGAATGGTTTGGGTTGGAAGGGACCTTAAAGGTCATCTACTTCCAATTTGCATCTCCTGCTAGACAAGCCGCATCCATCCTGACCCTGAACTCTTCCAGGGATGAGGCATCCACAGCTTTTCTGGGTGACTTGCTCTACTGTCTCACAACTCACAGTAAAGCATTTCTTCTGAATGCCTAATGTAAATCTCTCATCTTCCAATTTAAAACCATTACCCCTTGTCCTATCACTACATGCTCTTGTAAAAAGTCACTCTCCAGCATTCCTGTAGACCTCCTCCAGGTACTGGAAGGCTGCTGTAAGGTGTCCTTGGAGCCTTCTCTTCTCCAGGTTGAACAAATTCAATTCAGATCCAGTATTGTCTCAGAATGCAGGAATTGATTGTCACATAAACCAATTGACCTTCCAGAGTAGGAAACATCTTTATAGGCAATGTAGGAATTTAAGTCCTTATTGCCAGATGTAAAGCATCTGTATATGCACATGCAAGTGTGGACCAATATAATCCTGTGCAATACTTGGGCATATGTACTTGAGAACCTGTGCATATGAAAACTAAGGAATAGTTGGGTCCACCAGTTTAAATTAAAAAAAAGAGGGAAGCATAAAAATATTACCATAAATGGATATAATTTCTGGCATCCTAATTTAATTTTAAATAGGCTTTATTGATTTAATCAATGGTAATAAGGAATGGAATTTAAACGGAAAAAAAATAATCCATCCCAGACTGGGACAGGAATACTACTCAAAGCTGATCTATAATCTGGTCTTCTAAGCAAAAGGAGAAGGCTTTTTATCAGTGAAATTAGTTCTCAACTGAAAACAAATTTCACAGGAAAAGTACACTTGATTCTGGAAATTGTATGTTGTTGAAGAACCAGTTACATACTTTTGACTTCCACCTGATAATGGATAGCTTTGTGTTTAGTTTTTCTTAGAAGAACTAAAACAACTATTGCTTTTTCTGAAAATATATTCCTTTTTGTCACAACTCTTTGCAGAATATAAAAAAAATAACTTATTTGTGCTGATTTAATTAAATAGGTGCAGGTATAATGTAGATAGTTCATGTGAAAGCTGAGGTTTTGAAAAGTAGCTCCTCCTGGTTGGTTCAGAAGTGAAAAAACATCTTTCCCGAGGAGCGGAAATGGAGTACAGTTTGTTGGATGGAACAACAGAAGACTTTGCAAAACAAAATATTGCTGATAGAGCTCACAAAATT
The DNA here is from genome assembly GCF_000747805.2 of Chaetura pelagica. NCBI lineage: Eukaryota > Metazoa > Chordata > Aves > Apodiformes > Apodidae > Chaetura > Chaetura pelagica. The sequence continues at coordinate 239,137 of NW_009970722.1, forward strand.
GCAGTTTGCTGTCATGTATAACATAGGCAGCCATAGGGCTATAAAGAGGACGAGAAAGACCTTGGTGACATGTAAGAGTTCAGTAGTGTGTAACTGAATACTGCAGGAAAAAGGGGCTTTAAACCATGTTGCACAGTGGGAGGTAGGAGTAGTAGCTGTTAGCTCCCTGACTTCTGTTATTGTTGATTTCTGATGGGGAAAGATGAGAAGTGGGCTCAAAATACTTTTCACCCACCTTCCTCTTTGTGTCATATTCACTGAGTGCGAAAAAAAACTTGCTGTCAGCTAGAAGAATGGGCTTGCAGGGTGTTTTTCTCTCAGGAGCAGAGGGTTTGGGGAGCTGAGGAATCACTGCAATGCTGTCAGCTGCCTCCTCAAGCATTCTTGCATTGTACTGTACTGCCAGTGCACTGGGAATGGGAGGGTGACAGTAAACACAAGCACATGAGAACATCTGTGTGGGCAAGCAGCAGGAAAAGGAGATCCTGTGGAGGTTTTTGAAAAGTGCCAGATATTTCATAAAAGCATGAAGAAATACCTGAACTTTGTGATCAGCACATTGTTCTCCCTCCCTCTCTACTCCCTTAAAGGGGAGGAAGAGCATGTTCCCTAAGCCACAGGGTTTGCATCTGGTGTTGCCCTGGGCTTATTCATGGTTGGGCTACTACATGACCAAAAGAGCTACCCACATGAAATGAAAGTGCCAGAGAGATGGTCTTCCCAAGCAGCACAGGCACCAGCTGGGCTCAGTGGCTAGCTGTGGAGGCAAAGTGCTACTCAGGACCCTTCCATCACCAAGAGCATTCCTCCAGGCACTGCAGGGCAGGAGTTTCTCCCTCTGCTCTGCATACTGACAGCCCATGTGGAGGACGTCCACAGTCTGCTGCTTTTATAGTATACCTTGGAGGTCTACTTGGAAAAGAGAGTGAAATGACAGAAGTTAAAGAAGGTGCAAGAGATCTGGGAGAGCACTAGGAGAGGCTGGATTAAGTGAGCTATTCTGGATCATGTAGTGGAAGTAGGAAAGCACATAAAGGAAGAAAAGCCTTAGTTAAAAGAGTAATGTTGAGATTTTTTTCCCCCCATGGTTTTAAAGTGCTTTAAAAATGGCATGTTTCAGCCCTCAAGACTGTTAATGAATAGCCGTAGTTACAGCCCTATCCATGTCCCTCTGTTTTAGCAACTTGCACTTATGTCTGGGCCATAAAAATTCAGTGTTGCTTAGCAGAAAATTGTCCCAATGAATGTTGGCTCAGCACGTGGGCAGAGCTGATGGTTTTCAGAAAGAGAAAGATAGATATAGTGCTATTGGTGCCTCCAGAATGAATCTCAGATGTAAGAAAATAGACATGATTTCACTTTATTATTAATTTACATTGTGGGAAGGGGAACCACCCCTTGCTAAGTTTCTGCTTGCCACAAAAGAAAATAGATTTGTTTAGGAATCTCAAACACACAGGGTTTTACCCTGTTCTTGCATTCTCATGTCACCCTGGGAAACATGACAGAATTTAATGCTGTTCATGCTCTAGGTCATGGAAAAAAACCAGCCAATTCGTTGTGCAGCCAGTCAGAGCCTGTGCCACTTGTGTTGGCTTGGATCTTGCCCTGAGAAGGGCCTGGATATGGCCCTGCCTGTTTATGTCACTAGGAAATTCCTTAAATTTCTCTCCTACCATGTCTAGTAAACAGAGATCACAGCACATCACTTACTGTGTGGGTATTCCTGGCCTCTGGGTTTTCTCTGCAAACAAAACAGCTACTCTCTTTGCTACACTCCTCCTAGCAGCAAAAGCACCAGTGTGCTAGGGACCCACTGAACCAATTGACCCACTGGATACAGGAAAGGCCCAGAGTTCAGGCTAGCATGCATTTGATTATTTTCTTTTTTAACTGCTCTGTGAATTTTCTTCTCTTCCTTTTCTCACCATAAGTTTAATGCAGGTAAGCCTGAGGTAGTCTGTGGAAATGCACCTGAGGAATTTGAAGGTTACAAGGAGCTGCTGGGTTGATACATGTGTTTGGACAAGTCCTCATTGGCAGTGACCTGAATTTGTGTGTCCCAGAAATGCCTCGGCTTCTTCTTGCCACCACCCCTCTGTCTCAGCTATTGCAGTGCATGTGAATGCTACTGGTGTTGTTGCAATGAAAACAAGTATTGCAGTGTACTGTGGCTGGCCCCCCCCCCCTTTCCCTCATTGGCAGTGACCTGAATTTGTGTGTCCCAGAAATGCCTCGGCTTCTTCTTGCCACCACCCCTCTGTCTCAGCTATTGCAGTGCATGTGAATGCTACTGGTGTTGTTGCAATGAAAACAAGTATTGCAGTGTACTGTGGCTGCCCCCCTCACCTTTTCAGAACCCCTGCAGCCAGTTCACTAGTGACAACCCTGCAGTGTCCCTGCAGGCTCCATTGATACATGTGTTGAAGCAACAGGCACACTCCTCTCCAGTGTAATGATCTTCTTGTCTTGTGTTATTGCAGCGTCTGTGTTTTTATGGAAATAGGCACCTCATTAAGTGCAAACCTTCTTAGGCCACAGATGCATGTACAAGTTTGGCAAGTCTGTCTGCAAACACATGACGCTACTTTTGAAAGTCATTTAGTCTCAGCAATGGCAATTTACTGCCACAGTCAGTAGGAAATATGTTTCCCACGCTTTCAGGTACCTCCCTCTTGATGCATGGCTTGATGATGGTTTGCGCATTCATGTGTACTCCCTGCCCATTTGCGAAAACAGGCTGAAGTGTGTTTTTCTCTGGGCTTACCTTTTGGGAGGCCTCTGTTGGCATCTTTAGAGTTCAACTCTGTTATGTCATGGGTGCTTGTTGTTCTCTAAGCAGAGCTGCTGATTCCAGTTGAAACCAAAAGGTCTTTAAATTGATCCTGTTTCAGAAAACTAAGCACAGTTATACTTCTATATGCTTGTGGACTGTCGTGTGTATAGGTGTCCCATGCCTTCTTCAGAGACTCATTCCTGAGCCAAAAGTGGCAGATATGTAAACTCCACAGTAAAGCCAGACTTTCCCAATAGATGCAAGCTTTTTGCTAACTGCAGACTGGGCTGTGAACAGGATGAAAAGATTTCAGTGTAGTTGCTTTAGGCCTTTTTCCAGATCCCTGGCTTGGGATGGAGAAAGGGAAAAAAATCTCCTGTCAGGCAAAAATCCAGGACTACGTAACATCCAAAAAAGACTTTTGACAGGAGACCAGGTCAGTCCCAATAGTCCCAGCCTGTTCCAACTAAAAATGGATGCCAGGTCACCTTCAGCTGATGTTAACAGTGGTGCTTTATTGGAACTGCTCATGTCTGATGATATCAAATAGCTAAGATACCCCTACCAAGGGTAGAACCTCATTGAGTGCAAAGCATTTTTGCAGACATCTATGAAATGGATGGTCTAAGATGACCAGGAGTGTGAACAAGCACTTCCTTTAATAAATAGGAAGCTCATACACAGAGTCCTTAAGTGAGCTGCCTAGAGTTATGTTAGAAGTGTACTACTCCTGTCCAGCTGAACACTAGTGACTGAATGTGTAGACTTTTCTATTGGGAAGCCTGAGTCTCTTCAGCTTAATCCTGTCCCATTCAAGGTGATAAACAATGCAAATTAGACTAATAAAACGATAAGTTGAAGACTGGAAAACTTCCAGGATGAGACTGTATTGTAGTGTGTTCTGTAGGTGTTTGGATATGGAATTGTGGTACTAGCTGGAGCTTGTAACCTTACACTGGCTTTGTGTCAGGTGGATAGAGGCTAACTGAATAAAGCACTAACTTTTAAATAGGGTTGCAAGGGAGAATGTAGACAATCACAAATGAGTAAACCTGTCCTCAATTCTGGACAAAGTAGCTAGTATAATAAAAAATACGATCAGGAGAACAGGGAATATGAGAAGAGTCAGTATGTCTTTTATAAAGGAAAGGCATGCTTTGCAAGCCACTAGGGTTATTTGGAGTCAGCAAGACCACAATACATGGATTTTCAAAAAGAAGTAGATTTTCAAAAGCTCAAGGCTCCTAAACTTCCATGGCAGGAAAAAATAAATAAATTTTAAAATAAATAAATAAAAGTCCTTTCAGGATTAAATTATTGATTAAAATACAGAATGGAAAAAAGGCTGTCTCAAAGGAATTCTGCAGGGTCTATGATGAGATCTGTGCTATTCATCGTGCTCATATGATCTTACAGGAAAGCAAACAGTGAGGTGACAAAATTAGAAGATAATACTGAAGTGTTCAGATTAGCTGAAAAGGAACTTTACTGTAAAGAGCAGTGGAAGGATCTGAGGTATCTGAGTGACCACACAGTAAAGTGACAGGTGAAATCCTATGCTGAAAACATGAAATACTGCCAAAGATAACTTTTAACTTTTGAGGAAGTGTTTTATAACAAATAAAATAAGGACTTTTGCACACTGCACATAGTTGCATTATGGAATTGGTTATTACAGGGATCTAAGGAGGCCAAGAGTGTAAGTAGGTTAAAATAGTGACTGAAGAAATTAAAGGAAGGAAAAAGAATGGTGTCTCTTCACTTTGAAAGTCCCAACCATGTGCTGATGATTTATTGGTTTACAGAGGACATGATACGGATAGTCCTTGTCCTGTCCTGTGTATTCCAAGAAATGGTGGCTATTGACAGAGACAGCACAAAAATAATTAGGATGTTTTTCCTGATCCAGACTTCAGATTCATTAAGATCACAAAGCAATCAGTGAATTGTCTGTAGCTTGGAGTAGAGATAAGAATAACAGGGCTTGCCTCAGATGCAGGCTGGAGCATCCTGTCTACTTCACTCTACTCTAAGTGATGCTATTAAAAACCTTTTATGGTAGCCTAATGTCTGAACTTCCTCTTGTGTTTGAACTCAGTCATAAAAGCTAAATAAAACCAATGAAGACCCATTTTTCCAAGGAGTTCAGCTGACATCTGGCTATCAAGAAGTGTCTATACTGTAAAAATAGAGTTGGTAGGTATTAATCCTTTGACTAATCAATGTATGTATTGTGTAAAGGAATCCTTGCATCCATCCAATTTTATTTGCTAGCCTTTAATATGCTATTCCTGACAAATACCTTTATGTCAGTGCTTCTTTAGTGCATCCTAGATTGAAGCCTGTCCCAAAAGGAGGATCACTAAACTACATTCTGTGACTATATTCTCATCTACAGTAAAGTATGCAAGTTTGTGTAATTGTGTTGCCAGGCTGATAGTCCAGTCCTCAGAGGAGACCAGGTACTGTTGAACTAGAGAGTCAGTAAATGTCAGATAGAGTAGTAGAAGGGCAAATTTTCCCACTGTAAATCCTAGGAGATTCAATCAGGAAAGAATGGAGAAATAGTATGGCTCCAAGAACATGTCGACCTCAGCTGTAAAATCTCTTTGCTAAATGGAAGGCCTCATTTTCCAGTGTGGCTAATCAGGTTCATGCCACTACAAATGTGTTGGTTTCACAGGAATCTCTATTTATGGATTAAATTTTTCAAGCTGAACATTTTTTTTTTCCTGGCTGCAATCATGAAGTAGGAGTAGTGTTGGTCCATCTTTCTATTCAATGGCTAGCAGTCAGCATGCTTGTCTATGATACAGGAATCTGCAATTCAAATCTTGATGCTCCTACACATTTCAGAGAGTTCCCTCACCCCTGGAGCTGCAGGCTCCTTCTTGCAGCTTCTCTTTGACTCCCAGTCTTTTCTGTGCCTGTTTTTTTACTCTGTAGAAAATGTTCCTTGAAATTAAGATGGAAGTCCATATACTACCTCTCAGTGGCATCCAATTTATCATGAAATTACAGAGTAATTATCTTTCCTTTTAGTTTCTGAGTATTAAGTAATTTATAACAAAATAGAATACCAGTAGGATAAATTGAGAGCAATTCTATATACATATCATGTTACTTTCCCTTCTGAGGATAATACAAAATACTATTCAGGGAATACCACAAATTGAATTCCCTGCCCTCTGGGTTATTGATTAATTAGAAAGACTTGTTCCACCTCACTGGTTTAGTAGATGAGGCCTAAGGCTAGACCTTCTTTTTCATTGCTTTTTGCTAAATGCCTTGAATAACATCTGTTTTATTGTTTAACTTATTATTTGAACTAAAGCTTAAAACATTTAAATTCAACCTGGACTGATTCATAACTTATTTATTTAACTGCCAAGCCAAATATCAGCTATACATTTAAACCCAAACAGAGACACAATTTCTTTATCTGTTTACTGGTACCAGGGTTTTGATAATATAAAATTACTACCCATGCCACTGTTCAGTAGATTTCCATATCACTGTCACTTCTCATAAAATTTGCTGTTGTAACTGTTATAAGAAAGGTTGGCATTTCTTCTTTTTAATATATATATATATTCCTTCTATTTCAGCTAATACGCAGTACTTCAAATGGGTCCTTTTAGTTCAGTAAAATAAATGAGAGCTATGCCCAACTCTACTGTGTTCAGCATTATTTAATACCTTCCAGTAGTAGTACCTAGTAGTAGTCTTTGCTGCACTAAAATCTATTTGCATGTTAATGATTTTGCCTGCTACAAGTTGGCTGCATTCTTCTTTTTCCCAAAGGAATGTAGTTAACCTATGTGCTTCAATCCAAGCAGTTCTAAGTATGTATACACACAGATCTTTATATGATAGAACTTTTTACTCCACTGCACGTTGCCAGCAGCCAGTGTAAGTCACAGCCTTGGGATCTTTCAGCATTCACAGCTGCTGCCACACTCTTTTTTAAGGCATACATCTGGCCCAGAGGTTGCAGCCATAACTCTCAAGAGCTAAACTTCTGTACTTCTCTATGGTCTGGTCACTTTGACAGTAGCAGCAGTATTGCTGCCTGCTCTAGGCAAGTCCAGTGAGCAGCTGCAGCTCTGAAACAACTCTCTGTTGGCTTCCTGAGTGACATAGGCCACTGAGTGCATCTCATACTTTAATCCAAGTTTATGTGTTGTCTTCCTCTTAGCTTTCTGGAGCAGCTGGTATTGCAGAGGAACTTTCTAACCAAGTGACTTAGCTGAGTGCAGGTGAAACTGGTGTCACTGCTATTCCTGTGGCCATTGCTGCTGCAAGTGCTTGTGTTCAGTGCACATGTTTTAGAACTGTTAGCTAAACCCATTTTTCAAAATACTGATTTCAATTAAAAGTATTGTAATCTCTGTGTCTATGAAGAACATGTGCTTGCAATAGCAACCACCATATAAAGTTTCATTAAACTAATGGGTAATGAGATGCTTAGATTACTGAAGTCTCAGTCTTGGGGACAGGGATCTTTTCACATATCCTCTTCCCTGCTGGATATTTTCACCCTGTCTATCCCCAAACCTGAATGCTCATGGACCAATGGCAGGATGTTCTTAAAAGAAAGTCCCACTTTTGCCATTTGTTCTGCGTGGTAGGTCAGTGGACCCAGAGCTCAGATTTGTATCTGTTCCCTTCCTATTGTAAGATTCTGCCAACTGATTGCAAAGGTGAGGACTCAAGAAACTATCCACTAGCAGAAGAACACTTTCCAGTTACGGTAACTAAGATCATTGTCACTCATTGCAGGGTGCTGCAGTTAAAGTTAACAGAAGAGTTCGTCATCTACACCAGGTAATCACAACGCAATGGACACAACAACGGATTCACAAGCACAAAGGGATGCTGTTCTGGCAATCTACAGTGGTGGGGATGTGGTTTAATGGAGATGAGCCTGGTACCCATTTGTACAGTCAAGCCAGAAAGCTGGCTTTGAGAACTAGTGTTTTGTGCAAACCAAAGTTTACTTCACTTCAGTCATCAAAATAGGTATTTATTCTACAAGTGTTTGCAAATCTACATGGCACTAGACACTAGACTGCTAGTTGTTTGTCTGGAGGTGAGTGACACTCTGAATACCACCTAAGTTTTTTTAGAACCATATTCTGAACTCACTATAGACTTAAATTTTCAGGCTCTTAAGAAAATAATTTTGTCACAGTTCTTTGTGCTTTAATTGTTACTGAGTAATGCTAGCCTAGTGAGAATCTGATATTTATCTCCTAGTTGTGGTTGACTATGTGGGCTTAATTTTAAGCGGGGGGTTAACAAGACATTGTGAGTTTTGTTAATTTCTTCAAGGTGTAAAAAATCTAAGGAACATAAAGACAAAGCAGACTATTTGACTACTCCCTCCCATTTGTGTAACTCACTTGAAATCACTTACCACTTGAAATCACTTATATAGTCCTGATTAATACTACCATGAGGGTGAAAAGGCTCTGTTCCCGAGTGAAATGAATACCATTCCCCCGTTCACACATTTCAGGCATCGTATGAAGACTGAGCTAGACTGAGCTAGGTTTTCCTGATTTCACATTTCTTGGTCCCAGCTGAAGAATTGCATTGTGGATTCATCAGATTCCCTAAGACTAATGTAGCACATCAGCTGCAGACAGAGCTGACAAATACTTGAAAGTATCTTGTATTAATATGGGGAAATCTGCTACTGGTGGAAATCAGACTTACTATGGCATTTGAGAACCATTTATGTGGTTCCCCAGCCTCTGTACAATGACTACACAGCTTCATTGCTCCTGCTTTTACTCTAGCCTGCATTCGTCTCACTGGTGGATTTTCCTCCTGAAATCAGGAATATCAAACTCAAGAGAAATAGATTCCTCAAGCTTTTCAGGCTGCCCTTTCCCAGCATGGGCACATGCTGGCAACAGTTCAGATGGAACATGACTGAACCAGCCCCAGTGAATGCTGGTATTGTTATTTTTGACAACCTTTTGTAGCTGTCTGAAAGAAGAGAAAAAAGATAACGTTAAAATGTTAATTGTTTCCAGCAAAAGCTGCTAAGGAGAGTTTCTTGGCTTGGCACTTAAAGACATGTCTAAGGCTTTGACAGGCAGTGTAAGCTGTTTTGAAATCTGCTGGGTATTTTGTTGTTTTTCCTTTTGCACTAAGATGTTGCTTGACAAATATCAGCCCTCACATGAATAAGAGGTGCCGCCAGAGGACATGGTGGGAGCCAGGAACTCTCTACCCATACTTTGGCACTAATCCTCATCCTGGAGTTGGCACATCCCCCTGGTTCAACATGTGGATCTTCTATAATGGGCCTACACAATGGGAGTGATAATACTTAATGAGATAGACCTGGGACAATGGATCTGCTCTCCTCACTTGCAGGGACATGATACAATCATCAACCTAAGTGTTCCCATGAGAAGGGCTGCACTTGCAAAGGTGGTAACTTCTCACCATGTGATGTGGGGATGCTCCTTTGTCCTCACTTTTGGTTTGAGTTAGTTGCTGGGCCTCTGCAGAAAATGTGATCAGTTGTGTGCAGGATGTGTTATGTCACAGCTATATGCCCTTGCAATCACCACTGGCTTACTCCATCAGCAATCCACAGAGACTTTCCTCCTGCAGAGGGAATTGGGGGTCCAGTTTGAATGGGTGAGATACAAGACCTAAACCATAAATGTCCAGTGGCAACCTCATGGCAGCCTTCAACTACCGCATCAGGGCCTGAATAATCAAAAAATCAGACTCCAGATTTCTCAAAAGGCAACAGAGAAGACATTCAGAACAAGAGAAGTGGAGCAAGGGAGGCTGAAAAAGTTCAATGAGAAAGTGAGAAAAATAGACCAGAAATACCCTCTGAGGCAATGACTTTACTCTGTTCACCTGCCTTCCCTGTAACTTTCTTCCAAGTTTCAGTACAATGTTTATGTTCTAAAATAATTAAAATTTGAACAAATATTTAGAAGGAGATGCTTCACACTGTTTCTGTCACAGAACTTGAAAGCAAAATGAAGAGTTTTGCCTTCTTCTTTTTGAAAACAGAGGAACAGAGGCTGTATCACTTTATTCCCCTGGCAAATAAAATAATAATAAAAAATCTACAGCAGGGACCTTACTTGGTCTAGTATCAATTGTCTTGTGCAACACACACCAGTTACCTAATGTGTATAGCTTCCCTCACTCAATTTTGTGCCCTCGTTGCCTGTTCTCAAAGAAAAACAAGCCTCACAGGAGTAAAGTTTAGAAATAATAAAAATACAGCTCAGGACAGAGTGTGCACTCACTAGATTACATTATTTCTAGCTGGAGAAGAAAAAGTTGGTGACCTGACACACAGCCATGCATAAAAATCCCTGTCAGGGTTTTTTTGGTGACCACTACTCCATGGTGGCAGCATGCAGGGATGTTTCTCTTTATCTTCTCTGTCTCATTCCATTCTCAGCCAACGGTGTAAGCAAGTGCTTCTATTGAAAAAATAATGGGGAGGCTTGTGCATGGCCTTTAAATTAAGCACACACTTAAGCTCTTGCATGGTCTTGCAGTGCACACCACCTTGCAAGATCAGCCCCCTATTTGCTCTGTTGTTTCCTCACATTATGAGTCTTGTGTGGACTGCTGGGAAACTAAACAGCTCTGCATGTGATTCACTTACAGTGTGATTTGCATGAGCATCTGATTAAAAATAATAAACCCTTTCCTTTCAAACACCACCCTTTGTCTGTTCAATACAACAAGAAACTAAGCTGACATCCTTGACTTTGCCTCACACTGAGGTTTTAATAAGGCTGGAGATCTGTGAGTATCAGATTACTTCTCCGTGAGAACCAAATAGCTATTTCCTGAGGGCACTTGACCTACTTCCAACCGAAGTAAGTAATGCAGTCTTCAGATGACAAAACTAAGTCTTATCCTTTATGCATTAACAGTTTTGTTCTGGGCAGGGCTTATCCTGTTTTACCCGGTTATACTAATGACTCCAGATTCTGAGAACTTCCCAGGATGTCTGTGATAATTACTTACTAGGATGCTTTTACTTAGAAACCAGTTTTCCTTGAATCATTTCTTGAAATGGAAATATCTGCAACATGGAACAAATGTATAAATTTGAAGCTTGTTTGGTTATTTGGGCCAGTGTTTAATCCTGACTGCTCCATCATAAAGTGTGGATATCACAAGCCCTACATTGAAATTACTTTACACCTAGGAGCTGATTTTCCTTAGGCTATTGACAAGTTCAGCATTTGCATCATATAGGTGCACATGAGTTGAAGCAAGGAAGGCAGGGCTTATCTCCAGGGAAGAATAATGCCTTCTCCCAACCTCCGCAGCAGCTCTGCCTCACACCACATTTAATGCCTGGAAATTACAAGAAAATAAAGATATCTGGCTTCAGCAGTGCTCCCAGTGATCTTGCTGCACTAGTTAGTCTCGTTTTGTGGTGTGTGTATCTCAAACAACATGCAGCAGCTACAGTAACAGAGTCCATGAGTAAACAAAAGGTCTTGCTGATGGTATATCCATGTGGTAGGCCCTAGATGTGTTGTCTTCTTACCTGGGATTCTGTTTCTCAGTCAGCACCTGTGTTCATATCATAGAATCATAGAATGGTTTGTTTTGGAAGGGACCTTTCAGGACTTCCCTGACAGCTTTCCAGCTCCCTTCTGCCAGAGGTTAGCTTTCTTCACCTAGGAACTTCCCTAGCACAGGAAGTTTCTCCAGTGCCACACGGCTTATGTTACATTTTCTGTTAACTCTTCTCACTGGCTCAGGGCAACATGGAGATTCA
>NW_009970722.1:250724-251861 GCF_000747805.2 Chaetura pelagica
ATTCACTTACAGTGTGATTTGCATGAGCATCTGATTAAAAATAATAAACCCTTTCCTTTCAAACACCACCCTTTGTCTGTTCAATACAACAAGAAACTAAGCTGACATCCTTGACTTTGCCTCACACTGAGGTTTTAATAAGGCTGGAGATCTGTGAGTATCAGATTACTTCTCCGTGAGAACCAAATAGCTATTTCCTGAGGGCACTTGACCTACTTCCAACCGAAGTAAGTAATGCAGTCTTCAGATGACAAAACTAAGTCTTATCCTTTATGCATTAACAGTTTTGTTCTGGGCAGGGCTTATCCTGTTTTACCCGGTTATACTAATGACTCCAGATTCTGAGAACTTCCCAGGATGTCTGTGATAATTACTTACTAGGATGCTTTTACTTAGAAACCAGTTTTCCTTGAATCATTTCTTGAAATGGAAATATCTGCAACATGGAACAAATGTATAAATTTGAAGCTTGTTTGGTTATTTGGGCCAGTGTTTAATCCTGACTGCTCCATCATAAAGTGTGGATATCACAAGCCCTACATTGAAATTACTTTACACCTAGGAGCTGATTTTCCTTAGGCTATTGACAAGTTCAGCATTTGCATCATATAGGTGCACATGAGTTGAAGCAAGGAAGGCAGGGCTTATCTCCAGGGAAGAATAATGCCTTCTCCCAACCTCCGCAGCAGCTCTGCCTCACACCACATTTAATGCCTGGAAATTACAAGAAAATAAAGATATCTGGCTTCAGCAGTGCTCCCAGTGATCTTGCTGCACTAGTTAGTCTCGTTTTGTGGTGTGTGTATCTCAAACAACATGCAGCAGCTACAGTAACAGAGTCCATGAGTAAACAAAAGGTCTTGCTGATGGTATATCCATGTGGTAGGCCCTAGATGTGTTGTCTTCTTACCTGGGATTCTGTTTCTCAGTCAGCACCTGTGTTCATATCATAGAATCATAGAATGGTTTGTTTTGGAAGGGACCTTTCAGGACTTCCCTGACAGCTTTCCAGCTCCCTTCTGCCAGAGGTTAGCTTTCTTCACCTAGGAACTTCCCTAGCACAGGAAGTTTCTCCAGTGCCACACGGCTTATGTTACATTTTCTGTTAACTTTTCTCACTGGCTCAGGGCAACATGG
>NW_009970722.1:251871-278655 GCF_000747805.2 Chaetura pelagica
TTCTCATCCATCAGTAGAACAGGGGGATCCTTATGCCCTGCTTTCAGTGGAGGAATATGTTGCACCGATAACACTTGCATGTGCTTCCTTTCTCCGTGGACCTACTGAAAACTTGCTTATATGAAATACTGTGCCCTGAGAAAAGATACACGGACAAAGGAAGGACACAGAGAGCCCACAAGGGTCAGCAGAGGTTGTTGGTGCTGTGTGATGGCTGGCTTGGCTAGCTGGAGCAAGGTAAGTTGTGTTAGCCTTTGACTCTGAGGGAAGAGGCTGTTTTGCCTTTGCTTCTGCTTTTAGCTTCACACTAAGATTAATACTTGGGTGCAGAGGCTTCTGCTCCTGCCCCCAGCAGAGCTCTGCATTTTCATTCAAAGCAGTTTTTTCCCCAGTGCAAGATCCTCTTCTGAGTGGAGCAAAACAATACTCTGTCCTGAGAGGCTTGAAGGTTTTTAGGTCATTCCACACTTTGCAGGAACAATTCAGCACTGCAGAAAACCAAATTTCACTGTAGGGAGGAAAAAAAAAAAAAAAGGAATAAAGAAAAAAAAAATCAGAGGAAGCTCTGGCTTGAGTTTCTGCAGACTAAATGATAATGCTTGTAATACTTCCAGCAAATAGTGTGGGCAAGTTATAGGGTGTAACAGATCTGCCATACCGAACTCCTTCACTGCAGCTGGCCACTCGCATGCCCTCAGTGTGCCCATGGTGGCCTAAAATGTTCTTTCTCCCTTCATTTGAATTTCACCCATTTTAATGTTTGCAAAATAATGGCATAAAGGCTTTGAAAATTTTCATACTCCAAAATATACAGGGAGCGTTTGATACAGTTTCATTTGAGTTGTCTGTAGGCAGTTAGCCATAACTATTCAGTGAATTACTGATTGTTCATTGTCAGTGCAGGATGTTGGACACTGAAGGCACCTGATACCATTTTTGTGGATAGACTGTCTGCCTCTGTACCCAGCACCCTGCTGTGGAAGGGACTGCAAACATTTATAACCTGAGCTAACTCATGAGCCTTGCTGGAAGTAGTTTTATGAATTATATCTTGCTAGTCTAAACAGTGTGGAAAGCAAACAAGATTATGTAAACCATCAAAGCAAACTTGTGGTAGCACAGGCAGTTTGGATGAATGTTAATGAAAATGTCTCTTTTTGTTATAATTTTAGTTCTAGTTCACACTTCAGCCACATTCAACAGAAGAGCAGTTAAGCAGACCTGTCAAACAGAAATATCTTTAAAACTTCCTTTATTTTGTGAAATAGACGCTTTTGAAACTTAGCCATGTGATTTGTTGCTGTTGGCTAAATTCTTTTTGTATACAAATTGATTTATTCTTTGAGTTTATGGAAACCTACTGGCACACACTGTGTATTGAACAGGAAAGCTGTAATTTTTCTACAGCTGTTTTAAGAAAATGAAGACACATTTCTGATGCACAAACATGCTTGGAGATTGGAGAGTATTTCTGTTACTAATCTGTGGCTTTTTTACAAAAGATTTCATGCAAGACTGAAATCCCCTTCTGTGCAGTGAAATTTGTAGGAAGGATTTTGCAAGAAAGTTGAAGTAGTAGCAGAGATTTTCTTGTAAGCTGATGGCTCCCAGGGTGAAATGTTCATTGTAGAAAGATTTGAAAATGGATGCTGATTTTTCAGCTTTTGCATTTTTGTCATTGGAGAAATTAAACTGAGTAATGATGGAATCATTGGAACAGCATTTGAAAAAACATGAAGTTGTCTACATTGAAGTAATTTTGAAGTCTCAAGTAATGTAAAATGCATCACAACCATGTATCAAGAACTCATAAGGTTTTTTAGTGTGTAAAAGTTGTATCCGGATTAGTTTGCTTTCTGTGGAGCTAATTTTGAGTTTACTCTTCAAGTAGATGGGAACTAATGTCTTAATTCTGAAAGAAATTCAGTCAGGTTTCCACTGTTTCTCCAAGGGGCCCGCAAAGAACTGTGATTAGCTGCAACTAAAAAGGTGTGGGTTTGCTTTGCTGCAGTCTTACGGTAAAGCTTGACTTGACCAGACAGTGAATGGATCAAAAGGGAACTTCCCAGGCCTGAGCTGGGATGATTGGACAGGATGAAACGGGTTAAATTAGCTCTCTACCGCAAAAGTATGTGGGGTGCACAACTTGTGGGTGTTTTGTGTTCAGCTTAGTCTTACAAATTATCACACCGTCCACTGTATTTTCTGAGGGATGGCAGGAAAAATTATGGGCTATTAAGTTGGACATCTGATGTAAAAGTTCGATTGGATGCCCAAACCAGCTGTGGCAGAAGGTCAGTTGCACAGAGGATCTATATGATATGGCAGAGAGGAGCAGAATGCTTGCCAAAGCCCAGTGCTAAGTAAGCTCGGTTTTGGCTCCAAAAACACTTGTGTGGTGGAAGCTGCAATGCAAGTGTGAGTGGAAAGGCCAATGAACTTGGGTTAGTGAAGTTGGATTCCAAGTGTAATTACTTGCAAGTACAGCCACGGTTGAAAGACCAAACATAGGCAGCCTACAAACTAGTCTGTGGTTTGCTGTGGCTGCGAATTTCAGCTCAGGAAAAATCCATGTACATGGAGATAATCCTTCTCTTTTGGGATTGCCACGTTCCCCTGGGCATGTCAAGGTACCTGCAAATCAAAGACATTTAATGAAATTCTTCTGCTCCAGAAGACTGCAAGGTACTCCTTGAGATAAATTACAAGATATACTTTCTGCACTCTGCACACACACAGAAATAGCACTTATTTGATTTACAGGATGAAAAATGCTTTTTTTTTTTTTTTTTTTTTTTCCCTGAGAAGTGTCTTTTTGTCAGCAAAACAAGCTTTGGGAGCTCACAATTTAATTGATTTCAAGGCTCTTTTTCCCTCTATGGAAACTGGAGTGCTGACCTCTCGTCCTGTGTGATGTAATCTGTGAACTCCACACAGGTGTTATCTAAGTCTTTGGATTGTGTCACTCGACACAGCGTCATTACCCAAGAGCTATTGAGCAAAGTATTGGGGAGAGTATAAGTGCCAATTAGTTTTACATGCGTTTGTCCTTCTCTTGGTATTCCACTTACTTGGAAAAAGAATGGAAGTCCTTTGTAGTTTGCAAGCACTGTAGTAATGATAATCATAGAATCACAGAATAGTTTGGGTTGGAAGGGACCTAGAAAATAATCTAGTTCCAACCCCCCTGCATGAGCAAGGACACCTCCCACTAGGCCACATTGCTCAAAGGCTCAACTAACCTGGCCTTGAACACTTCCAGGGATAAGGCATCCACAGCTTCCCCAGGCAATCTGTTCTGGTGTTACAGTGTTGCCAGGCATGCCATATTCTGTTCAGAAAATAGCAGGTAACAGGACAGTATCTAAGATCTCTACAGCAGATACAGCACAGACTGGGAGCTGCCAGGTGGAGGACAGTGAATGGCAGAGGAAGAGCAGAGGCTGGTTCACTAGAAGGATGGTTACTCAGTAGAGGCAAGGGACCAACTTGAAGAGGGGTTGTTGAGGTGGGTTTCACCTGTTCTCAATGCAGTGTGTCCCCAGACAGAGTGGTCCACCATGCTGGAGAAAGTCTGGGGTTCAGACAACCTGCATGCTATTGAAAGTGGCAAGTACTTTCCTACTATCTGCTGGTGTTCCTTCTATCTGTATGGTAATCATGACCTTCACTGATTTAGATTGCTAGATGTTACTCAGGAAGTATTCTGGACAGAAAATTGTTCACTTGCATTACAGCAATTGGGGGTCTGACAGTAGCTGGTATTCTTATTTATGGGTGTAGCAGAGAAGAAATGCGGCCCAGTAACAACAGGAAAATGCACCAAATTAAGCAGTCTTGAAATGAAGGCCTCTGTAGATGGAAATGCACCTGTTTGTTAGATACTTGTGGTAAACCTGGTAAGAAATTCTGCAACAGCTCTTTAGGCTTTAGAAACAACAACAATGGGCACAAGTGAAGAGGAAAAACTCCTCTTTCAAGGAAATGAGGGTTTTGTTATTGAAAGAGAGGCAGTGACAAGCCTATGGGGTGAAACATCCATCTCTCCCACTCCCAGCACTGATGAGCAAGTGTTGAGCAGTTTATCTTCACCTTTTTATTCACACCTTCTGTGCTGCAAAACTGAGGGTGTGACCTTTTCCTTCATACAGTTCATCGATTTCCACACTTGAAAATGCAAGTCTTTCCTCTGCCCTTTGACACAAAATTAAACTTTAATTCCAGTGAAGGTGGAAGGATTGATGAGTGAGGGTTCTACTGAACGCTCAATGAGATCTCCTGGGAGTTAATTACTCTGCAGGTCTCTAGTCCTCTCAGCTCATTAAATCTTGTCCCCTTCCCTGGTCTGCTATTTCCAGCTAAAGGCAGCTCCTTGTCCCCAAGTGGCTGCTGTCTTTCCTAGGTAATAACTGCATCTTTCCTGCTCCCTTTGCTTTTTCACAGGGAATGTTTCTCATGCTGATAGCAGCTTGATTTGCATGTCGTCAGAAAAACTTATCAGCATTGCCATGGAGGACCGTAAAACAAAGAGGTCAGTTAGTCATGTACAGCTCATTTTTGTCCTTGTGATTAGTTATTAACATAAGTAAATAGAAACCTGCTTCAAACTTTGTACTTTTAAAAGGCCAAATGAATGACCTTTTGAATGGCCTCTTAGTACTTCAGGGCAAACAAGAACAAGGAGATCAATGGCAGACGTGTAATGTAGCACAGTAATTAAATGGGCTTAAATACTGCACTAACCTCAAGACTGCTCAGGAAGCATTTTTTTTTTTTTTTTTTTTTTTTTAATATCCCAGGGGAAAATAAGCAGGCAGTGGAAGATAGTCTTTCCATCTCCAGAAAGTGAAACAGAAAGTGTTTCATCAGCTCTATTTTTTTCTCCACAGCAGTTTTATTACATGGTGTCCTCTCACTCCTGCCTTTAAACCGCTGAAGCACTCTGAGCTAGAAGCAGAATTCTCCTAGGTCAGCAACTTCTGCCTGTGCTGCACAAATGAGCAGAGTCATAGAGGCCCTTGCTCTCGCAAGCAGGAAGAAGTGACTCTTGCTTTATTTCCAGCTTTGTTAAATTTCAAGTGACCTTTTTGAGGTGCATTGGCTGCTTTGATGCAAACACAGCACTCCTAAGTTTTGGAGGCAACTCTGTGCATACTGATCGCCTCCTGGACTTTGGCTTTGACTTGGGTTCTCACAGCTCTGAGACTTTAGTTCCTCATGCTGTGGAGGTGGGAAGGACTCCAGCAATACATTTCTGAAATGAATTTCGTTAAGCATATTGTCTCTACAGTATGGCTGACCACATGCTTCACACAGCTACATGTCAGGCTTTGAAAAATCATCACCAGCTGACACTCTATTTGTTTTTAAATTATTCTGAGGTCTTGTCTTCCAGGAAATCAGCTGTCATTTGCCAGACTATTTTCCCACAGCTTTTTCTTGTAAACAAAAATTGAAATGAACCCCAAAGCACCTGGCTTCAGGAACTGTTCAAAAGGGTTCTAAATGTACCCATGAGAAAAGACTTGGTGAAGAGGGATCTATAAACTGCAGTGCTTTCTGTCTAGGAGTAATCAATCCTCTTATCAAGTTCTTGAAAACCTGCATTTAAAAATATAATGTATTATCTATTTTTTAAGAGGGTCCTCAAGAGGACAGTTCATGCCAACATTGAATGTTTGTCCTTTTCAAAAGAGTAACAGGATCCAGGTTCTTCCAGCTCTCAACAGTACCTAACATCCCTGTGCCCCAACCTCTCGCACCTCTGGTCCTCTGTGGTAGCACTGTAGATCCTGCCTTTTTATACTTACCAAAAAAATTATTGAAAATTCTAGGTTGGAAATTATGTCTGGAGATCTCTTATTCCTACCCCCGCTGAAAGCAGAGCAAACTGCAATGTTATATCAAGTTTTTCAGGGCATTTTCTCATCAAACTTTCAAAGTGTCCTAGGATGGACAATGGAGATACCATGAAGTTTCTGGGTCGTCTGTCCCAGTTCTTAACCACAGTCCTGGTAGAGAATATTTTCCTTACGGACAGCTAGAATTTTCTGTGCTGCAAACCGTGATCATCATCCATTGCCTTTTTATTGTACATGTCTGAGAAGAGGCAAGATCTCTCTTCTCTACAATATGCTTCTCTATAGCCCTCATTAGGTAGCTGAAGATAGTTATCAGAGAGAGTTATTTTCTCCCCACTTCCCTTAGCTTCTCAGACATTTTATGGGCCAGAGCCTAACCATCTTAGTGGTCTCCCTCTGGACTCACTCCCAAAACTGAACAGTACTCCAGATGCAGCTTCCTAAGTGACAAAAAGAAGTGAATCATCTTTTCTCCTGACCTACTGGTGATACTCCTGCATTGCTGCAAGAGCTTACTGTTGGTTAATATTCAACTTGTTGCCTACCAGAACACTCAGGTCCTTTTCTGCAGAGCTGTGATGCTAGAGAACCTCCAGCCTGAACTAATACATAAGGGTTTTTTTTTTTCCCACTTGCAGGATTTCACATTTCTTAGTTGCTCTTCACAATAACCCTTTCAGCCCATTACTCCAGTTTGAAGGATAGCCCTGCTCTCCTGCGTCTTGACTGTTCATCCAATTTTGTCACACCTGCTGAAGATGGAGAGTGCTGACAGCAATTCTACTATCTCTTTCAAAGAGATAGTAGAATTACTATCTCTTTCAACCCTTCTTGAAATCATATTGCAATGGTGGATCCCCGGATCTGCTGCCAAATATTACAGTCCTGTGCAGAGCAAAACAGACGATGAAACAGTTGATACCCATAACAATCTGAGGTACGTAGAAGTGACATCTTTCTCTCGGCCTCTCAGGGTATTTTGGGACACTCTCCTCCCTTCCCCAAATGCAGCTTGCTGTAGCTCTTCTCTTCTGTTCAGGTTGCCAAGACTTACGAAACTGCTGCCTGGAACACAGGGTCCATTCAGAAGGCAGTCAAATAAGCAGTCAGCAGCTTTGTTGTGACTTGCTGTTAACAGATAAACAGAAAAGGACCACCTTCACACCACTTCAGCAGCTTTAAGAAAATTGTTGTTTTTAATAAAGTATCTTTTCTATTGAAAAGTTAACACAGAATCAAATGCCCTTTCCTATGGATTCCTGTCATCAGGAAGGGTTAATTACAAATAGCTGTCAGGACTGATATCATAGTGGTGTGAGGAGAATACACTTCCACTTCTTCAAAAATGAAAAACCTTTAGACTTTTCTGACAGATTTTGCTATAGACACAGCTCATGTTAGTTAGTACTACTTTACTCTGCAAGTGGTAATAAGATGTTGAAGGGTAGGCTCCTGTGAACCATAGACAAAATAGCTGAGGTTTCTAACAGATTCAGTTACTTTCTTGCCCTAATTTTAGCTCTGAAGCTGAATCTGTGCTGCTCTGCCTTAGGCTGTAATTCTGTACACCCCCAAATACCTTCTCAGGGGAAGTTTATCATCATTCTAGCTCCATGTTCACATGGGCAGCTCCCTTCCCTTTGGGCTGGCATGCAGTCCAAATCACAGAAAGGAGCAGTCTCAAGTTATATGCACATTAGAATTTGCATCCTGATAATTATACAGTATTCCTGGATAAGAAGATAGGGAGCCAATAAGTAGCTCATTTTCTCTTTCTCCTGGCTAGGGAAGAGCAGTTGGGGAGGGGGAATTCAGAAGCAGAGACTTGTGTACATTGAGGTTCTTGAACATAATTTTCAGTCTTCAGCTTTAAAGCCTAAGGGAAGGCTTCATGCCTGGGAAGAAGTATCACAGTAGGGAGAAAGTCAACAGAATTAGCTCAGTCAGAGGAGTCATTTATCCTACAAAAAACAAATAATAATTTTTAATCCCTTGTTTTCTTCCTTGTTAACACATGACTATTTCTTAGCCTTTACCCTGTAGCTAGGTTGAGAGACAAGAAGCTGCTTGTTTAGCTGTCAGAAATACCACTTCTTGGCTAGGTAGAGAGGGTTGACCATGCCTGGAAATCTGTCTCTCTCCATCCAGAGACTGTTCAAAGGCAAACTGATTTAGCCCCCTGTATCCACAGTCTGTGCTCATCTTCCAGAAACACCATAGCTCAGTAGCAGCTGCAAGAAAACGATTAAAAGAGCTAAACTGAAAAGAATTACATAAAAAACATGGTAGAGATTCCCTTTTTTGACACAGATTAGGTTTCTTTTGGCTTCGCTAATCATTGAGGAGGACCAGCTGTCACTGTGGCTATGGAAATTATCCTGCTCTTTGCAATCTGGCTGCTTCATATGCCATCTCTGTGGTCCCATAAAGGGAGCTGTGTAGACAGGCTTGAAGACCATCCATACTGAACTGTAGTTACCCCAGTAGCAACAGTAAGCTTCAGCCTGGTTGGTGACTAAAAGAGATGTAAGGCCATAAGGAACAACCACCTGTTTTATACCAGCACTGTTGAGCAGTGGTAATAGTAGAGTGGCAGAGAACAGCTTATCTGCCCAGTGAAGTGTTCACAGTGTTCTGTGTAAGGAGAATAACTACCTCTGGGTCTCCTATGGCCTGGCACTGGGCAGAGTTTGGGTTTCTATATGCTTCCAGTCCTATCAAAGCTGAAATGCTGGAAGATACACCATCTCTCCACATCATGAGCAATCACATTTCTGATCAAGAGAGGGGCACACATTTAAGAAAGAGGTAAAGGCGCAAGAAATGGGATGTGGCAAGGCAGAAGGCTTATCTGTGTAGAACTGCTCAGTGTGGCATCTTCATTGTGGAGTAAGGTTAAAAAAATGGGGCACCAAGCAGTCTGATCCAGCATTGAGGATAGACCTCATTTGTAATTTCCACTGCAGAGTTCTTTAATACGCTGCAAATTCTCAGTATGTGGCCAGAAAGAAAGGCCAGGGAGCCACCTGAACACCTGGTCCCCATGAGCTACACAAGTCATTGAAATGAGCCACAGTACTGTGCACACAACAGGAGGCTGTGGAAACCAGATGTTCCTGCACTGTGTAAAGACTTGGAAGAATGTCTTAAAAAAGGAACTTTCAACTAACTTCACTGTTAGGCTGTTGAGTTTTGGGGTGAAGAGTTACTCTGGATCTTTGCTACAGACCACCATGCTCCCACCCCACCTCTGGAGTAGTCTACCAGGGTAGATGTACAAGTGTACAGCATTAATGCTGAAACAGAACCTGAAAAGAGTGAGGTGGTGCAGAAAGAAATTAAAAAGGAGGGAAAAGGGATTTGAAAAGAAATAGAGAAGATGGAGAAGTGGAAGAAGATAATGGAAGGACATCAGAAATTGAGAATATGGTTGAAGAACATTGAGACCTGAAAGAAACAGAAAGAAGAAGACAAGTGATGATTACATAGCTGAGAAGAAAAATAATCTGAGGTATCTAAGGAAAGAAAATAAGAGAATGAGAGAATAAGGTGAAAGTAAAAGGAAATAAAGTTGAAACAGTGGAGGGAAATAGTTGGAATGAAAAAGTATGGGAAAGTGCAGAGAAAAATGCTGGTAGGAGAGAAATGCCTGTAGTTAGGTTGTGGTTGTTTGGAGATGTTTGAGGGAAGATAGAGAAGGAAGAGAGTGGCACAGCATAGATGCAAGGTTCTAGCTCTGGAGTGGTTAAAAATAAACATCCAAATGGCAAAAGGGAGGAAGAGAACATTGTGCAGGAAGGTATGAGGAAAAGGGATGACAGATGAAAAGACAGCAAAACAGAGCATGAGAGATGGAAGGAAAATGAGTGATGAAAAAAGAGAAATAGGGAAGAGAAAAACACTAGTCATTAAGCAAAATCTGGGCAGATTTTGTGTCTCCTTTGTCTCTGTAGTCTGTTCTTAGGCAGAGCTCTCAGGAATGGGATTTATTTATTTTAAATCTTTCATTGTCTTTTTCAATACCATCAATCTTCTGTTTCTCTTGGGTTTCTTGTAATGAGAACCTACTGTGTCTCTTGTTGCATTGTTTCTTAAAAACTAGAAGTCCAGGATTTTCAAATCATAGGAGAGCATGTTCAGTTAAAAACCAAACCAAACCAAACCAAACCAAACCAAACCAAACCAACAAAAAAAAACACCCAAAAAACAGAAAAATGCACTTTCAAAAAGAATGCATTTATTAGCAGTTATTATTTAATTGCACTTCTTAGGGGGGAAGAAATGATAAATATACTATCTCCACTCACATGTGGCAATAAAATCTACATATGCCTTAGAAAAACAACAGACTTCAGCTGTTCTAAATTATTAAGGGTTTGAATCCGACACTTTAAACAAAAAAAAGACTGTGATTGGAATCTAAATTGTTATAAATGTATTACTTGAAATCTACTTTTTCTTTGTACTGACAAAAGCCTAGGTGGCACTGGAGCTACTTTTTGGGTTCTGCCAGTCTTGTACTGAAAAAGACTAATCTGATTGAATTTTACACTCTTACAAAAAAGGAATTAAATACAAGACAAATAGGAAAATTGAAACTCAGCAGGGCTCCAGAGAATAATTAACCAACTTCTTAAATTCAGGTTGTCACAATTAATCTTGCTGAGAGGGCCTGATTCTTACATGAAATGTGCAAGTACTGGGTGGAGTTCAAAGTGAGGCTATCAGTTGTGTGAATATTCCTGGTAGTAAAGCTGCACATATTTACGGAGCCAGCATGGCTAAAAAAGGCTATAGGGCTGGATCCACTGTGATACATACCAACGTGAATCTGCAGGAGGAGGACCCTAAATAACTCAGTCCTTGGTGCTTTCAAGAAAGTGGTTAAAATATTTTTGTTCCTAAATGTTGGGTTAAGTCTAATCTCATATTTCTTCTGGATGAAACATGCAACATCCCATGTATTTTCCAGATAGAAACTGGCTCTAGCTCAAGAATTTCCACCCTGTCCTGTTGCGAAGAGGAAACATCCTAAAACTGCATGACTGCCTTAGCAGGGTGTATCCCCATGGCTTCCTAATGGCTAATTAAAAGAAATTGTGATTACACATAATCTTCTGGAAGTCAACATTAAGAGCCCTTTTAAAATCCCATTAAGAATGAGATAACAGCTATCCCAGATGGGTGAAGTTTGATAAACACCATGAAACAGAATTAGGATACAAAAATACTTTCACCATTCTCTGATTCAAATACAATTTTTTTCTACCTTCTTTGCATCCTTGGAAACCGGTGAGTCAGCTTGTTTAATTCTGCTCAGAATTAGTAACTGGCTGCCTTTTGGCAGCTTGCCTTCTGCATCTGATTGACTCCTTCACTCTGCAAATAAATTTTCAGACCCACTATTGATAACAAGTGGATTGAATTATAAAATCAAGGCCACGCTCCTGGGCTGCAAGTAATCTAATAAAAGAGACAAAATGTGCAATAAAGGTGACTTTTGATGAGTATGGATATTGATTTGGAAATTTACTCTCTTGGTACTAGTGATTACTTTAACTGAAATATTTCCGGCTTGTCAGCAGCTTTTTAACCTGACACTTCCTTCAATGTGCCTTTGAATTTCTGCATCCAGACATTTATCCAACAGCATGGGGAAGGGAATTCAAGTTCTTCTCGCTGTCTGGAGCTGTCTCATCTTGTGACAGCTTCATCTTTGAACACTGCATGAGCTGCCACAGAATGAGAGATCAGAAAGCCTCAGCAGCAAAGTGGAGTTCTGAAAAGACCCAGATCTGCTTCTGTGAAAGCCAGTGGCAAAAATCCTGTTTATTAATGTTCAGTCTTAGCAAATTATGCTGGTTCATCAATTGTATGCAGTAGCATTAATCACATAATTGGCTGCATATGTATCTATCTTTATATATGTATATAGAGATAACAATGCAGTTGACTGCAAGATACAAGGTGTATATACCTACAATTTCGTAATTATTTTTAAAGCTTAATACTTCATAAAATCAGAAGTGATTAATTTAGTAGTGGTTAACAGCTCAATGTCCAGATGGAGATCAGAGAAAAGTGGTGTCCCTCAGAGGTCCATGCTGGGACCAGTACTGTTAAATGTCTTCACCAATGACATAGACAATGGGATCAAATGCACCCCCAGAAAGTTTGCAGACAACACCAATCTGAGTCATGCAGTTGACACAACTGAGGGACAGGATACTGTCCAGAGGGACCTGGGCAAGCTGGAGAAGTGAACGCATCTGAACGTTCAAGGCCAAATGCAAGGTCCAGTATCAGGGTTGAGGCAACACCTACTGTCACTACAAGCTGGGGAATGAAAAGATTGAGAGCAGCCCTACTGAGAAGGATTTGTTCTACTGGTGAATGAAAAGCTGGACCTAAGCTGGCAACATGCAGTTGCAACCCAGAAAGCCAACCATGCCCTAGTCTGCATAAGAAGAAAGATGGCCAGTGGGTCAAGGGAGGTGATTCTTCAGAGAAGTACTTCTTGAACCAATATATATGGCTGCAGAAAGATTTTGAGTTGTATTTTTAGGAAACTGAGAAGTAAAACTTTAAATAGATATAAGTGACAATAATAGAATTTGCACTCATATCTTGTGAAGTAGCACTAGAGCCTTTCCTTTGTTCCTCACTCAGTGCTCTCTTTTTAAAAAGCAAAGACAACTGTGCTGTAGAGAATGGGCAATTCTGGACTTCACAGCATCTGAGAGGTTTCCTACTGACCCTAGCAATTATTGTTTCCACTAGGTACACAGTTGAGACCAACAACAGGCATTTTTCAAAGGCTTCTGCACAATTTAAGAGATTATTTTAGAGACATTTAGTGTGCAAGCAATACTAAGCTGGGAGGGTGTGTTGATCTGCCTGAGGGTAGGAAGGCTCTACAGTGAGACCTGGACAAGTTGGATTGATGGGTGAAGGCCAGTTGTATTAGGTTGAACAAGGCCAAGTGTCAGGTCCTGTACTTTGCTCAGAACAACCCCATGCAATACTACAGGCTTGGGGATGAGTGGATGGAAAGCGGCCCAGAGGAAAAGGACCAGCTGGCTAAATATGAGGCACCAGTGTGCCTAGATGGCCAAGAAGGACAGTGGCATCTTGGCATGTGTCAGAAACAGTGTGACAAACAGGACAAGGGAAGTGATCATTGCTCTGTACTTGTCAGTAGTGAAGTCACACCTCAAGTGCTGTGTTCAGTTTTGCGTCTCCCACTTCAAGAAGTCCAGAGAAGAACAACAAAGTTGGTGAAGGGTCTAGAAAACAAGTCTTAAGAGGAGTAACTGAGTGAACTGGGGTTGTTTAGCCTGGAAAAATGGAGGCTGAGTGGAGACCTTCTCAATCTCTACAACTACTTGAAAGGAGGTTGTACCAAGGTAAGGACGGGTGTCTTCTCCCAAGTAACAAGGGATAGGACAAGAGAAAATGGCTTCAAGTCATGCCAGGGGAGGTTCCAGTTGGATATTAGAAGAAACTTCTTCACTGTAAAGTGTTACCAAATACTGGAACAGGTTGTCCAGGGAGGTGATTGAGTCACCATCCCTGGAGGTGTTTAAAGGTGTATAAATGATGTATACATGTAGTGTTTAGGGACATGGTTTAAGCACTGGACTTGCTGGAGTTAGGTTATTGGTGGATAGTTAACTTATGGTTGGACTTGATGATCTTTCAACCAGTACAATTCTGTGATGCTTTGAAATACTTTTTGGACTGAAGTGACTATTAGTATCCTGGTTTGAGCCAGGATGAAGCAACTTTTCCTTTTACTGATTTTTTTTTTTTTCCTTCAGTAAGTCTTTTCCATAGATACTGTTTTCCCAACCGATTTTTTTGCATATTTTTTTTTCCTAGAACCGACCCTCAATTCCGTAGTCTTTTGACACCCCTCAGTTGGACAACCAAACTTCAGGTTAGGTTTTAGTTCAGGTTTCAACCCAGTAGTAATAAAAAGGGATGTCAGTAGGATGAGTGGATATACCTTAAATTAGAATATGAGTCTCACACATTTAAAAAACACAAATAAGATGAAATCCCAGTTAAATAAAAATGAACAAACAAACAAAACCAAAACAAACAAACAATCAAACAAAAAATATAATAATGACTCCCATTGAAAATGTGGTATACACTGTATCTGTCACCTTATTGACTTTCTCCAACAGAATGGCCAGTTATTCAGTGAGCATTAAGGCTGAATCATTTTCTGGCCCACGGGGAGAGTAATTTGTCAGTAGAGTGTGCAAGGTTTAATATTCTCTTAATGACCTGGCTATTCCTACTTTTTTTCACAAGTTCTGCCTCACACTCTTAATATACCCTTCTCCCTGTTTGTTCAGGCATTGTGGTGACATTAAACTGGTAAGAAAAGAGCTATGTTTCAAGAAGTCATAACCAAAAGAACATAAAAGGAAAAGTGAAAGGTTTTGGTTTTATCTTCCGAGGGTGAAACAAATAGTTTCAGCAAATAAAAGGGATTTGTGAAGTTTCAGGTGTCCTGGGATACCTGGAGTTGATTTCCCAACAGGATCCTTATGGTTTGTAATCTTAGCAGCATGTTTATACCCTATTCTAATTATATTTCTATTTCAAATAGGCCAAATATAAATTCGGTGCCAAAGAAAATACTGTCTAAATATAGCCCTGTAGGTATGTTTTGTTTTTTTCTCATCAGAAATATTGTAAGTATTAATTAGGAGTGGTGAAAGAAAGAGGCAACTCAAGAATTCCGTGGCCACCCTGTATGGGCAAACACACAGCACTTGCATGTTCATCTTCAGAATATGTGCAATAGCATCCTGTACTGGAACAAGCAACCTATCCTGTTTTCCTGGCAAATGTTCAAATTGCACCTTGTCAGCCAGCCCTGGAAAAATGCTATATCTACCTGCCAGTTTTAGCAGTTACTGCTTTTGATGATTTGGTATTGTCCACAGTTAGGATTGTTGCTACATTGTTTTCTTCAGGGAGGAGAGGTAGGTATTGGTGTGAAGTCCTTCTGAGGTTTGGCACTTGATAATGCCAGACTTTGAGCTAACCTTGTCCTTACTGGTGGGATAGTCACTGTGCTTTGCCAACATGAACTATTTCATAGCCATTCACTGGTTTTAAGAAAGTAATTTGGTGTATGATTGTAAGATTCCTGGAGTTCACAAGTCTGCTAAGCTTCAGCTTGGGAGCTGTGACCACCACCCGCCCTCATGAACTTGTTGAGAATATGTCTCTCTTTTCTCTCCTTTCCTCAAAGGCAGAACCAGGTCTTGCCTTTTTTTTTTTTTTTTTTTCCCCTGTTTTGATTCAAAACTTACTTTATTTCCATTATTCAGAAGAACCATGGATCTGAGCTTGCACAGGGGGTTCTAAAAGATATAGCTTCAAAAACTGTCTGTTAATATAGTATGTTCATGCTTTAAACAAATATGTTTCCTTCTTGTGAAAAAAGTCTTCCTTCTGATCCCGCACTTTCTAAACGATGATGGTGTTTAAGACAATATGTCTACTAAGAGCATAATTATAAGACAATGCGTATCATAAAATATTGTCACTTGATACGAATCCTACCAAGAGTGATGTCTCTAATTCACTTTCAATCTTCCATAAAGTCTCACAGAATAGTAACAACAATAGAAACCGGAGTGTTCTGTCCTTCACACCAGTTTTTGGCAATTCTAGGTGTTCATGCTATGGCATGAGTTCATTTTGGGAACTCCCTCTCTAGTTCCTTCTAATGTAATAAGCTTTCTCTTCACTTTATGTCAGAAGCAGATTTGTCTTTCGTTATTAAACCCAGTCAATTCAATAGTAAGCTGCAAGGATGATAGAGGAAAAGGTGAAAAAAAAATGAGTCTCTTCCTTTCTACAGAGAATTAAATGGGGAACTGCAGTGATTTGTCACTAGTTATCACAGTACTTAGCATTTTATTCACACAGCAGGAAACTATATTTGACATGACAGTAACAGCACTGGGCCCCTGTAAAATTATTTCACAACAAAGGTACCAGAAAATCATGAAAGAATTTCACACATGGTTGATTACTCTTTCAAGAGAACCCCTTTCACCAGTGCATACACTAACCAAATGTGGATTTAAGCAGATCTTTTGTTTTGAGGAAATCTGAAATACTACAAAGTTCAATTTTGCTGTTGTGATATGCACACATTGAAGTCAGGGGAATGATTGGTCTTGATGAATTCTGAAACCAGGACTTGCAGAGAACTCATATTGTGTCCATTCACAGTGGCCCTCTGTATCAGCATCTGAACATGAAACATCCCTGATGTTACACAACAAGAAAGTGTTCTTAGAAATGCAAAGGTGTAATTTGCAGAGAACTACAAAGAATCACTGCACCTAATAAAAGGTCTTGAACCCACACCCACCTTAGCCTCATTACAGAGATAATTTTCAACCATTTGATCAAGTACCCAAACCACATGCCAAATAAATTTTCATGGTGGCTGGGTATAGACCTGTGTAGATGAAGCATATCAGAAATGTGGACATACTGCTTTCTGTTTGTGCTGGTATGGCATGTTTGGAATCACTCACTGCTGCATGGTTTCAAGCATGTACAAACAGTGTCATCTCCTTGACTTGTTGGGACTTGGCGTGCTCGGCTTTTGTTTGTCTCATATTATGTCTTTGTTTATTTATAGCAGTTAGGTCTTTCTTAAGCATATCCGAAATGAGATAATTTAATTTTACATGGCAAAGAAGCCTGGGGGCAGGGAGGGAAGGAGACTCATTCTCAAAACCTCCATTAGAGTTATTTGGAACAAATAGTTGTCAAAGCACAAGAATGCAGGTCCTCCAGTTGATTTACACAGGAAATAATAGCCAGTAGAGCTGTCTTGGGTGTTTTCAGAATAAGTACATTTTTTGGAAATACGTTGTTCTGCTGAAACAAACCCTGTCTCTCAGAACTGCTGCAGTTTTGAAAAGAGGATTTCTAGTATCTAGGAGAGTCTCACTGCTCATTTGTAGAGTCAGAGGAGGTAAAATAAAAAGATAAATCTCTTAGTCAAATGGAAAGACACAGTCATTAGCCAGTCTGATTGTCTGATCATGCTCAAAATGCATTTCTTTTCACTTAGGGTGAAACAAGCCAAACCTAAAAACTGAAGAGCCACTGCAAAATAGAACTTGCCATTTCTGATCATCAGTCTCGGGGTGTCTTGCCTTGCTCTGATGAGTGAGGTATAAAGGACTTCATCTGAAAAATAAATTTACTTTTCCCAGCAGCTTTAAGTTGCATTGCTCTGGGTTTGCTTAAAGATTTTTACTACTTTGGGTTTAGTGATAAAAATAAGTTTACATGTTTTCTGATTTATTTTGTCTGAGGTAACTGTGTGCAAAGCATTATCTTCAGTTAATATGAATTTCAATAGGAACACACTATTAGGCTCAGCACTCTGAAGCTGTAAAACGTCACAGTAAACTTTGAAAACTGTTATTATGCTCAGTTTGTGGATCTAGCTCATCGAGAACAGTGATGTTACTTCTGATTATCCTTGATCTGAGAGATAGTATGAGGCATCTTCAAAAATCAGTTTTCAGTAAGTGAAATAAAGAAGCAGTGGATGGAACTCAGAAATTTATGTTGTTCCTCTTTAAGTATTTAGTAAACAAAATAATGAAATAAGGTAAAATAAAACATTGAGAAAAGTAAATCCTGGCATTCCCCACTGTTTACCTGGCTTCTGCTCTGCCCTTCGTTTCTGTAGCTGAAAGCATAGGCTTATATCCCTGATTTCACTGAATCTAGCATCTGTGACCTTGCTTACCTGCAAAGCTGTACCAGCTAAGATCTGATTGTCAAACTGTCCCACCTCTCGAAGTGGGAAATAGCAGTGGGAAAAAACAGTGTCAATGAGGGGGCATTGAGGAATGATGCCCTGTTTGCACTGTCCAAATGTACTGCAGCTATGGTTTTAAGGCTTTCTGAGTCAGAGGGTCTACCCATGTTATGCATCTACTAGCTCCTGTCCAATATTTTGCATAAGTATGTCCCATCACTTTTTGAACCCATCTCTAATTTTGCACACCTATTACAATGAGACTCACAGCTCAATAATGGCTGTTTGCTTGGAGTACTGCATCCAAGTGGCTCCCACCTGGAATACTGCATCCAACTCTGGAGCCCTCAGCATAGGAAAGACATGGACCTCTGGAATCAGGTTCAGCGGAGGGCCTTAAAAATGATCAGAGGGATGAACACCTCTCTTATGAGCACAGATTGAAAGAGTTGGGGATTTTTTAGCCTGGAGAAGACAAGGCTCTCAGGAGACTGTATTTTGGTCTTTCAGCACTTAAACGGGTTTATAAGGAAGATGGGAACAGAATTTTTAGTAGGTCCTGTAGCAATAGCACAGGGGGTACAAAATTTAAAATAAAGTAGGGTAGATTCAGAGTAGATACGAGGAAGAAATTTCTCATGATGAGGGAGGTAAAACACTAGAGCAAGTTTCCCAGAGTAGTGGTAGATACATCATCCCTGGAAACATTCAAAGTCAGGTTGGACAGGAGTCTGAGCAACCTGACCTAGCTGAAGATGTCCCTGTGCACTGCAGGGCGTTTGGACAAGATGCCTTGTAACTGTCCATTCCAACACATGCCATTCCATGGTTCTATGATTCAGCTGTGGTTTCCAAACCATTTGCAGCTGGCCATAGGTTAACAGAAGGGGGCCTTGGGGGGCTAGTTTGCAAATTTGGAGTCATAATGTATGCACATTGTGAACAGATTGATAGACTTCTGAAGTACAACCATTCAGTTATTTATGTCCGTGTGGGTCTGAGGTGACCAGGGGAAGTGTCTGATATCTGCAAAATGGGCCAGAGTCCTAGCGTAGTGTACATTGGTGAGTCTGGGCCTGTCTTTGTGAGTAGTAGAGGAAGAAATAAAATTCCTCTTTTGCTTCAAAGACATAAGTTGAGATCACATCTATTTGATGAACAACAGTAAGGTCGAGTTTTGTTCAGGGAAGGTTTCTGAGCTCATTTCCCTTCTGTTGGCTGTCAATAGTGCCAAATAATATCTTCAAATTTTATGAACCTCTTCTTTAGGATGAACATTGACTAAATCTAAATATGGAGAGAAGGACCTCTTGCAGAGTAGATAACGGAGCTCTGTATATTGTTAAAAAGTTATTGTCCTTCTTCATTAACACAGCATTATCCAATTGAAGCACCCTTTGCAACACAGTTTATTCAAATAGGCTCATGCAAAGTACTTGTTTAGCTAAAACGTTGTATCTTCTCTATTGCCACTTCTATAATAATGCAATTTGAAGGCTCATTCAATGATCTTGAGACACTCTTATCCTGTTTCCTCACATAAAATATTTATAGTCTGTATAAATACAGCACTTCTTAATTGAGATTTCAGCAGGTATTATTATAATATACTGTAACCATTATTCCTTATTTATCTATTACACCATCTAGATACTTTTACCACTCATAATTCAATCATTAAAAAGTAGAGTACACTTAAAGTAGTGTTTTATTTTTCATTTTAATTGATTTGATGCACTTTATACAAAACCCCATTATGAAGCTCTGGTCTTTGAAATGAGAATAGTTGGTTACCTTGGGACTTGTTTTATAGAAACAGATAACTTATTTTAGTATCCTCTTTAAAAACTGTTCCAAGATTATCCAAGTTTATTCTATACTGCCAGTGCCTTGGTGTAAACCTAGGTCTTAGAGGGGTGAGGGAAATGCATGGGAAATTTCTGTTCAAGTTTTTCTCCAAAAGAAATAACATAATATAAATTTTTGTATAAGCTGCATCATGGCCCATTGTTCTCCTTATGCTTATAGACCATACCACTGTTCCTGGTAAAAAAAGGTTTCTGCATCTCAGTGGAACTAAATTTCATACTGTGTGAATGTCCACACATTGTACTATATTTAGTCAAAAGTGATATGTGAAATCTGTAGTCAGACCAGGTTCTGAATTTGAGAAAATCCCCACAAAGTTTTTGTTTCAAATCTAGATGATACTTACGACTTTGGCACACAGTCTTTGTTTGCAATGGAACAATGTTCTCTTACTACTGTAACTAATGATATCTTTCTCTGAGTTCAGATGTCCTATTTATTCCCTGTAGTCCTTTTCACTGTGTTTGTAGGAACAGTTTTATCTTTAGTAGATCATGTTTTTTCAGCTGCTCTGGAAAGCAATCTATAGAACAGTTACATGTTTCAGATGATGGGATTTTTATCAGGGCATAATCTTTCTGCTCAGGCCTTTGCATTTTGAAAACAAATCAATGACTATGATGTCAGCATTTTTATCATTTCAGTCCTGGGAACTTTTTCTTGGCATCTGGGTGTGATCTTCTCGGTGTGTATAAACCTCATAAGGCCACAGCTCTCTGGCTTAAATTTCCTAGGGAAGTCTGCCATATCTCAGGATTTCACTGGAATACAACTTCTGTCTCATTTCTCACCTTTGAATTGTTCTGAAGCAAAGAACATTTTTATAATTGAATTATGGGTTTCACAGGAGAAGGTAAAGCAAATTCCTACAACCTCAAAGGCCAAATACTTCCCCCTTCATATTCCTAAAGAAAAACAAAGACAGCTCAACATTTGCCTCATTATTTAAGCCCTGGAGCATGTTTATAGACTACATTAACGTATGTTTTGCATCTAAAGTGCTAGTCTTACCATTAGGTACTTGCACATGGGCATGAAAGTGAAAGAAAGGGCTGCAAACTCAGTGCTTTGTTGTCATCTGGAGTTTTATTTAGGTTTTATTTGGGGTTTGGGTGTCATACAGGACTCATACGTTTCTCAGGAACTGCCATTTCCAGCTGTATTTTTAATGACCTAAACTGTGATCCCATTTTTGTAATAAGCTGTCATGTTTAGATTAGATCAAAATGCATGCAGCCTCTCCCCCTTCATATACAAGCAGATGCCTGTCTGCAGTATGTGGGTATTGAGAATTTGATCCATTTTTATTTCAGTAAGGTTTCAGTGTGAAATATTCAATATTAGTTGAATTTCCAGAATAAAAGATGGGTAGTTTCTTTTAGACTGATAGGCCTCCCATCACAAGAAGTATGAAGTCCCTTTGCTTTAATGATTCAAAGTCAGACTGGGGCTTAATATTGCCTAGAGAAAGGCAGATCTCTTTTATATCTATTCTTACGTTGTGATGGTGGCAGAGGAAGACAGTCTTTTGAAAAAATTGCATGAAACACTTCAACTCAAATGAAAGCATAGGAGGTAGGCATAAGATTGAGTGAGGGACAGAGGATTTGGGAGCAGCTCCTTCTCTTGGGTACTTTCTGGAGATTTATAGATGTTGTCCTCTCCTGTAACCAAACTTCTCCTTATGTTTTTGACTTTTTCTATTTGGGCATTCTCCCTAGTGATATCAGAAGAGGGCTCTCACTGTGCTCCTAGATTTCTGCTGTGCTTTGGTGTTAATGTCAGATAGAATCATCACCTAGCTAAGTAGTTCAACCCAGCTAAGTAGCTTCTGCAAATAATGTATTTGGTCAAGGATTATTAATGACATGGTGAAAGATCCAGCACCCCAGCACAAGGCCAGAAAACACTCCTGCAGACTTTTTCCCCTCCTCATGAGATCACCTTTTCCTCAGGCAGCCAGCCATTCAAACTTTCCTACCATCAAGGTGTGGTAACAACACTTTGGTTGGCACTACTGCAGCTTATGTCAAAGGACAAGTCAGCAGAATTTCATCTGCTCTTAATGAAATCTAGCTTAATGTGGCAGAATATACTAAACTAAGAAGCAGGAGAGTTGAGGTATCCATAGGATGCTTCTGCTTTCTGATTCAAGGTCCACATCTATTTTAGATAAAGACAGCTCAATGCCAAGAAAAATAATTCCAGCTTTGCTTATTATGTCTTTGAAGATTTAAAGTTTCTCACTGCATCTCATAACATTTATCATTTTCAGTTGTGGCGCCTCTGGACACATTAACCCATAAATGGTGCTGAGGAGAATTTTTGCAGGTGTTTATGCTTTATACCTCAGCAGCGGGCTGTGTGAATCATCTCATGAAGACAAGCACTTCAGCAAACGGAGAAGAGTTTGATCTGCTTAGGAGCTAGGTGAGTAAGGGAGTGGTGCTTAGCCTGGTGGAAGGAGTGTGTCGGGGTGGCCATGGGCTGCTTGAAAGCTGTTGTGGTCCCCTTCCTTTTGTTTGGCCAGGACTGTGGTACAGTTGAGCCTAGAATACTTGGGAAGTGAGCCTCCAGTGTTAGCTGCATATCCAGCCCAGCCCTGTTCCAGAAGGTGTTGTCAGTAACCTGTGCATCATCCATGAGGCCTATTCCCTCTCCAGTTCTCTAGATCAAACTGTATGTCCCTTGACATTCTGGACCATTTGAAGCTTTATGGCATACAGACCAGCCTTGGCTTAGCCTATGAATTCATTAGTAGGCATGTCATTCACACCAAGGCTGAGAATAGCACTATTATAGACTATTCCGAGTGTTGCTGCACCAATAGCTCTCTCTGTACATACAACTGAGGCATCGGGCCATCGTAAGGAGCAGCTTGTACCTTCTTTGTGACTTTGTGCCATGGCCTACAACACAAAGCCACCTGAATACAATGAGGCTTCTGTACATGACATGTTCTCGCTGGAGAAGGCATTGTATTATCCCTGTTTCTGTTTGTCCTTGGATGGAAAGTTAACTGTTCATCCAACTGCACTGGTTGTCATGCAAAGAGTTTTCCAAATTAAGTGCCTTCAGAAAATATCCCAGTATTTTAAGTTTCAAAGATTGTGCTTCGTTGCTACTGCAGGGACCTTAAGAACTATGAAAGATTCAGCTTCACGCACTCTGATAAAAATGCAACAACTTGAGCTGAATTGCAAAGGTTTAAGCTGGGACAAAGGGTGAAACATTATGTCAGCTGGGCTGCCATTGACATTCAACAGGATGCCAGCCTCACCTTCATGCTTATGCTGCCACTGCTGGCTTGTATTATTCATAAATCCACAGTTTCCAAGGAAAAGATCCTGTGAGCATCAAAACAACAGCATGGAAAACTCATTAGTTCTTCCAAAGAATACCTAAAAGGATGAGGAATTGACCAGCTGTGCCCATGATATACACATTGGTATACACACTTCCATCATCTTCTTCTGTGTACTTCCTGTCTATAAATTTGTGGCTTTTTTCATGTTTAGGTTGATATTATAATGATTAATATCCAAGAAGAAGCCTTCCTTGACTGACTTTGTCTAATATTGTTGGCTCTTTAAGCTCTTCAGATTATGTCTTCCTAATCCAGGACAGATTTCCATCTTCACTTTGTTGTTTTATAGAAGGCAGATTAGTACCTTGTAGACTCAGTGACACTGCAGGCCAGGAATCACTGCAAAAACCGAAGAAGTAGGAAAGGAACCTAAACTGTGTTATTTAGACACTGAGAACTTAGAACACACTGGATAATGCTGGAAGCAGGAGAAAAGCAAGCTACTATTCAATAGGAAATAGATAATGTATTTATATCAAGAGCAGAGAGATTCCATAGTTCCAGTCAGAGCCACAACAAATTCCGCAATGTCTTTGACTATTGTACTTGAGGCTAAAAGATGGAGGGGAGTCAAGAAATAGGGGAATTTTGTTGTTGGTTTTAATTTTGGTTTTTTTTCATTCTCATTTTGCAAATTAATATACTAACCAAGCCACTGCTTAAATCTCATACTGATATTGGTGATCTGTATAAAAACGGAGAGTATTCTGCTGATGCTCTCCAACTACTTTTTCTTCTGTCTGAAAGATAATTGCATTTAAGTCCCACGAGTTTTTCAAAGAAACTCCCCAGTATAAATCTTAGTTGCTCAAATAGATAAAGCCTTCCTTTATTTGGTAAGATAAAGGTCAGTGGTCACATGCCTGGATTAGCACTTGCTGGTGACATCGGCACTACTACAGTAATCATCCTAGAAATATCTTGAGAGTTCTGGAATAACTGGTAATCTCTTAGCTGTTTGTATTTTGCTGCAGAATGGTCTGTTAATAAGCAAACGATCTAAGAGGACATGGCTCACAGCAATCTGGTTTGGCAATGGATATAGCCAGCTAATTAGAGAAACAAGTTAATGATGTTTTTAGCAAGCTGGGGGAACTGTGGAAAATGAATAGCGACACTTTAAATATTTTTATTTGTAGGCAACAGATTGGAGATGAAGTTGAAACCACTTTGTTTAAATTAGCTTCATGGCAATCAGAGGTTCTTAATGTTTCTCTGAAGCAACATATATATAAAAGATTAGGATAAAGCTGACATCCATTTCAGTTTAGATGAAGTGAGCTAACAATTGGGCCTGGAGCAACCAAAGAATTAGGGAAGCTAGACTTCCAACACAAGGAGGGTTAATAAGAGACCTTAGGTAGTGGTGTATCTCCTGTCAGGTATAATGAAGTAAAGATATCTTCAGTACATCCAAACAAAGACAAATATTCGTGCACATGATTGAATTGTCTTGTTTTCTGCATTACAATATCCAAAGAGGCATTGAAGTATTTAATTCCCTAGTGACTCTCAGTTTAGGATCCTAAATGGGGGAAGACACCTGCAAGTTTCAGATATGGGCCCCCTGTGATATAGTCTCACTCAATTCCACTATTTCTTTCAAACAGAGAATGAATATGGAAAAGGGAAGGTACATACACTTCACATACGTACATATATATATGTTTGTGTGTGTTTAGTCCACTTCATGTCTTAGCTAAGGCAATTGCATCTTTCTACTTGTTTTATTTCTGCACCTAAACTTTTATTCATAAGACCAAACGTCCCAGCATCAGTAAATAATTTCAGTGAGGCAAGTAGAAAAGTGAGGGAGGACACTTGGGAGCAACCAAAGACAGAAACGTGGATCTCACAGTTACTGCTGTGATAGTAACAGGTGGGCAGGAAGGAAGGCCTAGCCATGGGGCAAAGCTGAAGCCAACCATCTTGCCTTTGACTGACTGTTACAGTGAAGGAAGATTCGACAATAAGTGATGCTATCACTTATGTTTTCTTCACTTCATAGCAGTTTCAGGCAGATTTGGAAACAAATATTGACAAGGCAAATGTCAAGTGCCTTTTAGGGAGGTAAATAAAATTGTTTTACTCTACTTCCCCCCACACACACACACATAAAATAGTTCCATTTTCACACAGCATAAGAATGTAAATGTCGACACACTGGGCTTGAACAAGGGTCTGTGCAGTCCAGCACTCCATCTCTGCTGATAGTGGTCAGTTACAGATGCTCAGTATATGCAAAAGGCACATGCAGGCTAAACCTTTCCCTGACTCTCTCTCCCAGCTTCCAGCAGCTGGTGGATGAAAGACTTATTCCACATTCTTGGCCTTCACAGCCATTTGACCAGCTGTTTACACTGTTTTGACCCAGAGTTTGCTTCCTCTGAGGGGAAGTTTTGGGCCCTGCTTTGTCTCACTAGGCTTCCTCTTTTGTTTTGGAATAAGAGAGGAAACAAACTGGGGTCTGAGCCTCTACCCAGGGGACTTGCCAACTGGAACCTCTGTTCTGTTCTCATTTTCAGTTCCACAAATAATCTGTTGATGAATGTTAAGGGGAAGTCCAAGACTGCTTTTTTCAGTGGGGTGAGTAAAGTAGAATATTTTGCATATGGAATGTGCCATCATTATTTATTATAGTTATTCACAAATTGCAAAAGAACCATTTAAAACTTGCACCAGGATCTGTGTTAAATCTTTAAATCAACTTTCTACAGCTTGTTTTTGTAACATTTTAAAACTAACTAATGTAAGTACACTTCTTGTATAGATTCAGTTAAATTATGTAGTATCTGAACATACATGTATACATAATTGCATACATACACAGATGTATGCTTATATATATAAAGAGATAGAGAATATACTATTTTGGCTTGGAATTTTTATTATTTTAATATTCAGGACCAATATATAAAAACAAACCTAGATTAGCCTAATTGAAATATTATTCTTTTCTATTCTGAGGGATAAACAATGGTGTCTCAGTGGATGCATGCCATGCAGTACCCTAGTAGCTAGGTTGAGATGGTTAGAAATTGCTAGCTATGTTACTTATGTCATTACTGACATGAAAAAATACAGTTTACACAGCCAGTATTACCTTGGTCTCCTCAAGAAGAAATGATACTGTGTTGTTGTACTTAAAATAAAATACCAGTGTTCCTTTTCATTTGTGATCACTCTAAAGCAGCCCCTACCAGTCTTAAACAAATGGGATGGCATCTGTGCAAACTGGAACAGGAATAATGAGATAGTTGCCAGTCCTTTACCATCACTTATCTCCCCGGAATTGGCCTTCAATCAGAAGGCTCAGTGTTCTACGATTTAATGCAAAAGCTGTGCAAATTGGACAGATCCTAAAGCCCTCTTGGTTTCTCAGGCATTATTAATAGCTTTCTTTGTAGCTTCTCATTCACATGACTTGCTTTTAATTAGCTTTGGATACCCGTTCTACTCTTGTCAGTCTCCCTGGCTAAAGAAATACTAAAGTTGGAACTACAGAAGATCTAAAAACTTCCAGAAAAAGATAAATAACTGAAGGATATTTATTTTTTTAAAGCTCTGAAGAAAGTAGATTGATGAATTTGGCACTGATGAGCAGGACCTTGAAACATTACTGTTAAACATTACAGCTAAGGCCCAGGGTCTGCAATGCATAAAGCAGGAGGCATTTATTTCAACACTCCTCACTATGGTAAGAGTTCAGTAAATGGTGGAAAAATATTAAAGGGAAATTTGATCTTGTCCTGGTTTGGTGGGTTTTTTTGGTAGCTGGGGAAGGGCCCCAGGAATGGCTCCAGTGAGAAGCTGAGAAGCTCCCCCTGCTCTAAACCCAGCCAAGGAGCCATTACAGGGACAAT
>NW_009970722.1:278885-286400 GCF_000747805.2 Chaetura pelagica
GGTGCTGGTGGTTGGTGAGGAAGAAGGGGAAGAAGGTGCCCAAGCAGAAGTTTCCCTGCAGCCCATGGCGAGATGGCAGCTGTGCCCCTGCACTCATGGAGGAACGTGGTGGAACATTTCCTGAAGGTGCCAGGAGGGGTGAACTTGGCCGCTGGACTTCGATTCTGTGGCCAGTGGATTTCCTGCCTATGGACTCTCATTACACAGCTTTGGAAGACCCC
Organism: Chaetura pelagica; assembly: GCF_000747805.2. Classification (NCBI taxonomy): domain Eukaryota; kingdom Metazoa; phylum Chordata; class Aves; order Apodiformes; family Apodidae; genus Chaetura; species Chaetura pelagica. The sequence continues at coordinate 279,107 of NW_009970722.1, forward strand.
GGTGCCAGGAGAGCTGGGTGTTCCCAAAGCAGCCCCTGACTCTGTGGGAAGCCCAGGCTGGAGCAGCTCCGGACCTCGTGGGAGGGACTCATGAAGGAGAGGTTCGTGGAGGACTCTCTCCCATGGGAGGGACCCCGTGGGGAAGCAGGGAAGGACTGTAAGGAATCCTTCTTCCTGAGGAGGCAGGAGCAGCAGGAACCACCAGCCTGTGAACTGACTCTAAACCCCATCCCCTGTCCCCCTGTGCCGCTGGGGGGAAGGAGGGAGAGAAACTGGAGCAAGCACGGCTCTTCGTGTTGTCTGTGTTCCACAGTGTGCAGGGGGAGGGAGTGGGGAGTTGAGTGAATGGCTCAGAACTCATCAGAGCTTAAGAATAGACCCCTGTACACAGATTCCATCAGGGATAGGAGATGTTTTCCAGTCTCAAGCATGACTGTTACGTGGTCAACTTGAAGTCATGGCATTGGCAATGCTGCTATATGCACCATTCCTATTGATCGTCACAGATTTTCTCAACCAGAAATATTCCTAATTATGTTTCTATTCATATTCATGTTTAGATAGAGGATTAAGCTATAAATTGTGTAGATGCAGCTGAATTTCAGATATTGAGTAGTTTACCAAGAACGGTGCCTTTTAGGATCCTACGTATGCAGCTGGAATTCAGAATGGTGAATTTGACTTTAAATATTATGTGAGTTGAGCTTAAAGAGATTTTCTAACAATAAATAATTTGGGTCTTTGGAAGACAGTCACCATTGCAACTGGATAAATTTCATTCAGCCTGCTGGTTACAGGTTATCTGCATGGTATGTTTGATTATGCAGGCAATCTGTGATGGTCATCTTGGTAATGAAAAGACTAGTGCAAACACAGTCTCTATTTTTTTTTTCCTCAGTAGTTTAATCAATAGCAATGTTACTTGCAATACTTTGCATGCCTGTTTTTCAGCATTGTCTAATTAGTCGCCTTATTTTTGGGAATTCTTCTTGGCATGCTCTAATGTTTCCATGCCATAGTGAGGGATGAAGTTTAGGGAAGCATGGCATATGGGCTACGGAAGTCCACAGATTCAGATGGGCAAAAGGCAGGAGGCAGGCCTGTGGAAGCAGGAAGAGTCTGTGCCTTTGTTCTCCCACATTTTCACAGCCTTGATGTTTTTTCCTTCTCCTTTAGCATCCAACTTCTGCCAGTTCTGTCTCAGGGCATAGAAAGCTGAGATCAGCCTTGCCTGGAGGAGCTGCAACTGCCCATGTCACCAGGCTGGTGTTTCCATTTTTAATGGCTGGCTCCAGGGCTTACTCTCTACAGGGGTACAATCTGGGATCTCTCAATTTATTGCTCACTTAAGTCACATCCACCACCAGCAAAGAAACACGTCAGTAAAGTCCATACCAAGCGGTAATGGTATTGTGCAACAAGTGGTAAATTACAGCCTTGTCCTCTTCAAAGAATACACCTCTTCCGTCAACATACACACAAAATTAGTGACTGCCTCTTTGCACTACTTCTGTTTTCCTAGAGGGAAAGGCTTAGATCAAACCAGTAGCATCATAAACAGCCTACAAAAAAATGTATAAGTATGCATGCATTCATGTACGCGTGTCTGTCTGTAAGCACACTTTCAATCATTGAGCTGATCATTCTACTCACCACGAAAGAGCCTTAGCTCATTATTTAATTAAAATATCTTTCCTTTCCAGCTAAACCACATGGATCTTATTTGCATGTGTCTTTATATCTCCTGCCCTGGATGTTTCTGTAATAGTAGTGGAAAAGAATTTCTGTCATTTTGTATTGATGACTAAAGGGTTAGCAGCCATCTAGGGGGAGAAAGAGGGGGGAATTATCTGGATAGGCTTACACTAGCCAGTTGACGTAACAGCTACTTGGGTGGTATGAGGTTTCTAGGATGTATATGGCTGTTTAGTGCTTTCTCTTGCCAAAACATCTGAAATCCAAAATCCAGTCGTTAGACAGCCACACATGTTAACAAAACAACTGAACAGAGAAAAGAGGCTGAAGAAAAAAAACATTATGATAAGACATCATTGTTACCACGAGGAAATCAGACTTCTAAGGTTGTACTTCAAAGCAAGTATTTTTATTATAGCATACTTGAACAGTTTGATTTATTGTGCAGCATAGCAAGACTGTAGCAGATCCTCTAGCATCACGGGAGAAAAGACATTCGTTGTCCAAGGAAACTTCAAGCTAAGTAGTTCTAAATGCAATGTCCAAAGAAGAAGAGAACTTTATTACTCCCTGCAGCACCTCTCCTTTCACACACAGAGCACTGGGAGAGGCTGTTTTTAGAAGCACAAAGTGTAATTTCTTCTTTCTGATGTACAACAGTTTGGAGTTGAAAGCAAGTAGAAGATACCATGTTTTTCACTGCAGGCCTATAAAAACATAAGGAAAATAAATGCATAAATAAATAAATTATTTTTAAAGAGGTAATGCCTCTGGCATCTGTAGGGATCAATGGAAAACACTGCTCTCTCTCTCCCATTATGCTGACCCATATTGCACATAGTTGGATAACTGTACAGACAGCTTTCACCACATCCTAGCAAAGCAGGCTTATGGTGACCCTGATTAATGTTCTGCATCTAGTCAGCATTGGTACTTATAAAACTTCTGGAACACCCAAGGGCTGTGCTTCATGCATCTTTCACCTCCACAGCTTTACTGAAATGGAAAGAGATGCAGAGAAGGGCTATGAGGAGATGGATCCATGGGATACTCTTGCCACCACAGCTTCCAAAATATTATCACTTGGCAATTATAATACTTCAACTGTAATCTTAAAAATGTTTGGAAAATGTTCATAAACATGTTTCTGAATCCCTTTCTGTAGTTAAACCATTTTTATAAGATTAAAACGTGGACAAAGCTGGCACAAAGATTGTTTGAACAAGTGTGCTTGTGATTTCTTTTCCTAAGGTAACTATGTGTAAGATTAGGAGACTTAACTGTGCTGGTGAGATCTGAGTGTTTTTTGTTTGAGAACATGAAGATGCTGCTTGCAAGGCGAGGAACTCTGGGAGAATGAAAAGCTGGGATATGAGTAAAAAGGAACTGAAAGGAATTGAAAAATCTAGGTGGTGTGATAGAGGAAACCTGAGGCAGAGTATGGTTGTGAAGTCTCACTCTCTGGAGACATTCAAAACTTATCTGAACATCTTCTTGTGTGATCTACTGTATGTGATCCAGCTTTAGCAGGAGCAGTTGGACTAGATGACCTTAAGAGGTCCTTTTCAACCCTGATGACTCTATGTTTCCTAAAGGCAAACAGAGGAGACTTGGGATGCTCTGCTTAATTTTCTCCTTCCACTGCTGACACTCTCTGACCTTTGGATGAATCAATTAGCTTTTCTCTACATCACTTAACATTTTTTTTAAAAGGGGACTTCCTGCTTTGCAGCAGGGACAGGAGAAGAGGTAGGAAATGAGTTTTAATTGTTTGGGAAAGGAAAAAAACACGTCCTTAGAGAAAAGTGTCCTTGTTTTAAAAGTACTATTATAATAACAGTGCAAATTAAAGATAGCTTAGAAAATTAATTTCTATCCCAATTCAGAATAGAGAAAAAAAGCCCCTTACTCCAAACCCTGCCCAGAGAGTTGATTGTCTGCATATGTTCCACTCCTATAGAGAGAGTGAGAGAGCAAACAGCCTGTGAAATGTTTATTCCAGCTGGTTCTTGCACTGCTGTGGGAGGCTCAGGGACTACCTTGACAGTCTTGGTGTAAGACAGCCTGTCCAGAGGGAAAAAGCAGAGTGATCCACACTTAAAAATGCACAGAGCTGGCAGGACAAAGACAAGAGCCTTTTTTTAAAATTTATTTTAAGGGTAGAAACTTCTTCAACTCCACATTGTCAAAAGTATCAAAAGGTCACCAGCACGTCTCATGTTACTTTGGTGGGGAGATGAGGACTGATCAGCTTTGGGGTGGTATGTTTATAGAATCTGACTGTCAGTTTCAAAAATCAAAGACATTCCTCTTAGTCCATGCATCAGAGAGAGATTTCTTTGGAGTCAAAAGTTCCATCATACGGCAAGAGGACCTGTGAGGGATTGCTTTACTATGAGAAGGATAGAGAGAAAAAGTAGGTGATTTATTTAAGTAGCAGGCTGTCAGTCTGTAAGAAAAGAGAGCCTATCTTACCCTCCACATGCTCAGCTAATGAATGAGCCTGGGAAATTGGAGCAAGATCAAAGTTGCTTTATGACAAAATTGCTGACATTCCTGAAATAGCTGAGAGTTCCTCTGTTCAACTAAGTATGAATCAAGTTCACTGACACACAAAGTGCTCACAATGGGACCTTCTGCTGCACTGTTACCTTAACTCTCAGCCTAACACCCTACCTGACCTCTGCCTAAAGGAGTTAAGAAATTACTGCTTCTTCACCTATTGTTCTCTTTCATATGAAGATGTCAAGGGTCAAGATGTGTAGTCACAGAAAAAGGGGAAACCTTTGAAATGTTAACCCAAGAATATGGGGTACAATTTTGGGTTGCTGTAGCCTGACAGAGTAGATGATCTTGACAGAAAAAATAGCCCCAACATGCTTCCAGATTGAATGTGTTCTCCAACACAGGCATACCAGTGATGTGACATTTTTGAAAGGAACTGCTATTAATCTTAGGTCCATTGATTTAATATAGGAAGCTGCAAGCTGATACATGATCCGTTTGCAGGAGGACATTGTTCCAAATCCCAGTCAGTGGTCCTATAGCCTGATGTGTTAATGGGGTTCAAGCCAGGATTTGGCTGAATGGGTCCAAGCGCAGACTAAGGCTTTAAAACATGTCACTCATGTACAGGGTAGTGGGAGAGGCGTTGTCAACTATAGGACTTTCACATAATGCTTTCTACTGTATTAAAATGAATAAATAAATAAATCTGAAAAGCATATTATATTTAAAAATAATTATAGTGTAATTTTGTGTTGATAATAAACACTTGACCTTCCTGATGTTTTAGAGATCATCAAAGTTTTAAAAAACAGCAAAAGAGAAAAAGATGTACCTACCTGAAGACCCCACAGTAGTGCCTTCCTGTGTGCTAAGGGGACATGGTTCAGAGCTAGTCTGCCACAGGTAAGCAAGTCTTGCCGGGTACTACACTTGATGGATTTTGGGAATTTTTCCAACCATAATACATGCATTAATGACTCAGCAAAGTAGCAACTAATTTTAATGGGACTCTTGAAGGTGCTGGCAGCAAAACTGGATTTTCCTCTGGATCATATTGGCAATAGGTTGTGTGAGCAGGACCCACCTTTCTAGCAGCTGCAGAGCTTCCCTTTTGCACACTTAATGCCCCCTTAGGAAAGGTAATAAAACTTTCCAAAATCACTCTGAGCAGATTTACCTCCAGCTCTTGGCTGGCTGATTATCAGCAGGTAAAAAGGACTATTTTAGTGGAACAGATAATCATGTACTCTATTTTGAAAGAGGGTGTTTTCACTAGAAAATAATCTAAGCTGCAAAGCTTCTTCAGGAACTAGCCTGTGAGTTTGGACCTCAGCAATTGCGATTAGTCTCACAAATGCTCTATCACCTCTCCTGCTATGTCCTTTAACCTTGTCCCACAAGGGAAGAAAAATTGCATCAAAAACACCTTGCAAGGTCACTTCATCAGTCCAAATCCATCTCAAAGATGAGGTGGCTTTCATTTTACTCCCAGGCATCACTTAAAGGAAACTTCCAAGGACTTTGCTGAGCATTGCAAACAGGAGACCTTCCTTCACTCCTGCAGTGTGTAACTATTTCAAAAGTTCTGTTGTTGGAGGTGTAATTCATTAAACCTCCAGAGGTTAATTGTGGCTGTCAGTGTGTTGAGCTCTGCATTACATGGGCATAAATAACAGTCTTATCACTAACCCTGCACCTGGCCTCAGAGTTCATAGGAAGTATTACTTATCTGCTGTGCTCCAAGGTCTGGTAAATGTAACCTACATAGTTTGTCCCACTTAGTGGTATATTTCTTAACACTGAGGCAGAGTGCTATGAAAATCTGCTGTATTACAGTTTTCACCTCTGTTCCCTTAATAGCTCTTTGGGACACAGCTAATGTAAATAATGATAGTGTTAGCTTTCATCCTTTTATCATTACCCTATGATGACTTCACAAATGTCCTATTGCCACTAGTGGCGAGGCATATCTAAGGACACTTGGAAATATACTGCTTAATTAGTGCCTTGAGTGACTTAAAGATGACTGTGAGGTATACCTTTGAAAGTGTGAAAGCTCATGTAGCAAAAGGCCCAGGAGAGGTGATCTGGTCTTGCCTTGAATTAAATTATCTGCTGTGTGGTTCACAGTATCTGCATAAACCATTGGGAAGGTCCTGAGCACTGTGTGGCAAAGATACAGATGCTGGCAGGGCAGATCGTGCACTAGGTGAGGTACTTGCTTCTACAGAGCATATTCAGGAGCAATGGTGCAGAGGTACTGGTCTCTTTGCTGACTGTGAACCTATGACACCAGCTTTCCAAGAGACATCTTTTTAGAGGGAATGCCTGAGTCTGGACACTGATAAGGCTGGCTGCAAAGGAAGAGAAATAACAGGCAGTTACTGCCCTCCGATCTCTCTTTTATAGCTGCAAAGCTAATATAATGCTTGTTTTTTCTCTTCTCCTTTCAGTTTTGATCAATAACCTGTGCTGCTTGGGAGGCTCTGAGGGTGATAAATCCCTTCCATTTTCCCACCATGTACCTTGCCATCATAATGTATGAAAATAGTGGTGCCTCAGAGGTAGTAGTTACTGGTATCAGCAGTTGCTATGCTGCACAAAATTCCTCACTTTGGGAAGGGTTTGGGTCCTCACCTGTATTTAACAGTAGAAATCATGAGGAAGATGAGGGTTATTGACACCAGGGTCCTACTGAAGGCATGAAAGATAAGTGCCATGAAAAGCGTGGGAACTTTTGAGTTACTTCATGGGATTGTACTCCAGGATCTGCTGATGCCTTTATACTTGACTTCTTACAATCTGTTAGATTCCCTGTTTGCTGTGTCTTTTCTGTGTGTATCCTCCTGAAGAGAAGGGTCTTCATCCATTTCTCTGTACAGCAGCCAGTCTAAAGGATTCCTGGTTGTATCTGAGACCTCTGTGAGTCTCTGTCCTACAAACACAGAAGCAAGCATTGGGGAAGTATGAGTGAGGTGACCTTTCTATATCATACATGCCATCTTCTAGGTATGAGCCAACATTTTTATCTGCTTTGAGTGCTATAACGATGATTTCACAGTAATTTTCTTGAAGCCCTGCCCTATGACAG